>NC_090928.1:1297315353-1297623520 GCF_040938575.1 Ambystoma mexicanum
AGGAAAGGAGATGAGTGGAAGACAGCGTTTAAAACCAAATATGGGTTATTCGAATATTTAATTATGCCCTTTGGTCTTTGCAACGCTCCGGCAACTTTCCAAAGGTTTATCAATGACGTGTTCAGCGACATGTTGGATCGTCACGTCGTTGTCTATCTTGACGATATATTGGTATACTCCTCATCCTATGAAGAACATGTAAAACACGTATCTGCGGTTTTGCAACGTCTTCGAGAAAACCGTTTATATGCCAAACTAGAAAAGTGTTTGTTTCATGTTACCGAGGTAGAGTTCCTTGGTTATGACATAACAAATACCGGCATAAAGATGAGCAATGTCAAGATTCAAGCAGTGTTGGACTGGCCGACTCCTTCTACTATCAAAGCATTACAGTCTTTCCTTGGCTTTGCTAATTTCTATCGTCGGTTCATTCGTTCATTCTCTGAAACAGTAGCTCCACTCACTGCATTGACCAGTAGTAAACGGCCTTTTGTTTGGAATACTGAGGCACAACAAGCATTTGATGCTTTGAAACAAGCCTTTACCACTGCACCGGTGCTTCAGCATCCAGATTCGACCCAACCATTTTTTGTGGAAGCAGACGCGTCTGAAGTTGCGGTCGGCGCAGTTCTGTCCCAAATGTGTAAAGATACTGGTTTGCTCCACCCGGTGGCTTATCATTCACGCAAACTCACCCCTTACGAACAGAATTATACTGTTTCAGAATTGGAGCTCTTGGCCGTAAGGGATGCCTTCATTGTTTGGAGACATCACTTACTGGGGGCAGTCTTACCTGTGCAAGTGTACACTGATCACAGGAATCTTCTGGCCTTACAATCCTTACAGTGTACTACGGCCCGTCATTCGAGGTGGCATGAGTTCTTCTCCATGTATAATTTTACTCTCACATATCGTCCTGGACCTTTGAACTCCAAGGCTGATGCCTTGTCAAGACTGCATGGAAACGCGTCGCGTTCTTGGGGGGTACTATACTTCAGAGTCACCAGGTAGTCTGCGCCTGTACCTTACAACCCTCACTAGTCTCGTCCATCCGGGACTGGGTGGTCTCAGAACCAAGTGAGTTAAAAGAATACAACATGGACATCGTCAATTCTTTGCCTTATGTTCAAGGTCGCCTATATTTACCTGATTTGGCTACACGACGCACGGCAATGCAATGGTGCCATGATTCCTTGCTGGCGGCCCATCCAGGGAGACGCAAGACCCAGGAATTGTTACGTCGCTGGTGTTGGTGGCCGTCTGTCATGCCCCGCGTTCCTGCACACGGACGACTGGGGTCATCCGTTTCCATGTGGAAGTTGCCTTGGCGACTATTTCCAAGCCGCGGGACACGCCGCACTACATTTCCCAGCATTCCCCCTTTTTGCGGTCACATGACACGCCAACAACGCGTCTCACGTCCTGGGAAAGAGACTCGTATTTAACTCAGATTGTCCATGCCACGGGTGCTCCTAAAACTAAGCAGTTAGTTGAAGTGCCCGATTCTGGTTATCCTGTTTTCTGAAATCTCCTGGACCCGGCTCTTGCTTTACGGACTATTCCATACGTCTCCTCCCTTACCATTTCTGGCGCTAAAACCCTCGACTGTTTTCCCTTTGGTAATCGGACCCCTGGCTTTGTATACGGATTGCTCTCTCCTGCTCCTGTTTGTTGTGACGTTTTCGGATTTGCTTCCTTATCACTGAACTTCAAATTAAGCTTTGTTTATCTCTGGCTGCTATCTCCACGGATTTCCTAATTCCCCTTCAATATTCTACGCATTCTGGATTGTTTAATGGTACTTTTCATTTCGTCACAAGACACATCACTCTACGCATCAACGTGACTATATGGACGCTTTCCTGATTCTACTGGTCGCTACCTGGATTGCTTACCATCACTTCAGGGACGCTTTGCTGAATTGAACAAGGGATTTCTTTTTGGACATTAGCGGCGCCCTCGTGCCGTTTGGGTTAGGTGAACCTCTACACTAACTTCGACCAACTGGGACCTTCTTCCTGCATCACCTGGTTTTCGTGGTGTGTTTGGACTCACATAAGGTTGTGGGATATCTTTCTGGCTAAGCAGGTAAGAGAGGGTAATTGTGGGTGGCTGGTCGCTGCATTTTGGATAACCCTAGTTCATCCTATTGAATCATTGTTTTGTTTGCTCCCTTAGCTCTGTTGTCGCTGCTCCTGCCTTTTCACTCAAGCCCCTGGCCTGTTAGTTATTATTAAATTCCTACAGGCTATGCTCTTGGGGGGGAAGTCTTGTTTAGCATCACGCGCAAGGTGTCCCGGAAGAATCTGGTTCACTGCACGTTCAAGCTACCCCAGAGCGGAAAGGGCTTCCCGAGAGTGGATGCTGACTGTATCCTTTACACGACTGTATCCTTTATAAAGTTTGTCTAAACTGTGACAGATTTAGGAGCCTATTCTATTTTTGCCTGTCGGTCATGGACACCGGAGCTGATCAAATGGCTACTTTGATGCAAGCCTTTGCGGCTTTGCGTACCGACATGGCATCAGCACATGCGACCCTCCATCAGCGTATGGATGTACTACAGAGTTTCGTGCAGCCACTACCACCCGATGAGGAGTTTGATGATGCTGTTGCAGCGGCAGCTCCTCCTACACCCCAAGTTCAACCTCCTGCTTCAGCCCCCATTGTACTTCCTGGACCTTTTCCCTTGGCCCCTCCGGAACGCTTTTTTGGAGATCCAAAAACATATCGGACCTTCATAAATCAGTGCCGTCTGCATTTTCTGTGTCGGCCACTGGCATTTCCTGATGCTGTTACTAAAGCAGCGTTCCTTCTTTCCCATTTGGGAGGAACAGCAGCGGCTTGGGCTAACCCGTTACTCGAAGCCAACGACCCAGCCTTGTATGATTTTGATACCCTTATTCAATCCATGAATAGAGTATTCGACATGCGTTACAAGGCACAAACTTCCGACCTCGAGTTCCTTGCTATCAGTCAGGGCAAAACGGACCTCTTATCTTACCTTGCCCGCTTTAATCAGTTAGCAGCGGAAACTACATGGCCCGAACAGAAGAAAGCAGCCGTCTTCTATAAGGGACTTTCGGAAGAGTTAAAAGACGCTCTATCAGTGGTACCGGCTCTACCGCCCAGTTTTCCGGAACTGGTAGACCTGGCTTTACAGGTCGATGCTAGGCTACGACAGAGACGTGGCGAACGACGTATCCCTGATCTTCGTCTTCCAGCCAAGCCAGAAACCTCCTCTTCTGCCTCTCCAGGAGAGGTCGAACCGATGCAAATAGGAGCTGTCAGAGGTCCATTAACCAAAGCCGAACGGGAACGGCGTATGGTTAACAATCTATGTTTCTATTGCGGCCAGTCAGGCCACTATATCCGTGTATGCCCTAGGCGACCTGTCAAGATGGCGGGAAACGCCAAGACTCGTCCTTAAGCCGAGCCCTAAGGATGAGTCACAAAACGGATGGCTCGGAACAACGTTCCCCCTCCTCACACATCTACCTGGCTATGTATTTTGTGATCCCTGGTGTGGAACCTTTCACCAATCCAGTCATGATTGATTCGGGGGCTAACGGTAACTTCATGGATATACAGTTGGCTCGGTGCCATGGTTTAATGGTAGTTCCTAAGGTTAGACCTGAGGAGGTGCATGCTGTAGACGGTTCTCGTCTGGTATCCGGATGGGTAACGGAACAGACAACCCCGCTTTGCATGTCCACCACAGAAGGCCACGCTAAACATATAGTATTTGACCTTATTTCGGCCCCTCAGTTTGGGATCATTCTTGGTCTCCCCTGGCTTCGGACTCACAACCCTGAAATCGACTGGATCCAACAGACGGTGCGTTTTTCTTCTGTGTTTTGTACCCAACATTGTCTTCAAAACCCAGATACGACGTCTGTTTCTCCTTGTTTGGCTTTGGTGGCTAATGTCCCCTCCATTAATGCCACGCGGAGTGATCCAACGTCCGAACTGCCGACGGTATACAAGGACTTTTCTGATGTCTTTGACAAGGGACTATCAGAGAAACTCCCTCCACACCGTTGTTACGACTGCCCCATCGACTTAGTGGCTGGGGCAGTGGTGCCTCACGGTCGTGTCTACTCCTTAACCGTCCAAGAAGAGGAACATCTAAAAGAGTATGTGGATAAAGCATTGCGTCTGGGACATATTCGACCTTCCCGGTCCCCTGCTGCCTCTCCCATATTTTTTGTGCCAAAAAAGGAGGGAGACCTACGCCCTTGCGTAGATTATAGGGCCTTGAACAAGATAACAATAAAAAACCAGTACCCACTACCCCTCATAACGGAACTACTTGACAAGATGACATCTTCCACCATTTATACCAAATTAGATCTCAGAGGGGCATATAATTTGGTCAGAATGCGAAGTGGTGATGAATGGAAAACAGCTTTTAAGACGAAGTTTGGGCTCTACGAATACTGTGTCATGCCCTTTGGGCTTTGTAACGCCCCCGCCACTTTTCAGCACTTCGTTAACGACATCTTTGGAGACATGCTGGATTGTTATGTAGTGATCTACTTAGACGACATCCTGATATTCTCGGATTCACTCACTCAACACATCCAGCATGTCCGCTCCGTGCTGCGGCGTTTACGTACTCACTCCCTCTATGCTAAGCTAGAGAAATGTGTGTTCCATGCCGCCTCAGTTGAGTTCTTAGGGTTCCAAATATCAGCAAAAGGGGTGCTCATGTGCACTTCCAAAGTCAAAGCTGTGATGGACTGGCCGGTTCCGGACTCTGTAAAAGCGCTCCAGTCTTTTCTGGGTTTTTCAAATTTCTACAGACGCTTTATTGCCTCCTTCTCTGAAATAGTGGCACCTCTTACTCGTCTCACTAGTCCCAAAGTCCCCTTTGTTTGGGACAAAGAAGCCCAGTCGGCCTTTGAGGCATTAAAGAAGGCCTTCACCACAGCTCCTGTTCTACAACACCCAAACTCCTCTCTCCCTTTTATAGTGGAGGCTGATGCCTCCGCAATAGCGGTGGGGGCCATCCTGTCTCAGACCTGCCCTGCTACGCAGCGGTTGCACCCGGTGGCCTATTTCTCCCGAAAACTGTCCCCGGCTGAATGCAACTATACCGTTATGGAGAGAGAGTTTCTGGCAATTCGAGCGGCTTTCAAGGAGTGGAGACACCATCTCCTGGGTGCTCGACACACCATAACGGTGTACTCTGACCATCGGAACCTCCAAGCTCTTTCACGTGCAAAATGTACTAATGCCCGCCAAATACGTTGGCATTTGTTCTTCACACTATTTGATTTCACGGTTACATATCGCCCTGGCCTTCTACATGGGAAGGCGGATGCCCTATCCCGTGTCGGTACCGATTTTATTACCCACGACTCGGTGTCGCCTATATTGCCCTCGGGTTCTGTAGTATGTGTCTGTTCGGTCTCCGCCTCACTCCTTGACCGAGTACGACAGTGGACCAAAGATCATGCTTCTTTTCTCAATACTTTGGATGCCCGAATCGTTACGGGTCTTCCTTATGTTCATGGGCTTTTGTATTTACCTGATGACCAAACCAGACGGAAGGCCTTGGAATGGGCACATGATACCCCGTTGGCTGCGCACCCGGGTCAGCTTAAAACCTATGACCTGTTACATCGATGGTGCTGGTGGCCGGGCATGAGGAAAGATTCTGATTCATACGTATCCAAGTGTGCGGTATGTATTCAATGCAAGAGACAACCTGGGAAACCTTTCGGTCTATTGATGAAGATGCCTCTTCCACCACATCCGTGGCATACGGTTACTCTAGATTTCGTGGTGGAACTCCCCTTGGTCAGGGGGATGTCAACTGTGCTGGTAGTAGTGGATGTTTTCACAAAGATGGCACGGTTTATACCATGTTCTGGTCTACCTACTGCTCCATTGTTGGCTAAACTATTCTTCGATCATGTGGTACGTTTCTTCGGTCTTCCTACAATCATGATTTCCGATCGGGGCACCCAGTTTACCTCACGGTTTTGGAGAGCCCTTACCCATTCCTTGGGCATAGATGCACGGCTTTCATCATCCTACCACCCTCAAACGGACGGACAAACCGAACGCACCAATGGCACCATGGAGCAGTACCTTCGCTGTCTGTGCTTGCAACATCAGACCGACTGGTTGTCTGTTCTGGGAACCGCAGAATTTGCTTATAATAACTCTCGGCACTCTTCAACAGGTTGTTCCCCGTTTTACGCTTTGTATGGTCTACACCCAAGGATTCTTCCGCATGTCCTACCTTCATTGGACCAGATCCCTGCTGCAAAATCTACAAGAGACACATTGGTTGCTATCCGCGATTCGATTATGTCTCATCTCCTGGCTGCGCAGTCTCGGACAAAAGAACAAGCGGATAGGCATCGTTCACCTGCCCCCTCTTATGCACCGGGTGATCGTGCCTGGCTCTCGACCAAGCATCTCAACATTCGGGGTAAACGAAAGCTTTTGCCTCGCTATGTAGGTCCTTATAAGGTACTGCATTGTCTCAATCCTGCGGCAATCCGTTTGGACATTCCATCTCATTGGCGGATTCACCCTGTTTTCCATGTTTCCCTCCTCCGCCCCTTTGTACCTGGTACCCGTCTTTCTGTTGCTCCCGCTCCCATCGACGTGCAGGGGGAAGATGAATACGAAGTGCATGCTATACTGGACACTCGTCTGCGTCACGGAGTACGATCTTACCTGATTGATTGGAAAGGTTACGGCCCCGAAGATAGAACTTGGGAACCGGCCTCAAATGTACATGCACCCCGGCTTTTGCGTGCCTTCTTTTTGGAAAGATTGCGTGCCCGCAGGGGTAGTCGCTCTTTGCGGAGGGGTACTGTCATGCCCCGCGTTCCTGCACACGGACGACTGGGGTCATCCGTTTCCATGTGGAAGTTGCCTTGGCGACTATTTCCAAGCCGCGGGACACGCCGCACTACATTTCCCAGCATTCCCCCTTTTTGCGGTCACATGACACGCCAACAACGCGTCTCACGTCCTGGGAAAGAGACTCGTATTTAACTCAGATTGTCCATGCCACGGGTGCTCCTAAAACTAAGCAGTTAGTTGAAGTGCCCGATTCTGGTTATCCTGTTTTCTGAAATCTCCTGGACCCGGCTCTTGCTTTACGGACTATTCCATACGTCTCCTCCCTTACCATTTCTGGCGCTAAAACCCTCGACTGTTTTCCCTTTGGTAATCGGACCCCTGGCTTTGTATACGGATTGCTCTCTCCTGCTCCTGTTTGTTGTGACGTTTTCGGATTTGCTTCCTTATCACTGAACTTCAAATTAAGCTTTGTTTATCTCTGGCTGCTATCTCCACGGATTTCCTAATTCCCCTTCAATATTCTACGCATTCTGGATTGTTTAATGGTACTTTTCATTTCGTCACAAGACACATCACTCTACGCATCAACGTGACTATATGGACGCTTTCCTGATTCTACTGGTCGCTACCTGGATTGCTTACCATCACTTCAGGGACGCTTTGCTGAATTGAACAAGGGATTTCTTTTTGGACATTAGCGGCGCCCTCGTGCCGTTTGGGTTAGGTGAACCTCTACACTAACTTCGACCAACTGGGACCTTCTTCCTGCATCACCTGGTTTTCGTGGTGTGTTTGGACTCACATAAGGTTGTGGGATATCTTTCTGGCTAAGCAGGTAAGAGAGGGTAATTGTGGGTGGCTGGTCGCTGCATTTTGGATAACCCTAGTTCATCCTATTGAATCATTGTTTTGTTTGCTCCCTTAGCTCTGTTGTCGCTGCTCCTGCCTTTTCACTCAAGCCCCTGGCCTGTTAGTTATTATTAAATTCCTACAGGCTATGCTCTTGGGGGGGAAGTCTTGTTTAGCATCACGCGCAAGGTGTCCCGGAAGAATCTGGTTCACTGCACGTTCAAGCTACCCCAGAGCGGAAAGGGCTTCCCGAGAGTGGATGCTGACTGTATCCTTTACACGACTGTATCCTTTATAAAGTTTGTCTAAACTGTGACACCGTCTTTACAGCGAGACGTCTCTGTTTATGTCTCTGCTTGTTCTATCTGTGCCCAGTGCAAGGGATCTACCACGAAACCTATGGGATTATGCAACCCTTACCTGTCCCTGAACGTCCATGGTCAATGATATCCATGGATTTTATTGTCGAGCTCCCAACTGTTCAAGGTTTTGATACAGTTTGGGTTATTGTGGACTATTTCACTAAACTTGCTCGTTTCGTTCCCTGCCAAGGTTTGCCTACTGTTCCTGTTCTTGCGGATCTATTTCTGCGTCATGTTTTCCGTGATTTTGGTCTCCCGGATATAATTATATCTGATAGGGGGTCTCAATTCACCTCAAGATTCTGGAGGCATCTTACTAGTTCTTTGGGCATCGACGACCGCTTTTCTAGTGCTTACCACCCACAAACTGACGGTCAGACCGAAAGGCTCAATGCCACCCTCGAGCAATATTTGCGCTGTCTAACATTGCAATTCCAGGAATCATGGTTTTCGGTGCTGATCCATGTCGAGTTTGCATATAATAACTCTATTCATACGTCCACCGGCACCACGCCATTTTTTGCTATGTATGGCCAACATCCCCGAACCCTTCCGCTGGTTTTGGTCACGGACATTGCTAATCCGGCAGTACAGGGTTGTCTACGAGACGTTACAACCGTTCATGAGGCTGTACTTCGCCAATTAAAATTAGCAAAGGACCATGCTAAGCAGTATGCTGACTGGCATAGAGAACCAGCCCCTCGGTATATGCCAGGGAACAAAGTGTGGTTGTCCACCAAGAATCTCCGTATACCAGGTCGCAGATGTCTTTTACCTCGTTTTGTCGGTCCCTTTCCTGTGCTTTCTTTGGTTAATCCAGTTGCGGTGAAATTGGATCTACCGTCATCCTGGAAAATTCATCCAGTTTTTCATGTCTCATTACTCAAACCTTGCCTCTCACCGGTTGATTCTCTCCCTCGTCCACCACCTGTAATGGTCCAGGGTACTGAAGAATATGAGTTGCAGGCTATTCTGGATGTCAAGACGGTTAGGGGCAAGCAGTTGTTTCTAGTGGACTGGAAAGGTTATGGTCCGGAAGACAGGACCTGGGAACCGGCCTCCAATATCCATGCACCTGATCTCATGTCTCGATTCTTGGCCTCTCGTGGGGGTAATGCTTCATTGGGGGAGGATGCTGTCAGGATTCGTAAATCAGGGAGGCATACTGGCAATCTTTCCTTTCCTACTCGCTAACCTTCCTCACCTGGGTTTCCTTCGCTTTTGTCACGGAGACGCTGGTTCAGGACACGGAAGTTTGCTCAGCCAGTTCGTTCTGTGTTCTTTAAGCAGCGCTGGGCTTTACCATGGAAACGCAGTCACTCTGCGTACTTGAGGTCACGTGTCTTTACACATTGTTAGAACCTCACGTGACTTTTTGGTTTTCGTTCTTATGCCCCGCCTCCCCGCTACTCGCTGCTTCTGAAATTGTTATTTCTCTTGCCGCTACGTACCTGACTTTGCTCCTGTTGAATTTAGTGTTTTTGACCCGGACCGCCTACTGGATTCCTGCTTGTGTGTCCCTCTTGTTGTTGTCTCGACCCTCGGAACTGCTCATTGGAAGTGTTACGGATCACGGACGTCTGCTTGGTTTTCGACTCTTGGAACTGTTCACAGATTTTTCTTGTCCTTATTTTGGCTGGTGCTGCCATCTACGTCATCCATTCTGCTGCTACTGGAACTTTTCTACAGACTTCCTCGTTTCCCCTTGGAACTGGAGACTCTATACTAGACGTCCGCGTGCCGTCGGTTTCAGGTGGACATTGTTGTTTACCGGATTCGTGTTTAGGCGTCCTCATGCCGGCGGTGGGTAGGTGGATCATCACTCCTGCTTGCGGATCACTTCTGCCCTTCAATTATTCCTCCAGTGTTTGAACTTCCTTGGAAACTCTCATCCGGTAAGACTGTTCCTTTATATCTAATTCTACTTTTGGTCCTTGTTTGGTTTCCGGTGAATTACTGGTTATTCTTTGTCCTCTTAGAATTCTGACGCCAACCTTTCTATTCTGATTTGCCAGTCAGTCGACTATAGTCTATTTTCAGGTACTAAGAGGTTGGGTTGTCTGTACATTGCTATTCAAGTTGTCTTCTGTCACTAATGTACGGTTCCTTTGCAGGTTGACCGGTTCCTGTGACGTCCTCTCATCTTTTGGTCAATTGACTGGTCAGAGAGTTTCTTCTACCTCTCTGTTGGGTACATTGACAAAAAGAATTTGTCCTCTACACGACGAGTTCAAAATCTTGAAGTCAGGATTCTGGTTACTTGGTCAAGGAATATACCCTGACTTAACAACATCAAAGAAGAACTAAAAGAGTGATAACAGAAGTGGACTTAAGCAAATCGTCATTGAACATGACTCCCGGAAAGAAAGCCAAATCAACAAGATTGACTGAAAAACAGATTGTAGAGCTGGAGTATCCTCAAACCAAAACACAAGCCAAACCATTAAACCAATCGTTAAAGCACTCGAGGATTGACAGGCACTATGACTCAGTACACAGTAACACCTCGACAATTAGTGCTTTAGAATCCTCCTCTGAGGACGTTTTCAATAGAAAAAACCAACAAGAAGATGCATCTGCTCCAAGACCTCATAAACTACACAAAGAGGGCAAATGCACACAAATACCTTCAGTGGCGGACATCATCCAAATGCAAAGAGAACAAAATGCAAATCTACAAGCTGCTATTGGCTCAATGATGACCTTAACATTGGCTCCCTACCTCAAGTTGTTTGAAACATTGCATGAGAACTACAAAGACTGGCCTTAATGCAAACAAAATTAGCATTCAATGGGCCTCATTACGCGGTAGGAGGTAGCCAGGGTGCTATTAGCACCATGGCTACCCCCTTACCGCATACCGGGTCCGGGTTCTCAGAATGGGTACTTACCGGGTCATTCCAACCTTGGAGGACCCGGTAAATCCCCATTCTGAGAACCATTCCCCAGTCCCATTTGAGCCCCCATAGGGGTCAATGGGAATCGTGAAGTAGCTAATAACGGTACCACAATTTGAGGTAGCGTTATTAACTCTGAAGTCCCTTAATGGGCACCCTCCTTAACACCTGGTCAGACCAGGCGTTAAGAAAGGGACCCGCTAAGGGACCTGGGAATATGGAGGTAAGGGATTACTGGCACCCTTACCGGTGCCGGTAATCCCTTACCTCCTACCGCGTAATGAGGCCCATTGAGTCCAACATAGAAACTGCAAAAGAACGTAGAGCTAGAGAAAAAGAATCTGAAAATGTCATTGTTAAGACACTCATCGCCCTGATCGGAGAGGCACGCAATGACAAGCGATCATTCCTAAGCTGCTTCAGTTACACAGTCAATTTGTTGAAAATCCAAACAACTGGATGTATGTCGTGCACATTTGGCGCATGTCCGACTCAAGATCCAAACCACATTGGAAACAAACCGGAGGGATTAAGTCCCGCCAGAGACAATGCTTCTGTGCCTAAAAACCCACAAAAGGTTGCCTCAAAGACTTTATTGGCACAACAAAACCAACCAACGAAAACAAGACAAAAATGCCGAAGATCATTTTTGTCAAGACACTGGAGCAACGGCTATAAATAGTGAGGATGCCCCTGTGCAGCCTCCAAAACAAAACAAAGATATGTTCTCCATCTTTGATCAAGAAGTGCAAAATGGAATGCCCGGAAAAGAACTAGGACCAAGAAAAAAACTACAGAAGGAAAAAAAAAAAAAAAAATCTATCAAAGATAAAAGTAACAAACTTGGGCACGAGAAACTTTATTCGAAACCTAAAGCCCCTGCAGGTTTCCGTACCAAATCAACAACAGAAACAACCTATAAATAACCAACACATCCAAAATCTCAAAAACAATTCGTACAAAAAATCATAGAACTAGAACAGAGGGATGAGGAGTCTGTAGAAAATGAGCAAGAAAGGCCATCTACATTATCAGTAGATGACGATGAAAGCTTTACAGACATTGAAGGTGACAAGTCTGATGAACCAATTGAGGAAACAGCAAGTCCAGAGAAGGAGACTAGCGGCTTCGCTACTTTGCAGCAAAAACGAAAACAACTAAACAAAACTACAATCAAGCAAGTTAAGATGCTTGACTCACTGATTGATCACTCAAAGCAACAACGCTTATTCCAATCAAAACAAGCAGTGACATGGAATTAGAGTCTGAGACAAGCGACCACACCGCCCCCGCGCACAAACAAAAAATCCACTCACTTGGAACAAGCCATAAAAAAGGAAGAGATTAACATCTACAAACTATCATTAGAACGGGTTCTAAAGGCTAAGGATGGACTCATTATGAATCGGTCCAACCTAATGAGATTGATGCATAACATTACGCAACTCTGTGTAGTGGAACCGAGAGACATAAAAATTGTGTCTTTCCCAAATGAAGCAGAAACAGACTTGATCCACTTACACTTAACAACTAAATCTACTTCAAACCTACTCTTATCAGCTATCGACGAGCTGCGTATCTTGGATTTTGATCTAAAGCCCATCTCTTCAATGGAAAGCGATAACAAGCACAAGGTACAATCCAATAAAAACAAACAGATGCGTAAAGAGCACGAAGCACAAAATGACAACGAGGATGAATCAGATAACAGACCAATCAGATTCTCTCAGACTGTACTGAGAGGTCCGCATGCACTAAAGATCATGGTAAAAGGCAACATAGATGAAAAATCACCCGAAGATGGCTTACTTTGCTTAGAAAGAAGACCTGAAAAACAAATGTCCTGGAACTGGCTTGCAAACATTTCATCATCGGCAGACCATGACTAGACCGAACACCAGAAAGCTCGAAACGAGTTCCGGATAGCCTCATGGAACTCCAGAGGCTTCAAACACCTGTTTTGAAAATATTGACTGGGATCTAATGACAGCCAAAGTTATTTGCATTCAAGAATGCTGGCTACAGGAAACCCCAAAGCTCGACGGATATACCTGCTGCCTGAAAAAAGCTGTTAAAGGAGCAGCAGGGAGACCTTCGGCTGGACTCCTTACTATCATCAAAAACATTCAACATAGAAAACTGGTCAAAACCATCCATCCGTCACCACTTATACAGATAACAGTTTTACAGTATTATCTGAAGGAAATAAATGCCATACAAATAATAAACATTCTGTACTGGAACAGTACGGAAAAAGGTGGAGCAAACTTTGTAACCACCGTCACTAAATACATCGATGACCTAAGAGCAGAGTACGACAATCCAATTCTATTTATTTGTGGGGACCTGAACATAGATTGCCACAAAATATTGAGCACCAAGGATTTGCCACCACAAAACACCCACAAAAATTCCAGGACGCAGACATGGTTATAAGAAATGAAAATGAGAAACGTACACATGGTAAATGGAAATGTGGAAGGTGATCGACAAGGAGCCATTACTTGGACATCTTTTAATGCCAAAGCAACCTTAGATTACTTCTTTGTGGATGAACCAACACATGCCAAAATTACATCATTAAAGATCCTAGAAACAACCAAAAGTGACCACAAACCTTAAAGATTATTGCAACAAACCTGGCAAAAACGACCTTGAAGTGTGGCCACATAATATCAACGTAAACCAAGGTCTAAATCAATTGAGACTAACAGACAAAAACATTCCACACCTAACTGTAGAAATAAAAAAATGGCAAGAAGATAAGAACAGCAATGTGGAGTATGAAACATGCTTAACACTGTTCCGAGAAGTTAAGAGTCAACAAACAAATAAAGCCAGAACTACAAGGCTTCACTGCTTTGATACCAATTTGCATGCAAGGAAAAAACAGCTAGCAAAGGATCTACAAACAGCAAAAAAAGAAAGCAAATCAAAAACCAATAAAAATGAATTGGAAAAAAAACTCAAGGCAACATACCGTCATTGGGTAAAAACATACAGAGCGACCTTATATCAAAAGGATTCGGAACAAATGCTAATGGCCCTGGAAACCAAAAATGCAAAAAAAATTGTGGACCCTGATAAACAAAGAACAAAATGCACAAAGCCTCAACCAATTGAATCTAATTACTGAATGGTCTGCTCACTTCGAAAACATTTTTTTTTTTTTTTTATTTTTTTTTTTTTTTTTTTATTTTCAAATTTCTTTATTGGCATTTATATAAGAGACAGATGCATCGTAACATTGTGCGATCACATTGGTATAAGTCAGGGTTAAACAAAATAGGCCAAATAGAAATTAACAATTAAACAGAAACAACAAAACGTAAACAACATTAACAAGTCTCCGTAAGGTCAGTGGCGTAAGCAACGTGGGGAGATCAGGCAACAAATAAGTTCAGATTAGGGACTGCACAAATATTCCGTGCCAGATATCGTGTATCAATGGGGGCAAGTTACTCAAGGGGGTTTATCGTCATTGGGGGGGTTAAGTAAGGCCCAGGTGAGAGTTTTCCAGGCAGAAAGTGCCAAGCTCGTGTCTTCAGGGGATGTGGTAACACCATCCTCCCAAGCAGAGGTTTCTGCCCCTATCCAGCGCTCCAGTTCGTTACGCCATACCTGGTATCGTGGGCCTCCAGGTCGCTTCCAGGCCATAGCAATGGTCCTTTTGACCAGAATGCATACTAGGTCCATGAGCTTAACTGAGTGTTTGAACTTGGCCAGTCTGGGATACGTTCCAAGAAGGCACTCCTCTGGGGTCCACTCATATCTGGTCATACCTGCTTCGCTACAGAGGAGTCCCACTCTCGCCAAGAGTTTCCGGACTTGGACGCATCCCCAGAACATGTGTAGTAGATTTGCTTCATCTCTGCCGCACCAAGGGCAGTTATGTTGGGGTAGCTCATATATTTTGACTATTCTAAGTGGTGTCAGGTACGAGCGAAATAACATATTAAGCTGAATCAATTTAAATCTAGAGTTTCTAGATACCATGTTGGGAAACGCCAGTGCTCTGCCCCATTCTGTTTCAGACAATTCATGTCCCAAGTCTCCTTCTCATTTGAGTTTGAGATCCCGACTGCGGGGATTGGGCCTATCTATTAGGTGGCTGTATATACGGGACACAGGCCTCCATCCATCTCCCAAACTATATAGGAGTGTTATGAAGGGGTCAGTTTCAGGTTCTTCCGGCCACGCGTCCCATTTGGTCCGAGCAAATTTACGGATCTTTAAGTACCAAAGGAATTGGCCAGCCGGGACGCCATCGACTGACTGCAAGGAGGAGAAATCCCGGAAGGAGCCCTCGTTATATAGATCCCCCCAAGTGTACACTCCCAGCCTTTCCCAGTATCTAATGGAAGCAAGGTCTACAGAGTTCTGACACAGGTCGGCAAGGAGCGGTGTGTCCGGAGTATATCTATGTTTCAAGTGGAGAAGAATTTTAACCCTTTGCCATATCTGACGACCCAGGGTAGCTAAATATGGAATCCCATTCACAAGACATTGAGGGGCCCAGATGAGTTCATTTAGCCGGATCGGAGCAATTGAGCGTTGTAAAAGCATTGTTTCGGGGGTGTCATCATCGGCTAGCCATTTAGCCACGAAGCTTAGTTGGGCAGCCAGGTAGTATCGTTCCAGATCAGGGAGCCGAATGCCTCCCTGCTCATAGGGTAGGGTCAGCGTGGATAATGCAAATTTGTGCCTACTAATTCCCCACAGGAAATCTTTAAGTATCTTCCCCAAAAGGCGAAAGAAGGGTGTCCTAATATAATAAAAAATGTTTTGGAAACCATAAAGAAATCTGGGGAGAACAATCATCTTGATGATGGAAGCCCTACCCATCATGGATAGGGGGAGGCGAGCCCAGAACCTTATCGACTTGCGCAAGGGAGGCAGCGCCACTGCCGTGTTATTGACGTGCATAAGTTCGGGCGTATGATAGATATTAATGCCCAGATAGCGGAACGTGATGGGGCGCCAACTTATACCCAGCAAGGGGAGGTCATCGACGTGTGTGTTTTGGAGGACACCCAACGGAAACAGACAAGACTTATGTCTGCTGAAGTGTATGCCTGATACCTTGGCAAAGTTGCCGAGGACCTCCAGCATGGTTGGGACATTCAACTGCGGGTCCCTCACATAAAGGAGGACATCATCTGCATACAGGGAAATTATGTGGTCCACCCCGTCTAGCCTTATACCAGCATCGAAGAACTGTTTCCTAAAAAAAATGGCGATGGGTTCGAGCCCAAGTATATATAACATAGGGGAGAGCGGGCAGCCCTGCCTTGTGCCCCTTTGTATGTCCCATGCCGTGGAGATGAGCCCGCCAGATTTTACTCGTGCTCGTGGTTTAGTGTAGAGAACTGTGATCCATCTAACGAATCGTTCTCCAAAGCCAAACTCCCGAAGCACCGCAATTAGCCATTCCCAGAAAATAGAATCGAACGCTTTGATGGCGTCCAAAGAGAGCAAAGCATAAGGTTCCCCCACATGAGTAGAATGTGATAATACATGTTGTAGCCTACGAAGATTGGCAGTGGTGTTGCGGACCGGCACAAAGCCGCTCTGGTCGGGGTGCACCACTCCTCCGATCACCCTGGACAGCCGCTTAGCCAGAATGGTTGTAAGAATTTTAACATCATAATTGAGCATCGCAAGAGGGCGATAGGAGTCACAGTCATCTGCAGGTTTACCTGGCTTGAGGAGCGGAACCACCAAAGTCTCACGCATGCTCCCAGGCAGGATACCCGACTCATAGGCTTCTAGGAACACCTCGTGCAGCAGCGGAGACAATTCCGGCTCGTAGGTTTTGTAAAATTCGGCAGGTAGCCCATCACTGCCCGGGGCCTTACAAGTGGCCAGAGACTTGATGGCATCGGTTATATCATCTATGGTGATATCAGCATCCAAAGCCTCCTTATGTGACAGCGGGAGTAGGGGCAGGCCAATTTCATCCAAGGTGTTTGAAATTTCCTCAGGGGGCACCACGTCATTATGGGAGTATAGTTGGGCATAAAACTGCCCGAAAGTGTCGTTAATCCCATGTTGGGTCCGATGTAGCGTGCCATCAGCATCTCTTAAGGCTGTAGTCGAATGTTTAGGGTGTTCTTTCCTACACAGCCAGGCGAGCAGTCTACCAGGTTTATCAGCGTGGGCGTGTGCTTTATTGGTTCTGGTGATATAATCAAATTTGGCCAGTCTGTCCCAGGCTTCCTTGCAGGTGGCCCTAGTACTGGCAAGCCTGTCTTCCTGCGGTTGGGGGTCCAGGGTGTTGGATTCTAGCTGTTCTATTTCAGTTTCTAGTAATTCAAGTTCAGTTCTTAGGCGTTTCCTCATTCCTCCAGCCTTTGCTATGACCTCTCCCCTTACAACCACTTTGAGAGCATCCCAAACTGTGCTTAGGTGGTCAACACTGTCTTTATTCTCACGAATGTAGTTCTCTAGGGATTCCCTGAGATCTTCCCTGAACTCCGAATCTTTAAGTGCCTCGGTGGGCATCCTCCATGTAGGTATAGGAGGTCTGGGGCCAGTGGTGTTCCATTCAATTACCAGGGGAGAGTGATCAGAGATGGTGCGGCCCAAATAATTGGAAGAAACAATCTGGGGAAAGCTTTCTCTGCCGGTAAAGAGGTAGTCAATTCTGGTGTGAAGATTATGTGGCGAGGAGTAGAAGGAATAGCCTCGATCCCCTGGGTGTTGCTCCCGCCAGATGTCTACCAGGTCTAGGCGGTTCAGCATGACATTCATAGCGGTGGTAGCGGTCGACGGGCCCCCCAAGGGAGGAGTAGATCTGTCAAGCACTGAGTCACTGACGCAATTAAAATCGCCTCCCCAGATAAAGAATGTGTCTCTATACAGTGTAATCTTTGTGTACAACATAGCGAGGTGCGCAGGGATATTGTTGTTGGGGAGGTATGAATTGACAATGCATATCTCTGTTTGTTCGATGTGGCCCCAGAGTATCACGTACCTTCCTTCCGGGTCCTGTTCGGCTTTTTTAAGCTGGAAGGGGATGTGAGGGCTGATCCAAGTGAACACCCCTCTTGCGAATTTAGAATAGGCGGACCCGAACCCCTGTCCACCCCAGTATGATTGGAGCGTCGCGGTGGATTCCTTGGTTAAGTGGGTTTCTTGTAATAGGGCCAGCCCTATCTTCTTCCTGTGTAGATGGGACTTAACTCTGTTGCGGCGTAAGTAGGTACCCAAACCCCTCACATTCCAAGTGGCGATCTTAAGGCGTGTAGACATGATGGTGGCAGAGGAGTTGGAGCGCTGAACTCATGGCAGTCTCGTCCGTTTTCAAGCCGGCTTCGTGTGGTGAGCAAATGCCCCCTGGGTCGGCCGTCAGCAATGCGTATTGTAATCTTCCTGTTGACCATGATTGTTGTGTTGATATATTAAACGGAGACTTATGAACAAATTTAACTTCCACTCGAACAGGTGGATTGAATATGAAAGATAACTGTGTGTTGCCCCCAGCAGCCGTTCTGGGAGGACAACGCTCGGGGGCTTCCGCTACCCATTGGCCGATCCGGGTCGTGAGGTGCGGATGTGGTGTTGGCCATAGGCCAGTCATGCTTGGGGTGGGGTGGGTTGTGACAATGTCCGTGGGTAGTCCATATAGCTTCCGTCCTTGAAAGAACTAATTGATCATTACAGCAAAGAGATCTGTTTGTGATCAGCCGTTGGGCGTCAGGGCGTGATCTTCTCCCTCAGCCAAATTATTGTGCTCCATCCACATAGTGGCTGCTGCCGGAGTCTCCATGAAGACAGCTTTGCCTTTGTATAGTATCTTAAGGCGCGAGGGGTACAGGAGCATGTATTTAAGATCAAGCTTCCGCAGTTGGGTTTTGATAGGTATAAATGAGTTCCTGGCGCGCTGCACTTGCGGGGTATAATCTGGGTAGATAACGATCTTGGAGCCGTTGCGTCTGATCTCGCCTCCGTCCCTCGAGAATTTGAGGATCGTCTCTCTATCGCGAAAGTTTAAGATCTTGGCTATCATCGGGCGTGGGTGTGATCCCGGTGGGGGTCGTTTCTGTAGGGAGCGGTGGGCTCTCTCGACGGAGAATCCCTGTGTAAGCTTGCCAGCTCCAACCTCTTGCATTAATAGGGACTCAATAAATTCCGTGGGGTCAGTACCTTCCATCCCTTCCGGAACGCCAAGGACTCGGATGTTACTGCGGCGGGCCCTTCCCTCTGCTTCCTCAGACCTCGCCTCGAAATGAGCCACTTGTTTCTCAAGTGCGATAACCTTGTGCTTTAAGTCCTTGGTAGTGTCTGTGGTGTCCTGCAGTTTTATTTCCACCGTGTTTATTTTTTCCGCTAGGTTGCGGGCATCTTGGCGGATGAGCTGCATATCCACCTTAAGTTCATCTATCCTGGTCTCCATGCACGTTTGGAGTGTAGCAATGGCCTGCAGCACTTGGGCGTTGCTGGGGTCATCAACTGTTGCAGGGGGTTCCGTCTGTGCGGGGATCTCATATTGGCTGGGCTGTTTAGGTTTAGCCCCTGAGAACGAGTCCATGATTGTTGCACCCCTGTTTTTGTTTCGTGAAGTAGACATTAGTCCCTCCTAGTGTCGTGGAGGCTGATATGAGCCCCTAGACAGTGAGTAACAAGGCGAGCGTTATGCAGTGATGCACAGTGATAGTCAGTGACGGCACCGGAGTACACAGGGGGGTGCAATTAAGTATACGCTCCTGCGCTGGGTATTCTCCCGGTTGGGCAATGGAGTGCTCTGCGATCTCTCAGCACGCTGGGCCACCGTCCTGTAACCCTGCTGGGCCCTGCTGTCTGCGGCACGGGCGAGTTCCTGCTCCCCGGTGTTGGGTTAGGGTCTACAAGTCTTCCGGTTCGTCTGAGCGAGGACCGTTCCCACTTCAACCGCGCGGTTGCCTGTTCAGGGAGGGAGGAGGGCCCCGTGCAGTATGCTGTGACGACTGCGGCAAGGGTCCGCTAACTCTGCTGCCTCTCCGGCTCACGGAGAACCACCACACTCGCGGCTGGCAGTTCACCGACGGGTCTCCCTCGAAATGGCAGCGGTCCGCTCACCCCCTGTGTCTCCTCTGCAGCGGTTCCAGGGCCTCGGATGTAGATGGGTAATGCGGAGGCTCTCCTGTGCGCTCGGGGGCTTCTCGGGGGGAGGGGGATCCCAGGGCGGCCGGTCCTGCGCTTGGTTTCCACTGGGGTCTTTCCGCTCTACTCACAGGGACTCCTTCGACGCGACGAAGGAGGCAGCGCCCGTTGGACCTTCTCCCCGCTGCCTCGCTGCCGGCTTAAACTGTTCTTCCGTCAGGCCTCGGCGCCGTCCGCCATCTTGTTTCTCCCGGGGGTATCAGTTCGGATGCTGCGTTTTCAGGGACGCCGGCTCCGTTTCTCTTCGTTCCTGCGCCGAGCAGGGCCAGAATCGCTTCCCCCACCGGAGTATGGGTTTGGATCTTGTTCAGGTCAAAAATATCGATCGAATTAAGGATCTAGGCCAGGATCGAGACGGGAGCTCCTCACAGACACGTCTTTACACCATCGGCGCTGGCCACGCCCCCCCTTCGAAAACATTTATAGTCAAAACACTACTAGTAAATCTCCACTGTCGCAAAAAGAGCAACAGCATTGTTGGGCCATAAAATTCAGCAAAAATGAAATTCTGACCCTGATCAAAAAAAGCAGTACATCCTGGGCGCCGGGGCCAGACGGACTAACCAACTGCCTACTAAAACAAGTGCCGGAATTATGGGCCGAGATGTGCAATACTCTTTTCAAAAGAATAAACCTTAACAAACAAATCCCCACCTCATGAAGCAAGCAGTGTTGATACCCATTTTCAAGAGAGGGGACTGAACTTTACCAGAGAATTATCATCCAATATCATTACTGGACATCCTGGGTAAAATATACGTAGGCATCCTGCTCAAACGATTGAAGGAATGGATATCATCTAGTAAAAACTATGATCAAAGACGAGCTGGCTTTGTCGAAAAAGTAGATTGTGGACTAAATCTGCTCATCCTAATCCTGTTGAAAATACAGACCATAAAGGAAAACAAAACACTATTCCTAGCGTGCATTGACATGCCCATGGCTTTAGACAGAGTTGACAGACAAATGTTATGGGCAAAAACTCGAGACCAACGGCTGCCCACAAGATCTCTTAGCAGCCATTATTAGTCTACACACTGACACAACGCTACAGGTGTGACTAAATCAAACCGGATCATTAAGCAGAGCTATCCATACAACAAGGGGCCTAAAACAAGGGAGTCCCCTAGCATCGATCCTGTATAATTTCTTTATTCTAGAAATCAAGGACAAAATGGATCCCAAAAGACCATGCTTGCCGCGTCTAGGAGGAACACCAATAGGCCATCTATTTGTATGCAGATGAACTCATCCTGCTGGATACCACGCCCATTGGCCTACAACGTAAGATAGACGCACTACAAAAACTGGTGAATGAAAACAACCAAAAAATAAACGCAGCAAAATCACAAATTATCATCATCAAAAAACCTTGAACAAAAGAAAGAACACCTTTCAAATGGTGTCTTGAAAATCAGCCAATCTCTACAAACAAAAATACGAAATACTTAGGAGCCATCATCAGCAATGAATGTGTGGACAAACCCTGGATACAGTACTTATATTATAAGATGGACCAATTAACAGCCCAAGCTCCAATTCTTAAAGGCGATATGGAAAATTCTCCACCAAAGTGATTGTGGACTTCTACAACCTGAAAATAGTACCTGCAATTACATATGCAGGTGATACTGGCCTAAGGATCCCATGGAAAACATGGTATAAGCTCGAGGGAAGATTCTGGCACAGAATTCTAATATTACCAAATAGTGCACCGATTGGTGTGATACGCCACGAACTTGGACTATACTCCCTTCATGTGCAAATCATTATGGAAAACATTAACCACATTCAGAAAAATAGATCTCATCGATTGTCCACCACAATATGAAATCTTAAAAAAGGGGAATTAAAAATTACCTTTGTGGATGCCAACAGCGTGGAGACAAAAGTGTCATGAACTTCTAAATCAAATGAGCATAAATCAAGAGACCTTACGAATTCATCCACAGCGGGTCAAAACATTACTCATGTCAATAGACTGGTCGCAATCAGAAGCTACGCGGGCAGCCTCACTTGGGCACACACTGACGAAAACATTAACCAACAATCCTAAGATATTACCCAAATACTTAGGAAAAAGCGCTAACCATAAACATTGAGATCTGATCTTGCTTTTCAGATTAAACATCTTGAGAACAAAGCAAAATCTAAAGAAATATGGTTTGACGAACAATAATGTCTGTCGATTGTGTCACCAACAAGAGGAATCATTACAACATTTACTGATGTTCTGCGAAAAACTAGAAGCAGAAAAAGCAAACATTCTGAGCAAAACTCTATTGACATCTTGTGGTCTGGACTCTGAACTATGGTGGAAAGCCCTATACGCAAATCCCAACCAAAGAACTATCAGGGCCCCGGGAGTTTTCCTGGAAATGATGTTGACCAAACTCGCAGCAATAACCGATGATGGAAAACTTGATTCCACACCGTCTCATTGCCAAGCAACTTTATGCATAGGACAGACTAAAGACTAAATATTAAAGACAAGATGAAAGGAGAGCATCTTGCTTGGCTTAGGAAGGATGGTGAAATGAACATTTTCAAGGAGTAAGCAAAATAGTTTGTATTTTTATATACTAAATGCTTAATAAACAAGAAGGCAGGTGATTTTTATAGACAAGTTATCTGTGATTGTGTAACAATATGGTGACTTCCCCTGCATACAACTAGGGCCTGCCGTTGTCTTGATTTCATCTTAATTTGTTTAAATAAACCTGAATTTTGATCATCAAACCACTAGTTTCTTTCACAGGACTTTGCGGTGGGAATTTATACAATGGGGACATTATGTTAGGATGCCCACCAAATAGGCAAGTAATACAAGTTCAAAATCATTACAGTTGGCATCGTCATTATCCTCCTTTGTGTTTCAGAAGTGTCCGAGTTCCTGATCTCTCCCACTCCACCCTGGACTCAAGTCACAGCTAGGTTTTTGTTTTTATCCAAAGGATGTTTTCCATGTTCACCACATAGTAATGGCAGGTGCTCATTGCAATAATGTTATTCACCAGCATAGGTACTCGGAATTTCCAACCAAAATAAAATATGTCATATTTACTCTAATTCTTGTGGTCATCATGAGTGTGTCTTTAAAGACAAATTCAGGGAAATACCAACTGAAGGAACATTTTTCCATAAAATGTATTTTAGAGGAAAATGTCTGACAAACATTAAAATCCAAATTTTTAGTGAACATAGCAGTCCGTCCAGCAACAGAGATTTATCTACATTACATATTACATATTATAAAGAAATATAAAGAGGAAAAAAAATGTTCATTATGACACAACCAGCACACAGTGATTATTGGAAATTATATGCCTAAGGCAAGACACAAAAAAAGGAAAGTGCCATCAGGGCTTGTGGGCTGACTAGACATTTTATGAAAATAAAAAGGGGCCTAAACCAGAATTCAATAGAAAATAAAATTATAAATACAAAGGTTAACAAATGAATGCATTCCAGCATTAACTGAGATAAGAAGCCCACTCAGATCAGACATAAAACATAAAAACAAATGGTGTGCTCCTGTACCAGGAGGTGGTTTGTCCACAAGCAAAGTCTGACAAAAGAAACAGATAAAAACATACCAATGGAGGCGCTAGTAATCAATCTTTTCTTAATGTTATTAAATAGTGATAAATTAAGGTGAATGTCCATATCATTTTCATTAGCATTTAATTATGTTCATGTACTCTAACAGATATGGTTTAAATTACAAATTGGCCAGCTTAACTGTGATCAGATTTCCTTTGAAAAAAGCTTAATTTTCCACACTATTCTTCTTTGACTATAGAAACCCTGTAAAATTAATCCAACAAATATTTATCATTTTATCCCGAAAAGGTCATTTGATTTCTAAATTTGTATGAGGATCAGATTGCAGTGAATATGCTGAGTTAATTTGCTGCCAGAGACCTATCTGATAATCTCAAGTGCTCCAAAAACGGTTAGACAGCTTTCAGGATTCTGATGGGAGGAGACTAGAGTTGAAGAATGTTCTCCAAAAGGGAAAATGCTGCAGCGCTTGGTTAGAACTAATTCTAGACAAGGAAAACGTCTCAGGGGAATTGCGGGCAGCATTTAGATCCACAGCATAGCTGGACATTCCAGGATTATGAAATGCCCGGTGCAATGTTTATCCCGGTGGTGAACAAATGCAATCCTATTAAGCAGAACTCCAGACAGCATGTTGAAGTTGGAATATTTTACTCAAACCTTAGTAAATTGGGAGCATAAAATTAATTTGCAGCTAGTAATACATGAAAACTAAAAGATGAATGTGTACCTTAAAGTTCCTCTTCTGATCAGTAAAACTGTGCAGCTCCTTTCCCTAGCACAGCACTACTGGTACCTCTAATACAAACATATCCATAGGACTCTGTGGGTGAAAGCAGGGGGCAGGCTATGTGCTGCTATGCCCTTTTTTGACTAGGAGCATTGTTATTTTTTCAGTAATATATGTCGGTTTTTAATGTGTAATGGGCAGTTATGCTGCATACATGTAGAGATGGAATTGTACGCACCATTCCTTTAGTAAGCAGTTATTTTTCAACACAAGGGTTCTTGGATTCTGCAGCAGATGGACAAACATATGCAGAAATGACAAAACAAAAGCAAGGCAAATAAGAACAGATGGATCTCCAGCAAGCAATTGGGGTCCAGATAGTCTGTGGTAACGTGCAGTCTCACAGAGGGCATTTCTGACAAGAGCTACATTACTAGATATAAACAAGTCTTCAGAGTTCAATGTAAATGGCACAGGGAGGACACAAGGAATGAAGGGTGGCAAGTAAAATAGGGGTCCCAGGCCTTCTTCTGCATTCAATTCATCATACATACACTTCATCACATGTACCTCTTCATTCATTTACTTTTTCTGTCTTCCACTTTGGCATACACTCACTTCATTACAGTGAGAGACCTCCTGTACCCACCCTTCTTTGCTAATGCATAGTAGTCTTCCTAACCCCTCCTTGACTCTCTAACAATACCAAATCTCACCAGTATGTGTTCTCTGGTGCCGAGTAAGATTACTCTTCACACTGAATCCTTTCCCACATTCAGAGCACAGATGAGGTTTCTCACCTGTATGTGTTCTCTGGTGGCAAATAAGACGCCCCTTCTGACTGAATCTTTTCCCACATTCAGTGCACAGATGAGGCTTCTCACCTGTATGTGTTCTGTGGTGTAGAGTAAGATTGCTTTTCACACTGAATTCTTTGCCACATTCAGTGCACAGATGGGGTTTCTCACCTGTATGTGTTCTCTGGTGGTAAATAAGATGCCACGTCTGACTGAACCTTTTCCCACATTCAGTGCACAGATGAGGTTTCTCACCTGTATGTGTTCTCTGGTGGGTAATTAGATGCCCCTTGTGACTGAACCTTTTCCCACATGTAGTGCACTGATGTGGTTTCTCACCTGTATGTGTTCTCTGGTGATAAATAAGATTACCCTTCTGATTAAATTGTTTCCCACATTCAGTGCACAGATGAGGCTTCTCACCTGTATGTATTCTCTGGTGGTTTACAAGTGATATCTTATGACTGAATCTTGCACCACATTCAGTGCATGTATAAGGTTTCTCACCTGTATGTGTTCTCTGGTGATAAATAAGATTCCCCTTCTGACTAAATCCTTTCCCACATTCAGTGCACAGATGAGGTTTCTCATCTGTATGTGTTCTCTGGTGGTTTACAAGCAAACTCTCATGACTGAATCTTTCACCACATTCAGTGCACAGATGTGGTTTCAAACCTGTATGTGTTCTCTGGTGGTCAACAAGAGATCTCTTGTGAATTAATCGTATCCCACATTCAGGGCACTGGTAAGGCTTCTCACCTGTATGTGTTCTCTGGTGGTAAATAAGATTCCCCTTCTGACTGAATCCTTTACCACATTCAGTGCACAGATGAGGTTTCTCACCGGTATGTGTTCTCTGGTGGTTAACAAGAGATCTCTTATGATTGAATCCTTGCCCACATTCAGGGCACAGATGAGGTTTCGTACCTGTATGTGTTATCTGGTGTAAAGTAAGATTAATCTTCACCCTGAATCCTTCGCCACATTCAGTGCACAGATAAGGTTTTTCACCTGTATGTATTCTCTGGTGTAGAGTAAGATTATTCTTCACACTGAATCCTTTCCCACATTCAGTGCACAGATGAGGTTTCTCGCCTGTATGTGTTCTCTGGTGTAGAGTAAGATTACTCTTCAGGCTGAATCCTTTTCCACATTCAGTGCACAGATGAGGTTTCTCACCTGTATGTGTTCTCTGGTGGGAAATAAGATGCCCCTTCTGACTGAATCCTTTCCCACATTCAGTGCATAGATGAGGTTTCTCACCCGTATGTGTTCTCTGGTGGTAAACAAGATATCTATTATGACTGAATCTATCCCCACATGCAGAGCACCAATAAGGTTTCTCACCTGTATGTGTTCTTTGGTGGTAAATAAGATTCCCTTTCCGACTGAAAACTTCCCCACATTCAGTGCACTGATTTGGTTTCTCACCTGTATGTGTTCTATGGTGCAGAGTAAGATTACTCTTCACACTGAAGCTTTTCCCACATTCAGTGCACTGATGTGGTTTTTCACCTGTATGTGTTCTCTGGTGTAGAGTAAGCTTATTCTTCCTACTGAATACTTTCCCACATTCAGTGCACAGATGTGGTTTCTCAACTGTATGTGTTCTTTGGTGGTGAGCAAGAAGACCTTTCATACTGTACATGTTCTATCATTTAGAGCTCAAACCAAGTTTATCATATGAAGATCTACTCTAGTGAGAAACCACACTTGTTCCTATTGAACTATTTAAGTATCAGTGCACGGATCATTCTGTGTGTATTCAGAGGTGATTTACTAAATCTGTTAAATAAACTACCTTTGTATGCAGGCTACAGGTAAAATGCCACACGTGTTCTATCATGAATATTAGACTAAACAAAAGGCTATTCTTGCAGGAAATAATGCACTGTGTCCGTATGATCAGTCTACCATTCGACTGAAAATCTTCAGGTATTCAGTAGGTTTCTCCAATCCCAGTTCATTACTTTGAAAAGCCAAGTAGCTCCTAGGCGTGTATCCTTGTAGAGGTGTAGATAGTGCACATTCTCTCAATCAAGCTTTGTACCGTATTAATCCATCAGACATCAGAAAAATTACCAATCGCGTTGGAACTTTTTTTCCAGGGCATCGATCACCTATTGAATTAAAAGGAGATGTACATAATTAATAGAGATTCAATGTCACGGGAATAGCATTTAACAGGCAGGCTGGCTCTCAGTACTATTGATGTGTGCTAATTGATTGCATTTTGTGAAGTCAATCATAGGATTTCGACATCCCATCTATTTGGGACAAGTATCTCAATGGGTGGTAGAGAAAAACTGCTCCAATGAGTACAAAATAATGCAACACTGACAGAGCAGATGTGACAGGAATCTGGAATATAGTGCTTTATCTATAGCCTTACTTTTAGTATCCATGACTGTGCTACACAGTAAATCAAAATAGTAATGTCAAAAAGAAGATGGAAATAAACTGACATAATAATTTACATATCAGGACATTGCATTTTACCTTCCTTTATTCTGCAAGGCCTCACCTACCACATAAAATCTCCACAAAGCTTATGTTCATAAATTAATGTTAAGGCCATATGCTTTGCACTAAGTCCGCAGTTTGTCTCCAATTGATATACATCTTCAGACCAGTCTAGGTCAAACAATGAATACATTTTTATTTGTTCTACTATAATTGTTGTTTCAAGCAATAATGCAAGTTCAAAAACTAGTTACAAAAATGTTCTTAAAATGGTTAAAGCATTGAAATGTTACGTTTTATAGCCCAAAGGCCTCTAATAGACAAGCAGACATTCAAACATGCTGCAGCTTTACACCGTTCTACCCTTTTTTGTCCTGATCTTCCATGCTTTCCAAATGTACTGGGCTACTGCAAACAACCCCCACATTAGCTGAGCTACAGTCCCACTCAATAGCCTCCTGCACGGAGCTGATCCTTGCCTTTCCAGAAGCCTCAGAGAGTCTCTCTCCTGCTCCACTTCCTCAAGCGCTTTAGCTCTAAACTCGTGGAGGAGATAATTCCAGTACGGCACACCAGCTTTGCATACTGCCCATGCCCAATGGGACTTTAACCGTACTTACGTAGTTATTGTTTTCACTCATTTGCCCCTTTCCCAAGCCCCTTCCTGACCCCGCTCCTCCCCACCTCCCATCCCGACCCAACTCCTCTGCAGGATTGGTTGTTGCCTGCTGAAGGTGTCCGGAAGGCCCCTTTTCAGTGAACCTCCCAGGGCAGCCTTGTCCTGGCAGCCACCGGTTAAGGGCAACAAGGCAAAGGGCAGCTCCCTACTCAGCAGCTCCACTCCATGTTTGCCTGTGTTCGCCTGACGCAGACTACCTGCAGTGACTGATAAGTAAGTGTGGTGTGGGCGGGGAGTACAGCCATTACTGTACTCTAGTAAAACCTCACCACTTTTACTACCTAATACCATGCACCTCATACACCCACATGCACATAGCCTAATTACGTAAGTGGTATTCATTGTGATTCCAGAATTGAATGGTTTTTTAGAAGTTTTTCCATTCCTGTGCCAATATAGATCCTAGGTGTTTTTCCATTGCTGCACCGAAGTTGAATCTGTCTTTCCATTACTGTACCAGAGTTAAATGCAAGTGTTTTCCCATTGCTCTACCAAAGTGGAATCTAGGTTGTTTTGAACTGGTGTGCCAAAGTTGAATCTGAGTGTTTATCCACTGCTGTGCCAAAGTTGATTCTAGGTTATTTTCCATTGCTGTGCCAAAGTTAAATCTTAGTGTTTTCCATTGCTGTGCAAAGGTTGCATCTAAGTCCAATTGACTCACATAGTCTTGCAAAATCTGAATTCTAAAGTGTCTATCTCTGCATGCAGAAAAGAGGCTCTTCGTAAGAATGTGCATTGTGTTAACTTCATGCCCAGTTGGGCAAATAGAATTTGTGTAAACACCCCGTCACTATTTCCTCTCCCAGGGGAGTTCAGAGATTGGCAGGGCATAGTTTCACCACTCAACCTGCCGTGCTGGACCTGGGCATACCACACGCCACCCCACTCTCCCCACATCCAATTTACTCTCCCGTTCAATTTTCTCCCCTCTCAGCAACCCCCCACCCCATGAACCTGACATTTCACCAATAAAAAGGCAGCTATGACAGTTCACTGGCGCATAACTCTCTAGAACACCATAAGTACTCACCAGCCCCCGGCTCGCACAAGTCTCCCCGCCTGTCCAATATCACCCGACCCCTTCTGCCGACTCACCAGACCCCCATATGAATAAGGCATCTCAGGGAACTCGCTGCTGCATGATCCTCCCAAACCCCACCTTCACACCCCAGCATACATCTCATACTATAGCCCCCACTCACCCTGCAAAAACACACATCCTCTCCCCCACCTGTAGCAATGTTGCACCACCTCTCTGCCCTCCACTCCAATGCCTCGGACACCTAGCTCACACATTACTTCCCTCAGCGCAGCATGTGCCGCCCTGGCCAACACAGTCAGATCAACAAACCCTCTTACTCTCCTGCACACTCCAGTGCCCCTCAAGCGCCCCACAAATCACACAGGCTGTACTCATTGTGGACCGACACATTGCTCTCCCCATCTCCTCCCTAGTGTACCCCCTGCTTCTCCACCCTATTCTCCACAGCCTTCCCCGCCCACCCCAACCCTGTCCTACCCGTTTTCACCACCCCTCCAAAACACACACACCAGACTAACATCCCTCTAATCCGTCCTCTGAATTTGTCACCTTGCACTCCAACATCCCTGCTCTGCCCACCACCCCGTCCAACCGCTGCCACTCCCAAAGCCGACATACACCAGAATGCTCTCAAAGTATCCTGCATAATCATCAACACCAGATCTGTTGACAAAAATAAACACACCTTTGACATCTTAGCAACTGAAAACCCAGATATCCTATTCATCAATGAAACCTGGTTCCCCGCTGACGATTTCAACCCCATCGCACACAAGGCTTTCTTACCCGCCTACTCCCTGCTCATAAAGAGCAAGCCCGTCAAAGCAGGGGGGGAGGCTAGCCATCCTCCACAAACACATTTTGGTAAAATCCACAGAGAATCTACTGTGCCACCAAATGCAAAACTATTCTCACCAAGTTCCACCTCAGCCCATCTATCACCCACAGTTTTCTTCTCCTTTATAGGCCATCCTGCTACCATTGCAATTTTGCGGACTCTCTCTGTGACTCCCTCTCAACCTTGCTGATCCAGCATCCCACGCTCACTTTGCTAGGAGATTTCAACATTTGGTTTGATGTTCCTGCCAACCCCATGACCCACTACCTCACCGAACATATGGAAGCTCTCGGCCTAACACAACTGATTTCCCACCGACCCACACTGAAGGACGCACAATTCTGCACATCAGACCTAGTCTAGCCACTCCTGCTTCACCCCCTCATCTGGACTGATAACCACGCTATACTTTTCTCAATTCAACCCCATTCGCCCACCCCACCACTTCCAGCAAACATCTCCTTAACCACCCCCGCCACCCACCCTCTCTGGAATAAAACCATCAACGCTGGCCAATTCCCTACTTCTCACACTCCCTGATCTCTCTCGCAAGGAAGGACACCCCCTCTATTGACCTCTTCAACATATAGCTCATCAAAGCTAACACCTCCCTCACACCAACCAGTCGCTGCTCCCAACGATCAAGCCCACACCCAAAAGTGTTACACCCCTTCCCTCAAAGCTCTCAAAACCCTCAAGCATCGCCTAGAGTGAACTTGGAGGTCCAGCCCTACTCAACAAAACACACCCTTTGCAAGATTGAACAGGGCACATCTTTATGAAATCAAGAAAGCCAAAAAAACACTACTGAAACAGACTTTCCAACAATCCATGCAGGGAACTCCACAAAATACTAGGGGAATTTAATTCCCCTAGTTGCCTAACCATCCCCCGTCTGCTAACTCACAAGCTCTCTGCAATGAACTATCCAACCACTTTCATAACATTGTACTTGAAAGACATCACACGGATCACTGCAAAACTCGCTCAGATTCTCCCCCTCCTTTCATATCCTGCACTCCCAATCTTTTCCTCGCCCTCCCTATCAACCGTCTCTTCATTCACACATCTTGCCCAGGCTGATTTCTGCAACCTACTAGCACTTAACTGACCCTTGCGCTCGCCTGGAGATCCTTGCCCACGCCCGATTCTAAAAAAGATCCTTACCTCCACCTGTGCAGGCAGCTTACCCTGCTCCATTATCATGAATCCCTCTCATCTTGCACCTTCCCAGAGGTCTTCAAAACCTCTCATGCCAAACCACTATTCAAAAAACCCAGCCTTGAACCACTATCCCATGAAGCTACCGCCCAATCTCCAACACCCACTTCACTGCTAAACGAATTTACTGTGTGGCATACAAGCAACTTAGCCTCTTCACAGAAGCGAGTTGACTCCTGAACCGAGCCCAATTGGGGTTCCAACCCCTCCGTGGAACGGAATCCTCAATGGTCTCCATCTGGGACAACCTAAAAAGAACTGCTGATTCAGAAGGATGTGCTGCACTCATCCTCCATCTATACACAGCCTTTGACACCATCGACCACACAATACTCAGGAACAGGCTCCTCGCCACCATAAGCATCTAAGATTCTGCCCTTAATTGATCACCTAATTTATTTCAAAGCACTCACAAGTCTTGCGCCTCTGCCCCGCGCCCGGTCACAAAAGGGGTCCCACAAGGAGCCTCCCTTTCACCCCTCCTCTTCAACATCTAACTAAGCCCACTGCCGGCTATCATCCACGATCACAATCTTACCTGCTACAATTACACACCCAGATCATTTTCAAAATTCCCAAGACTCAAGCCTCCCCATTTCCCGACCTCACCTCTTGGATATCGACCTATGGATGACGACCAACCCGGGCAAATCAGAAATCCTAATATGCTGCAGAACTGCTCTGATGGCCAACCTTTACCATGGCCACAAGCTCTGGGAGCCCCACCTGCTGCCTCCAGCTCAGTTAAAAACCTTGGATGCACCAGGGACACAGACCTCTATCCCACCAAATACATCTACTCGGTACCCAGAACCTGCTGCTTGCACTTAAGCATCCTAAAGTGAATATTTCCCTAACTCACCTATCCTCAAAGAAACACAGAATTCCTGGCCATCACCTCCCGCCTAGACTACATCAACACCCTCCATCTCGGCACGCCAGCTCAGGAAACTCCAACGCATCCAAAATGCAGCAGCCAGACAGCCCTTTATTTATTAATTTTATTTATTTGAATTTGTAAAGCACACAAACAGCCAGCAGGCATCGAGGCGCTGTTGAAGAGATTGTCTTATATGCACATATTTGTCTTAGTTACACAGGTATAATTAGCTCTTGGTAACATTGAGCTTGAAAACAGTGTTGCCTTAGTTACATGTGTAGATATTTGTACAGGAGACATGCATTCGCTGTTGGTTACAGAGAACAGCAGTCAAGTAAGAGGACCTTAGGTGAACAACAGGGTTTTGATTAGTTTCCTGAATGCCAGGTGAGATGCAGTGTTCCTGGTGTGTGGAGGGAGGGCATTCCAGTGTGTCGCTGCCAGTACCGGAAAGCTGGATCCTCCTGCTCGCGCTCTCCTGGTTTTGGGAACGGATATCCTGTTAGCATAGGCTGGTCTGGTGGGTCTGGTGGGTACTTGCTTGACAACCATTTGCACCAGGTATAGGGGTGCCCGGTTGTGGAAAAATTTGTGTGTTATGGCGAGGGCTTTAAAGGCTCTTTTTGATGGGGAGCCAATGAACTTGCTTTGTTGTGTCAGAAATGTGTTCCCTTTTGGAGATGCCAGTGGCTGCCCTAAGGGCATTATTCTGGACTGTCTGTAGTTTGGAGAGGTTTTTATTGGAGGTCCCTAAGAAGAGGGCATTACAATAGCCTAGTCTAGATCCCATTATTGCTCTTGGAATGGTAAGACAGTTGGGCTTCGAGAGATATGGTCTTACAGCGTTGATATGTTTGGAATGATATGCAGAGGTCGAGGCAATGGCATTGACCTGCTTGATCATTGAGAGGTTCGAGTCGAGGTAGACACCCAGGGTCTTTACAGTTTGCAGTACTGGGATTGACGAATGGTCAATAGTGAAGGAGCTGTATTGTTTATCCAACTTCTTGAGTGTGGCTGGAGATCCAATTATCAGAAGCTCGGTTTTATCCCCATTGAGGCACAACCAGTTTTCTGCCATCCACGTTTGAATTGTGGAGTAGATTGACTCAAGGGTAGCCTTATCGGCTTCATAGTCACCTGGAAGGGGAATGAGGACCTGTGTGTCATCAGCATAATTGGTATATGCGATGCCCAGGGTGTCCAGGATCTGGAATAGAGGCCTGGTAAACAGGTTATAAAGGGTGGGAGAGATGCAGGATCCCTGTGGGACTCCACATATAATGAGGCTTGGGTGGGCAGAGGCTGATTCGGAAAAGACTTTCATAACCCTTTCCTGAAGAAACAAGGTGATCCAAGCTATGGCTGTAGGGGAGAAGTTAGCGGCAACGGAGAGGTGGTGACAGAGTGTTTTGCCCTCTCCTCACCCAGAGAACATCTCACTATTGCCCTCAAAGTCCTACACTCGCTCTGTATCAGCCTAAAAGTGACCTTCAAAGCCATGTGCATCACTCACGGAGCCCTACATAATACAGGACCAGAATAAAATCATCCGCTATCAACTCCCCCGAAACCTTTGATCGACTCAGCTCAACTCTCCTCCTTCTCTATCCTAGCCGCCACCACCTAGAACACTCATTCTCTGAACATCAGCCGCACCGAGGACTACCTTGCCTTCATAAAAAGCCTCAAAACCTGGTTATTTGCCACATTATCCTGAAACCTGTCCCAAACCTTCCAACTAGCATCCCGAGCACATGAACATTTACCACCAGGTAGCACCACCCATTTTTGCGGTGGCCCTGGGTGGCCCCGCCCTCTAGCAAATGGCAGTGCCTGGACCACACACAATATCAAATACCAATAATGACCTCATATCATTTGTCATACTATTTAATGTCACATGATTGATTAGACACTGTACATGGCAGGTACGGGGGAAAACAAGCAAATTGCAATTAAAGTGCTGTGATAGGATAACACCACCATTGCACTCAGACAAATTGGTATGTACTACATGGAATTGTCAAGAGAGGAACTCTGCCATGGCCATGGCTCACGCCAGAAGGCCAGGTGGGGGTTTCTTGTGCAATACTCCGGTAAGGCAGTCAAGAACTAGCCCAGAATCACACTTGAAGGATTTGAAGGATGGGCATGTATCGTGCATGGTGGGCCACCCAAAGTAAAGGTAACAATTGAGAAGGTTCAGTATGCGCACAATATCTGGGTATATTCGCCATGCTATCCATCTGGAAGAGCCTGCAAGTATAGGCCACGCTCCTTTAGTTGCAATGCGTTGAAGCACAGACTGTTGCTGTCACAAAACATTTTATCGAAGCCACTAGAAATAGACCGAGGAAGCCACTACCTGATCAGGCGAACACACAACAAATCACCACCCAACCTGCTATGTATGTTAACGCACCACCCCTGTAGACAGACACTGGCCGCAGGCATGCCTACCCGCACACATCAGAATACAGCAGCAACTATGACAGATTTGGTCACGCTAGTCACCTAATTTACTGCCTACTTACTCCAGACTACACCTCAACACCTCAGACATCAGCATGCAGCAAAGAACTATGACAAATTCGGACACGTAGAACACAAAGTGAGTCTCTAGCACTCACACCATCTACTAACTCCTCTCAGCACTAATCCACATGCCTGGACTCATGGGGGCTCTATACCAGAGCCTGGCCAGCCCTGCTAAGCCTTATTTGGCCAAATGCACACAGGCATTCTAATCTTACTCCATGACCACCAACAATCTGGACTTCGGTCCCCAATGGCATTTCTACCACCAGCACATTGAGACTATAATAATGGTTAAAGACGCTATATAAATGACAATTACAATACAATAGGTTTCAACCATTTATTCCTAAGGGTTGTTTGATGTAAAGGTGTGTAACTTGTGTTGGGTTTGTGTATTCATTGGCTAGCCCAATGGGCGTGTATAGTACTTGGGTGGTGTGTTGGAGGAAGCAGGAGCGGGGTGGTTAGTACATTGGTTACTCAAGTTTTTCTATGTGGCTAAATTACACAATTCTAACCAATATGACTCAGGACTAATCTTCACAATTCTGTCTAGTGATATAGGTGCCATAGAACTTACAAAGGACTGGGTTTTTTTATTACAGAGACTTAGGACGGTGCCTGAGGAACCACGTACTGTCTACAAAAAAAGGGGGTCCTAACTCCTCTCAACAACTCACCCTTAAGGATACAAATTAATCTGTTTGGAAACCTTACGAACTGTCCTCCTCAGTTGCAACAAATTACACTTACAACTCTGATTGAAAAAATATATATATCGCTATGTTTTATTACAAAATTCTTTTTATATATTATAAAACCTTTTTTTTTAAAACAACATATCAACCACACCATTCCTAACGTGCTAAACAAAAAGAGAGAAAAAAGAAACTGAAACTAATAAACAACAGATAACAAAAAATGGTCCTGGGATAGGACCTATAAAGTTCTATATACTCGTGAATTAGAAAACTGCACCATTAATAAACAAAAAAACCAGTTACTAAAGAAAGTGTTACTCTTTGTGGTTGCTATCAACATTACAAAACAAAACATCCAATTGTATACTAAACAAAACACATGACATGAAAAATATATAACATTAGCATCTTAGGTAAAACCACAAATATGATGTCTAATCTAGAATCTCCTATATTAGTACTGATATTCTGTCACTAGTTCTAGGTACATAACAGCTCTTGATGCCTTATTGAAACTCTGACACCATTCTCACAGACACATTAACCCAACATGTTTCATTCCCATTATCCTTCAAAAGGGTTGTTAACAGGAAATTCTTCAGGGGGATATTCTGTAAACAACAATTGGCATGTCAATTACTGGAGTAATTCCATGTACATTCAGTGCAACTTGATGCAAAGGAGAGAGGGCATCTCTTTAAGGATGGCTCCTTTTACTGTGAAGTGCCAACCTAAGCAAAGGGAAGAGACAACCGGACAAATCAGTTGAATATGTTGAAAACAAACACTTCATATAGTAGTTTGTTGGCCTTCTAAACTGTTAACAAATTCAAGGCTTACCTCTCTGCCAATTTATGAATAGTAACAGGGGTAACAGGAAAGTCTTCGTGTGCGGAAGGTTTACTCTCTGAAAAAAAGTGGGGTGGCAAAACCCAGTCAGTGGTGGATGGGAGGTAACAGGGTATAATCTTACATGAATGCAGTAACACTAAACAGCTAGATTCAGAATATTCATTGCTGGAGTTGTTAACGCCAAGCTCCCATTTTAGTGTTACCACGTGTAACAAACTGTAACACGAGTGTGAACTTGCATATTGCACTACCTTGCTTTACTTTTGTGCAGGTTCTCTAAAGCACTACTTCTTTATGAAAAAAATATAATCAGTAACATGTGTATATGTCTACATCATAACTGAAAAAATGACCTAACCATATTCAATTCGGTTGGTAGCAGTTCTCTCAGCTAAACGATTAATCAAGGTAAAAAACACAAGTTGATTATACTATAATCGCGTGTTGAATTTAATATTGAAAGACGGTCTGACCTTTAGTTAGGGTCCTTATATTTAAGTGATAGCTGAAACATAGAAATCTTATGCAGCTGTGACCATCTTGGGGTGTATAGAATTGGTACTATGCCGCCGCGCTGTTTCCTTTTTAGCACTTGGCTGTGCCTGTGAAAACAGAAATTGAAAGAAAGGCTCACTATCAACAAAAACGTGGAAAGCCCTTGGCGGACTCCAGATCTTCATACAGCCGGTTACAACGAACGTCCAATAACGCTCGTATATATTGCTTTTGTGCTTACCGTGTTCTCCTTTATCACCGCGTATGCGAGCTCTTCTCGGTCTCCTCTATGTCGCTCGTCTACATCGGAAGCACGTAACTACTTAACGTTGCATCGCTACAGATTGTAAAAGCGGATGCGTATTTTCTGGGCATAAAAACTAATGACGGTGAAACAGCTGCTGTGTCCGTATTTTGATGGGGGCCATCTTGAAACGGGTCGAGTAACGGCTCTGTTCTGCCTGCCGCATTATAGGTGAAACAGAAAGACCCTGCCTCGTCTCAGTATCCCACCATTGTGTTAATTATGTATTACTTTAAATTATGTATTTCCTTTAACACACCTTTATTCAACTGGGACTCATTCATTATATGAAACAAAAAAATATGTGCTATTCTCTGGATTGGTGAACATAACTACTCCTATTACATGTGTTTTTACACATAAATTGTGACTCATGTGGAGAAATGTCAAGGCAAACTTCCTACTGAACTCAGATGCATCCTTAAGATGTAGGTGATTCGTATTTTTTAGAGGGCCTCCATTCTGGAAACTTAAACAGAGTTTTTACGGTGGGCTAAACCGGCTGCCCTTCATAATCTGTTCCAGTCAATCAGTTTGTTGAGTCCTGTCTCAACCGAGTTACAGAGGTAGATTAATCTGTTTCTAATGCAGCTTTTATGTTCTGTGATCCTTGTTTTTAGTTTCCTTTCTGTCATGCCGATGTATATTTTTTGGCATGGGCACCAAATCACATATACTACCATCTGTGAATTACAGTTGGTGAACTGTCTTTGCTGCCAAGGTTTTTTTAGACCCAAATTAACTTCCTTAGTGCACTTGGTGTTGGAACAGCAACTGCAATGGCCGCAAGGAGTATGTCCAGTTGGTTTTGGCATCCCCCAGGACTCAGTTAGGGTCATCTGGGGTAAATGTGCCAAAATATCATTTCTAGTGACCAGATCTTTAATATTTTGACCTCTCTTAAACGCACATAGTGGTCTAGTGATCGGACACTCCCCAGAGTCTAAGATGTGCCAGTTGCGCTTGATGATGGCGTTCACTTTATTTGAAAGTGTGTTAAATGTACTCACAAACACAATTCGATCGTCATCTTTTGATTTATTGCAGTATTCTAGGAGGGCTTCTCTATTGTTATTCTTTGCTCGTTTATGAGCTCTCTTTACGATCTTATGGGGATACCCTCTTGTTAGCAGCTTTGAACTTAAAGTTGCAGCTTCTTCTTCAAAGATAGTTGTACTGGAACTATTTCTCTTAAGACGTAGAAATTGGCCCACTGGTAAATTCTTTCTAATGTGGCTCGGATGACAACTGTTAAACTGTAACAGGGGATTGCGATCCGTTGTTTTATGGTACGGTTTCACGTTAAGTGTATTGTCAATGCTGTCTACCCAAATTGTAATGTCAAGGAAGTTAATTTTGGCTGTGCTTGTGGTAGCCGTGAATTTGAGGAACTGATTTTGTTCATTCAGCCATACTTTGAACTGATCTAAAATGGCTGCATCTACGTCCCATATGATTAGAATGTCATCTATAAAGCGCCTCCAAATCTGTAGATGACTTAGAAACGGATTGGAGGGGCTATAGATCACACTCTTTTCAAAGAATTCTACAAACAGGTTGGCTGCGGAGGGGGCTACAGATGATCCCATCGCCATTCCGTGCACTTGTTGAAAAGGTTGTTGATTAAAACAGAAGTAGTTTTCTTTTATGGACATGGTTGCGCACCAAAGTATAAAACTGTTAGGGCAGTCTCCCTCAGTTATCTTAGTAAGGAGCACCTCTTCTAAGACAAGAGTAATATCCTGAGGAATGCACGTGTACAGAGATACTATATCGAGGCTGACTAGTATTTGTCGTTTGTTATCAAAAGGGTAGTCTTCGATTAGAGTTATAACTTCTGTGGTATCCTGTATATATGAGTACATCTCAAGTACGAACGGTTTTAAATATTTGTCCTCAAATTCTGAAAGCGTTTGTAACAGTGATCCTGACCCAGACACGATCGGACAGCCTGTAGGGTTAGATAGTGACTTATGGATCTTTGGCAAGATATGGAATTTGGGTATTGATGGTTTTTTAGCCATTAGGAATTCATACTCTTGTCTACAGATCAATCCTCTTTCCAAAGCTTTCTTTGTTTTTTCTTCGATCGTTGCTTTCAGGCGTGGCGTAGGATCTTCCTGTATTTTCTTGTAAAATGATGTATCTCCTAACTGCATTGTACATTCCGAAATATAGAAGTCACGGTTTAGTAACACGATTGCTCCTCTTTTATCTGCCTTTCTTATTACAATTTGTTCATTGTTTTTTAATTGTTGCAAAGCTTTTCGTTCTTCCCGTGTCAAATTTTGAAAGAAATGAGTATTGGTGTTATTCATTTCCAATAGTTTTAGTTCAGATAAGACCCGTTTTTCGAACACTATTGCTTCTGATGTCAGACTGGAAACAGGAGGATGGAAATCAGAGGGATTTTTTAAACCACTGTTGTTTATTTCACGGTCATAACTATTATCTGTGAAAAACTGTTTTAGATGGATTTTCCGGAACAGTTGATGAATCTCTGTTCTCATCCTAAAACCATCATAACCATAGTGATATAGGTGGCCACAATCTAAGCATGGTGCATGACTAATGTTCACAAATCTATCCAAATGTGCTGCATGGACAACCTTGCAATTGCTAAAAGCAGAGCATTTGCTACTTGACACAATTCGGCTAAAAGCAGAGTATTTGCTACTTGACACAATTCGGCTAAAAGCAGAGTATTTGCTACTTGACCCAATTCGGCTAAAAGCAGAGTATTTGCTACGTGGCACCATCCTGGCACACTTAGGCTAAATGCAGAATATGGCTAATTGGCACCATTACGTGAAAGGCAGAATATGGATAACTGGCATTATTAGGCTAAATCCAGAAATTACTATTTTTGTATGTTAATGTTTAACTGTAGGATGATGTCATGACCTGCCATGGACCAATCCTAAAAAGATGTGTGTCCTACACATGAGCTGAAGATGGTAGTTAAGATAACTGCAGCCAATAAGAATGGGGTAATTTGTGAAAGATTGTATTTCTTTGTATAGGTTTTAACCAATCACGTGTGGGGGGTGGTTTGTAATAAAACAGATGGGAGAGTTTTAACTGTTGCAAAAATGTAAGTAATGCGCCAGCTTGTTTGGTGCAGGAGGACTTGGGTGTGTTTTCCACAGGATCAACTAGCGCCTTCTGGCCATTTGTCCAATAAACTTGCTTTACGGACAAACGTGCACTTGCTTCTTAAGAGGTGGGTTTACTCTGGGTTAAGGTGATTGGAGGTCCTCCATACAGCACCATCACCAAACCAAATGAAAATGTTGTGATGGCACCATAGTACCTTGAGAGAGGTCGCAGCTCTATCAATTGCTGATCGAATTTGCAATTATCAGAAAACCTTACACCTAAATAATCGTACAAGCAGACATGTTCAATGGGGTCTATATTGAACATTAGGTTGCATAATGTGTTTTTCTTTTCCTTGTAAACACCAAGGATTCGGTCTTGCTGACATTGGTGGACAGCTCACCTGCAATATTAAATTCCCAAAACAGATTAAGCTGCTTCTTCAGTGAGCCCGGTGTTAGGGATTATAAGGATCGCTTCGTCAGCGTACAAGAGCACAGGATATCCTTTGCCTGGAAGAGAAGGGGCATCTGTCAGAACAGCCATTACCTAATCTAATAGTCCATCGATAAAGTAAAAACAATGTTGGAGGCAGCACACAACCTTGTCGCACTACCTGTAAAACTTTAATGGGTGCCATTGTTTCCCCTCCCAATCCCCACCTCACCACAGCCTAATTTTCCCTTTATAGCAGTAAGATTACAGATAAAATGTGAGGAATCCAACAAGACGTCCCAAGGTTTTGCCCAAGGAATTACAAAGATCAACAAATGGCACAAAAAGGTTAATATTCCTTAGCGTAACATATTTGTAAGGCACTGATCGATAGTGCTTACCCCTTCTCTAAGCCCTGCCTGTCAATGATCAATGCAGAATTTTCAATCCAAGTATTCAAATGACCAAGGACAACTGTAGCAAAAATTTTGCTGAGGAGTAAAGAAGTGAAATTGGTCGATAATTGGGTGAGGGTGAGGGAGCGGTGAGGGAAAATTCACACCTCCTCCTTGGTATACCAGGGGACAGTTTCAGCAGAGGACCAGGGCTTTGGTGTGTGGTGGGTTGGAAGAAGGATGTAGACTCTGTGAGGAAATTCCAATTCACTTTAATTCAAATTATAAGAAAAACGCCTATCTTTCACTACCTCTCAAAGGAAATAAAGGTGCTTGTCTGTCATCAGGAAGTCCCAAAGAAATGAAAGTCCACAGTCTGCATCTAATTCTACCTGACCCTTCCACTAAGATAACTAACTTTAACAAGCCCAGGAGATTGGCTTGGTTCTCCTGGTATGCCAATAACTTCTGACAGTTTCTTTGCATCGATTTCTCTATTCTTTGGGCTGCTTGTCTATCATACTCTTCTGTACTAGTCTCTTCTCTTGGATTAACTCTTGTAGCTCCTCTAGAACAGTCTTGGGTTTGGTACTCTCTTCAGTGAGGTATTTATGATTACTTTCCTGGTGATACTTTCTCACATTCTTGTTGGAGGTTTTGGACCTCTCATAATCTATTGATCCAGGCTCTCTGTTTGGCAGTGGTTTCATCCCACTTGGTATGTATCCTTTCCTGAGTTCTCTCTTTAAAACTATCTTCTTCACTTGATAATCCTGTCCTTTATTGCAAGATTTTATGCCACAGTTTCTCCCCTTTTCATCTTGGAGTTCATATAGTAAGTTCATATAGTAATTTCTCTCCTTTATCAGGTCTTTGTTCGAAGTCTTCATAGACTTCCCGCTCAGGGTTATTCAATCTCCTCTTTATCAGCTTTACACAGTTCCATTTACACAGGTTTATATTAAGAAACTAGTCATGATTACTGGAACGAGTTTCTCTTCTCGTATTTGGGTGCCCCGGCAACTTCCCGCTTCTTTCAGTTACCTCTCTGTAGGTTTGGAAACGTTGCAGGCCATGGCATTCGCTCAGGTGATCCTCTTCAATACTGCTTTTCTCGTTGATGTTGGGAAGCTGCTCGCATTCCCTCTTGCCTTCTCTGATGGTCTCAGCGTGTTTCATCGGGTGGCCTGCCCTCCACGATATGGATGTGGTCTCCCCACTCTGCTTTCCTGTTTTACAAAGGCTCCTCCGTTGTTGGGTACGCCAGGCCTGCAGCTTCTGCCTCTGGTGTTCTGCAGCTCTTTGAAAGTCACGGTATCCGCAACTTGTCCCAGGTCCGACTCTCCAGGGTATGCTCACATCAGGTGTAGGATCCTCTCTGCTTCTCCATGTTTCTCCACACGTGCCAGTTAAGTATGCGTCTTCTTTAAAAGAGACATTCTCCTTTCCTTCTCTGGGCTGGTTGGTTCCAGCATTAGCTTCAGCCAATTATGTAGATGTTACATTAGTCTTCATAGCAGAAACTCCCATTTATGCTACTAGGCTATGTGGTTTAGGGAGTTCCTAATAGGAACAGGAGTCCTTGTCCCTCAAGAGGGGAGTCTCTCCCAGTGAGATCCCATTTGTCCAGACTCCTAGGAAGGATCTTGCGAAGGCTCACCTCTCTAGCCTCAAAGGGAGTGGGAGGGCTCCCCCTTGGGGGAAAAGGGATGAATACCTTTGATTCGTCCGTCACAGGTGCCATATTAGATCTTGCTATTGCATTAGAGAGTTGTAGCAGATAAGGTGCTGTGGCGGGTCAGAAGAAGGACGTGGACACTAATGGAATTTCACCTGTTTATTTATTAAACAATAAGAATAAGGCTTAGCTTTCCCTATTGATTTGTGGGTGTTCCCTATTTATATAAATAACTAAAATGCTAGTCAGTCGTCTGGAATTCTAACAAGAATAAGTGTGCTGTCTAAAAACTAGTTCTACCTGACCCTACCACTATTTTAAACAACTTAATGCCTCACTCACCCTGATTATGTAATGGCAATGTCTCTCCTTTTCTTCAGAATTCCTTGTTAGTAGGATAGGCTTTTACCATTTTATGTATCAGTACTTGCCACTTTTACAATGTCTTTGGGACTTGCTCCCACTTTAGGTCGTAGGATCCCCAGTTCCTTCCGGTTGCTGACTCTGAGCCTCATTTCTCTTAAGTGGTTCTCTTGACTTCTCTTTGTATTCATCCAAGTCTCTCTTTAATATTCTCTATTCTGTATATCTTGACTTAGGGATTGCTTTCCCCTCTTCCCAGGGTATCCGCGCCCAGCAATGCTACTAGACCACCAGATATCTGTTTTTTAAGTGGGGGGATGTTCAACCCACATGGGAGAAAGTCGCCCAAGGCCGGGTACATAACCCCGACACCTCCTGGAGCAGGCTGGCCTACGGTACAGCTTCTCCCTCCGGGAAAGGTTGGGGACCCTGCCGAGGGCTCCCCGGGGCTACTGCTGTTCTTGGAGACGGTAGACCCACATGGGAGACGGATGCCCAGGGCTGGGGACATCCGCTCCAACCGTCCTGGAGTTCTGGCTGGGCTGTGTTACTAATTTTCCCTTCAGGGAGGTATTGGCACGCTGCCGGGGCTACCTGGTGGGGAGAAGGTGTAACACAGACCAGGCAGAGCTCCAGGATGGTTGGGGGTGTTGTCCACTGCCTTAAGCATTCGTTTCCCATGTGGGTCTACCGTCCCCAAGCACAGCGGCAGTCCCAGGGAGCTGCGGCAGGGTCCCCGCCTGTTCCCGGCGGGGGAAGCTATAACTCAGCCCAGCTAGAGCTCCAGGATGGTCGGGGGTGATGTCCCTGATGTGGGTTGACCGGCCACAAGCCCAGCAGCAGCTCCAAGGAGCCTTGGCAGGGTCCCTCTCCTTTCCCAGAGGAATAATCTGTAATGCAACCCAGCCAGAGCTCCAGGGTGGTAGAGGGTCATATTCCCGGCCTTGGGCGGCTGACTCCCATGTGGGTTAAATGTCCCCAAGCACAGCAGTGGTTCCATGGAGGCCTGGCACTTTCCCTATCCTTTCCCAGGGGAACGCAGGCCAGCCCGAGTACCAGGATGGTTGGGGGTCATGTCCCTGGCCTTGGGCACCCGTCTACCATGTGGGTTGATGTTAAGATGGATTTCTGAACTGTGACCTGGTGGGCAGAGGTTCAGAAGGTCAGCCTAGTTTCTTGGAACAGGGTAACCTTCTGGACAAGCCAGACCAATCAAGGAAGCATTGGCGGTGGTCAAGACTAGGTCTCAGGCGGAGTGAGGGTGATATTGCAAGCCCACAATGAGCGCACACAGTAATCGACACCACAAATTACTCTGTCAGGTGTATAAATCAAAAATACATATACATTTATTAAAGGCGTTTTAACTCAAACGCACAGTAAATCTTCAGCAATATTAACAAAACTAACACAACACTATGAAACATATGTACAGTAACAGTGGCCTAAAAGAATATTACACATGTAGAGATCCACAACTTGCAAAGAAAGGGGTCACACAGTGCAAATATATTTTAGGCAGTCCTTCAACAATTCAAACCCTAACTAATAGGCACTCCAGTCTCTAAGAAGTGTGGAGCCTTGCCCTCAAAACTACATTCAGTGCCAGAACACTCGATCGTGCAGTTAAGTTCAAAACGGGTCTTCTTCAGGGGGCTGTACTGGCTAAGGAAGGTGGATGAGGTGATGAAGAATAACTTCCCACTACTCGAGGAGGGTCTTCCCAAGAGGGCAGGTTCCAAGAATTGGGAATAGCTTGGTAGCACAGGCTACCTTAATAAAGAAGGTTGGCCCTCAGGGGACACTAAAGCGTTAAAGTCTAAGGATGCGCCAGGGGCCACCAGTAAGGGAAGCAAGTACTTACCGACCCTCGGCGCAATCCGGACCAAACTTCGCCAGTCAAGTCCAGTTCATTTGCAGGTTCGAATCCTACAGTTGCACAGCTCTGTACCTTTCAGGGGCTGCGTTCCAGGTTTTATTCTGTGGCGGACAGTGGTGATTTCTCCGCTCATGGGGAAGGGATCAGGCCAGTTCTACTGCAGCTCGTCTTCGGGCCCAGGGGGCACAGCAGCAAGTCTCCCACGAAGATAGTCACCACAGTTGGGCGACACGGCAACTGCGTATGCCCAGGTTCAGGCGAAGTCTCCCAATTACAGACCTAGGAATGCTAGGTGTACGAAACTCGGTGGGAGAGTGCCTTATACCCAGCGTTTACAGTCTCCAAAGGCTCAAGTCGAAACTCGAGATGGCGGCGGTTCCAGGGAAAAGGTCCCATACGAGCTGGTCAGTTCACTGGGCGGTCCAGGAATACTTCAGAGCCGGCTTGTTTGCAGGCTAAGCAGGAGGTGCAGAGAATAGTTAGTCCTACTACCCCGATTCGAAGTGCCCTTTCAGGCCTTCTGTGATCGATGCGAAACAGGGGCTCAGACGGGACAACTGCGGGGTCTGGGTGCCAAACCTTCCAGCGGGTCACCAGCAGTTCTACAGATCTGCTTCAGCAGTTCAGGATACTTGACTCTTTTACTAAGTTAGGTGTGAACTCAGAAGATCGACCTGGAATGGGTGTAAGGTGCCTTCTCTTATCCAAAATCTCCATTGCGCCAAAATGAAGAGAAACCAATAACAAATCTGCTCACATTCAACCATCCCAGACGTGGACCAATTACGGACCACGTTGGCCCCATTCTTTCCAGCACACCAGAAATCCTGGCACCCAGGATGTGTATTGGAACTAGACAGCTCCAGCCCACATCCTGGGCGCACACACACAAGGAATGCAGAAGTCTGCGAACGCTACGGTGTGCGCGGGGGTCTGCATGACCAAATAAGGAATTTCCCAGGTCGGCTCGACCTGGGGACGGCAAAAGGACAAGATGGCCAAAGGACAGAACAAAGGACCTTGTGGCATGGCATTTTGGGCACTGACCACTGTCCAGGGCCAAATGCAGTTTGGACCATAGAAAAAGAGTCAAAAATGCTTTAAAACTAACTGCTGCCACCAGCTATGTCCTGGGCACACTTGTACATTCTCAAAAAATCCTTTGAGGGTGTCTAGGGCCTTAAAAATGAAAAAGGGACCCCAGCGCATTGTACTGTAATGTACATTGTGCACTGATAAAATGTTACTAAGAAATAGCAACAAAGTGAAAGACTAAGGTAAACAAAGTCTCCCAGTGCATGTCAGTTTCCCCATAACAAATGAGCAAAAGCCCAGCGGAGTACAGCAGAATGCTGGGCTCCACTGGTAAAAGTCAGGCTAGAATGGTCAAACAACGCAAAAAGTTGGGGGGGGGGTTCACAACCAGAGGGAAATTTACCCATATATGGAAATATTTCCTAACAGTTGACTATCCCCAAGTGCAGCAGCAGTCCCAGGAGCCCTGGCAGGGTCCATCTCCCTTCCCAGAGATACATTCTGTAATGCAGCTCAGCCAGAGCTCCCGGCTGGGCTTGGTGATGGTCGACCCACATGGGAGATGGGGTGCCCAAGGCCGGGGACATCACCTCCAACCATCCTGCATTACAGATTTTCCCTCCGGGGAGGTATTGGCACACGGCCGGGGCTCCCTGGTGGGGAAAAGGTGTAACACAGGCCAGCAAGAACTCCAGGGCGGTTGGGGGTGATGTACCCGGCCTTGGGCACCTGTCTCCCATGTGGGTCTATCGTCTCTAAGAGTCTCAGGGAGCACTGGCAGGGTCCCGACCTTTCCCGGAGGGAGAAGCTGTACCGCAGCCCAGCCAGAGCTCCAGGTTGGGCTTGGTGATGGTCGCCCAACATGGGAGAAGGGTGCCCAATGCCTGGGAACATCATCCCTACCATCCTGGAGCTCTGACTGGGCTGTGTTGCTGAATATCCCTCGGGGAATGGATGGGGACCCTGCTGGGGTTCCCTAGAACTGCCCCTGTGCTTGGGGATGGTCAGCCCCCATGGGAGACGGGTGCCCAAGGCCTGGGACATCACCCCTGACCATCCTGGAGCTCTGGCTGGGCTGCGTTGCTGAATATCCCTCTGGGAATGGATGGGGACCCTGCTGGGGTTCCCTAGAACTGCCCCTGTGCTTGGGGAGGGTCAGCCCCCATGGGAGACGGGTGCCCAAGGCCTGGGACATCACCCCTGACCATCCTGGAGCTCTGGCTGGGCTGCGTTGCTGAATATCCCTCTGGGAATGTCTGGGGACCCTGCTGGGGTTCCCTGGAACTGCCCCGGTGCTTAGGGATGTTCGACCCACATGGGAGACGGGTGCCCAAGGCCAAAGACATCACCCCGACCATCCTGGAGCTCTGGATGGGCTGAGTTACAGAATTGACCTCCAGGAGGGGAGGGGGTCCTGCCGGGGCACCCTGGGACTGCTGCTGCACTGGGGGATGGTCAACCCACATGGTAAGACGGGTGTCCAAGGACAGGGACATGCCCCAAACCATCCTGGAACTCTGGCCGGCTTGCGTTACAGCTTCACCCTCTGGGAAAGGACGGGTACCCTGCTGAGGCTCCCTGGTGCTGCTGATGTGCTTGTGGACGGTCGACCCACATGAGGGAAAGCCGCCCAAGTCTAGGGACATCACCCCGACCGACCATCCTGGAGCTCTGGCTGGGCTACATTTCATAATTTCCCTCTGAGGAGGCATTGGCACACTGCGGGGGCTACCTGGTGGGGAGAAGCTGTAACACAAGCCAGCCAGAGCTCCAGGGTGGTCAGGGGTGATGTCCCTGGCCTTGGGCATCCGTCTCCCATGTGGTTCTACCGTCTCCAAGCACAGCGGTATCTCAGGGAGCCCCGGCAGGGTCCCGACCTTTCACGGAGGGAGAAGCTGTACTGCACGCCAGCCAGAGCTCCAAGATAGTCGGGGGTGATATCTGTGGCCTTGGGTGGCTGTCTCCCATGTGGGTTGACTGTCCCCAAGTCCAGTGGCGGATCCAGGAAGCCCTTGGCAGGATCACAGTCCTTTCCCGGAGGGAAAAGCTGTAACGCAGGCCAGCCAGAACTCCATGATGGTCAGAGGTGATGCCTCCGGCCTTTGGTACCTGTCTCCTGTGCGGGTCGGCCATCCCCAAGTCCAGCTGCAGCTCTGGCGAGCCTCGGCAGGGGTTCCTATTCCTCCCCGGAGGGAAAATCTGTAACGCACCCCAGCCAGAAGTGCAGCCTGGGCTTGCGGACGGTCAACCCACATGGGAGACAGCCGCCCAAGGCCAGGGACATCACCCCCCGACAAACCCTGGAGCGCTGGCTAGGCTCTGTTACAGAATTTCCCTCGTGGAAGGGTTGGGGACCCTGTTGGGGCTCCTTGACACTGCTGCTGGGCTTGGGGACGGTCAAACCACATGAGAGACAGTCGCCCAAGGCCAGGGACACCACCCCGATCATCCTGGAGCGCTGGCTGGGCTGCGTTACAGAATTATTCTCGGGGAAGGGAAGGGAACAGCCGCTGCACTTGGGGATGGTCCCCCCATGTGGGAGACAGCCGCCCAAAGCCAGGGACATTACCCCCGACCACCCTGGAGCTCTGGCTGGCCTGCGCTACAGCTTCTCCGTCTGGGAATGGATGGGGACCCTGGGACGGCTGCTGTGTTTGGGGGTGGTCAACCCACATGGGAGGCAGCCGCCCAAGGCCAGGGACATCACCCCCGACCACCCTGGAGTTCTTGCTGGCCTGTGTTACAACTTTTCCTCACCAGGGAGACCCAGCAGTGCGCCATTACCTCCCGAAGGGAAAAGCTGTAACACAGCCCAGCCAGAACTCCAGGATGGTTGGGGGTGATCTCCCTAACCTTGGGCACCTGTCTCCCATGTGGTAGGTGCACAGGTAGGTGCACCCACACATGTGAGTTACCATTTTCATTGGGAAACCTGTGGCAATGCAGGAAGGTAGGAAATGTGTTATTGGCTGCGTGATTCGGTGGTTTCCAGGTGGGCATTGTCTGAAAATTGTGATTTGTTTCCCTAAATTTCAGACTTTGCCAGGGCTTGTGGATAATAAATTCTAGACCTCTGTGGATTCCCACGGGTGTCTTATTTTTAGAAACGTATGGGGTTCCCTGTTTTCTTTGGAGGCTGCGACACCCAAGGCCTAAATCTCTAGGTTGTCTCCCTAAATCATTTGGGGGATAGCAGTGGTTTAGCCTTTTTCCCTTTGCGCCCAGGTAGGTGCACCCACACATGTCAGGTACTGTATTCGTCGGGACACCTGTGGGAACGCGGGAAGGTATGACATGTGTTGTTGGTGGCGTGTTTCGGTGGTTTCCATGTGGGAAATGTCTGAAAATAGTGTTTGTTTCCTAAATTTCGGAATTTGCTGGGGCTTGTGGGTAATACATTCTAAGTTGATTCACACAAGTCAGACCTCTGTGGATTCCCACAGTTATCTTCCTTTCAGAAAGTGCATCGGGTTCCCTGATTTCCTTGGTGGCTGCAACACCCTGGGCCCAAATCTTTAGGTTGTGCACAAAAGCAGATTTCTGCAAAATCTGCTCCCCCGAAACACTTGGGGTTAGCAGTGGTTTAGCATTTTCCCTTTGCGCCCAAGGTAGGTGCACTCACACATGTGAGGTACCGCTTTCATCGGGACACCTGTGGAAACGCGGGAAGGTAGGACATGTGTTATTGGCAGCGTGTTTCGGTGGTTTCCAGGGTCTAAAAATTGTGATTTTTCCCCTACATTTCAGACTTTGCCGGGGCTTGTGGGTAATACATTCCAATGAGCTTGAGAATATGAATCAGGAGGACTGTGACCTACCACCTCTCTCTCTCCAAACATTGTTAGTGAGCCACCTGAGAAAGATTTCTCTTCTAGCTCCTCAACCCAATGTACTGGTCATATTATATTATCTTTTACCTCAATGTTTCTGGAACATAAGAATTCCTACTACATCTACTGAGTCTTATGTGCAAGACTCAGAGAACCAAAGAGGAACTTGTAGAGGTATGAAAATCTACATAAGAAATGCAGCAGTAGAAAGAGCTACTTTATCAACTTGAGTAAATCCCCCGCACCCTCAATAGAAGGCCACAGGGTAGCACCTAGCATGCCCAACCGATGCCAACTGAGATCAGACGACCAGAGATGAATGTTCTGAATATGAGCTGCAGGGCTATCCAGGGGAACAGATGCAAAACCCTGGGCAGAATATCAAGCTATAAGCCAACAGTCTACACAGGTAGCACCTGCCCATGACCCTTTCACAAGGCAACCACCCATAGCTTCTGAGAGCCGCAGAGAACAGGTGCCTCCAAGTTGGGGTGGCCACAGCTCATGGCCAGTGGTGACTGAACAGTAACACTCCCTAAAAGCATAGAAATGACCATCAAGCCTAAAGGATAGCAGTATTCCACACCATGCCTCAAATCTACCAGAATGGGAGGCCAAGAGGACCCTCAGGACCCAGAACGTGAGCCCAGGTCACCCTTACACCACTATAATGGGTGTATCGGTCAATTAGTCAACTTCACACAGACTCCAGCTATGAGGACCCAGCACGTGAGCCCCAGATCACCCTTACACCACTATAATGGGTGCATCAGTCCATTAGCCTACTTCACAGAGACTCCAGCTATGAGGACCCAGCACGTGAGCCCCAGGTCACCCTTATACCACTATAATGGGTGCATCGGTCCATTAGTCTACTTCATCGCAGACTCCAGCTATGAGGACCCAGCACGTGAGCCCCAGGTCACCCTTACACCACTATAATGGGTGCATCGGTCCATTAGTCTACTTCATAAAGACTCCAGCTATGAGGACCCAGCACGTGAGCCCCAGGTCATCCTTACACCACTATAATGGGTGCATCGGTCCTTTAGTCTATTTCACACAGACTCCAGCTATGAGGACCCAGCACGTAAGGCCCAGGTCACCCTTACACCACTATAATGGGTGCATCGGTCCATTTGTCTACTTCACACAGACTCCAGCTATGAGGACCCAGCACGTAAGACCCAGGTCATCCTTACACCACTATAATGGGTGCATCGGCCCATTAGACTACTTCACCGCAGACTCCAGCTATGAGGACCCAAAGCACGTTAGGGAGCATGAAGGGCTCAGCCCCTAGTCATACACTAGGGTGCCGTATCAGTCGTTAAGCAAGCTGATCAGTACCAGGAGCAAATAAATGGGCAGGCACTCCGCAAAGTAAGGATCGTCACACCACGTCTTTATAATACAACAAAATGGTAAAATACAGTATGCGTGGGACACTTGTGGATTTGGAGAATGTGTACCATCGAAGTAGAAGAGTGCCCAATAGAACACACCTTCCACCACCAAACCAAAATTTGTTATGCAACACATCCTGCAGTAATAAGGGCAAGGTACACCATAAACCCAGGAGCCTTGAGCTGATCTGAACACAGCTATCCACTTACCACTGTATCAGCCACTCCACCAAATGGGGCTTGAAGCCTGCATCATGAGGTTCCTGCTAGTCCAGGTACACAAGAAGGAACCAGAGAAAATATTGAATAGCAAGGTTCCAAATTAAGATCTGATGAGCAGGATCTAAAACTAGCTCCTGGGTGTCGGGCATCATCCAGTAGGAAGGAGCGACTTCTGGGGAAGCAGGAGTGAGGACGCATTCAATGTGAACTTAACTTCCACATGAGATGAACACTTTAACCTTTGCCCCATTATTTACGATTCACTATGTTTAAAGATGCAACAGATGTGTCCCAAGTCTTCTTTGTTAGCTTTCTTAAATACTGAAAGTTTTTGTTTTATTATTGTTTTTATTGGCATTTCAAACAGGCACAAGGTGCCAACAAAACAATAGTACCCCTTCGCCCCCTCGCTGCCCCGGTACATCCACGAATAGTCCCACATTAACTTCATAGTCCTGTTGTGGTTATCCAATGAGCAGAATTTGTTATAATAGTTACACACCAGTTTGTGACAGTTGATCCGACCTCAAAGTTGTTCACAAGAATTCTAACTTATTGGAGGAAAACATTTATTTACAGACTAGCCCGTAAAATGAGACTGAGAGTCTTTTTTGATACACAGGTACCATTGGAGACACAACGTGAAGAACAGCAATATTTGGAAATGAAACCTAAGAGTTATTCTGATCCACAAATAAACAATGTAGCCATAAGGATGTTTGAAGAGCAAATGATTAAGGATCTGAAGAGAGTGAACTTTTCCAGATGAAACAACTACAACATCAGAAGGAGACAGAATTAAATAATTAAAGACTTAGCAGATGGCAGGAGCTTGACACTGAAACCAGCTAACAAGGGAGGAGCGATAGTCATAATGGACACTACATACTATGAAGATCAGATCAATGCGTTACTGACCGATGAAGAGACTTATATCAAGACTGATTGTGACCCTGTGAAACAGATCGCTGAGATCATAGAGATGGTCCTCACAAAAGCTACAGAACATGGATGGATTGCGGACAAAACTAAACAGTATTTGATAAACGAGCATTCCATTACACCAATTTGTAATGGCCTACCGAAAATTCATAAAACTCTAAGGACACCACCACTAAGGCCCATAGTAGCAGGCACCGACAGCATTTACAACCCTTTGTCTGTTCATGTCGATAAAGCATTGCAACCAATAGTACAAGCAACAACAACCTACCTCAAAGACACCACAGACCTTTTGAATCATTTGAACACATTGACAATGATTCAGGAAGATGACTTTCTTGCCTCATTTGACGTGCAAAGTTTGTTCACGTCAAGGCCCCACCAAGATGGAGGGGAGGCATTGGAATGGGCTCTACTTCAGAGTAATTGTGAGGCCCACAAAATTCTCATTTTAGAATTGAGTGAGATCATATTAGTCAACTATTACTTTAGGAACAAAACACAATTCTTTTTACAAGCAGCAGGCACGTCAATGGGTTCTTCCATGGCGCCGGCCTACGCTAACCTCTTCATGTACCACCTGGAGAGCAACTGGATATTAACAAACACAAGATGGAAGCGCAAAATCTCATTACATGGAAAAGGTTTATTGATGATGTCTTTGTGGTATGGAGTGGAAGCAGAACAGAACTGGATGACTTTCTAATTTATATCAATACAGCACATGAAAGGATCAAATTCACAACGGAGGTTGGGACCCCCAAACTACATTTTCTGGATGTGGAATTGGAGATTGGACCTCAAGGCATCAACACTAATATTTAGCACAAACCAACCGATGTGAATAATTCCCTACATTACCTAAGTCATCATCCGGAACACCTGAGGAGCAATTTACCAAACAGTCCATTTCTACGGCTCAAGGGAATCATATCATACACTGAAACATTGAGGAACGAGAATCTGATGATGGCGGAGAAATACAGAACACGAGGCTATCCAGAAGAAATCATAACACAAGTGAAAGATAAAGCAGAAACACTTCAGAGAGAAGATCTCTTAATAGCCAAAACAAAACTGGGGAGTTACCATTTTTGTATGCATTAAGGTATGCAGCAAAGAGTCACCATATAACAAGGATGTTTAAGAAGAATTGGAGAATTGGAGAATTATTGAGTTAGACCCACAATTGAAAAAAACTTTTTCGCAAACCTCCTATAATCGCATACAAAAGAGGATGCAATTTTAAGGACCAACTGATCAAGGTGGAAAGGACACAGATGGACAGATAATTAGCACTGAGAACGAAAAAAATAGGAACTTTTTAATGTCTAAACTGTTGCAATTGCAACAACATTATGAAAGGGAGCTATGTAAGGCATCTTCACAATGGCAAAAAGATTCCACTCCGTTATTATACGACATGCGATACAACATCTGTTATTTATGGACTCAGTTGCCCATGTGGCATTTTCTACGTCGGACAGACCAGCAGGAAGGCAAAGGACCGCTGGAATGAGCATAAAAAGAATATCAGGACTAACAATATACGCTCTCCTGTGGCGAGACACTTTGCTAAAAAAAGACACAATATTGCACAATTGAAAGTGGTAATACTTGAAATAGTAAAACAAATCTCTATGCGGTGGGAACCATGCTAGACACATGAACCAACGGGAAATAGAAAGGTTAAACAGTCTGACACGGAATGGAATGAACGAGGAGTACAGTTTAAGTTATTTTCTGTAATAATTTAATACATTACTCTTTCAACCTGACAAATGGTGCAATATGAATGTGATGTATGGCAAATGAGTTTGGTTCAGCAGCAATCATTGCTACGCAGAACATGTGGTCAAACAGATAAGAATGTGAGCATGACTCTAAAGGAATAAGCACTTAGGTGGATCCATTTTTCTAACTGTAGACCATGATCCAGAGTATGGACTGGATCCCATTGACTTCCCACTACAGAGATGAACACTGACATTTTTTCATTTGTTTATCTGGATATGTAATGGATTTCATAGGACTCAGGATCTGTGGACAGCTGATAGATACTATACAAGGAGCTAGATCCATCCTTTAGGAATTCACCTCCCTTTTATAAGACCATGACCAGACCAGACTAGTAGTAAACTAGACTAGGGATTATACATACCAGCCATCTTGTAACCCCACTTATGATTTAGGATATTGGATCTCACAAACACACTGGGCTTCATTACACGGTAGGCGGTAGGGGATTACCGGCATCGGTAAGGGCACCAGTGCCGGTAATCCCCTACCGCCCTACTACGAGGTCCCTTAGCGGGTCCCTACCTTAACGCCTGGTTTTCCCAGTCGTTAAGGACGGGACCTGCTAAGGGACCCCAGAGCTAATAACGGTACCGCAATTTGCGGTACCGTTTTTAGCTCCATCCCCATTCCCATTGAGCCCTATGGGGGCTCAAATGGGAATGGGGAATGGTTCCCGGAATGGGGACTTACCGGTCCCGCAAAGGTCGGAATAGACCGGTAAGTCCCTATTCCAGGAACCCAGACCCCGACGGCGGTAAGGGGGTACCCATGGCGCTAATAGCGCCATGGCTACCGCCTACCATGTAATGAGGCCCACTGACACTATACTCACATGTTTATCATGAATTTTTTCAATTATCTTAAAAGTATACAAATGGATGGTACGCACCATTTTAATCATCAGTCCCGATTACTATGAATCGGGACCGGCACATTAAGCAGTGACGTCCAGTGATTGTCACGTAACAACATTGTGACATCATCGTGCCGTTGCGTAAGATGACGCAATGACGTCACAATATAAACAACGGCCATTTTGTGATGCCGCGTCTCTTCGTGACAGATTGGACGCGGCGCACAAGCGGATCTCTGTTTTAGGGGTAAGATACTACAACCAATATGAGACTGATGTAGCTATATACATCAGTAATTCCTAGGAACTTTACATAAACAGAATATACCTTTACTTTGGGTTATGTTCCTACAGGAACATCGCAACAAGCTACGGGCTAAACTATTTTGAACAATCCAGAGACCCAATACCATTGACAAGTGGCTTAACATCAATTGGGAAAGGGGTAAGAACCTCTACATTGACTTTTTTGTATGTACTAAGACTATCTGAATTAGGAAATACAGTGCAGGATCGGACCCGTCAACATTGAGCACATTTAATCTACTTTCTCCTCAGATGGTCCTGAGGGTCTAGTACAGCCCAACACTTATTGATGACCAGACTTACTAACCCAGAGTTGCTGGGACTAGTGACCATCATTGATGGACTAGGACCCGAAGATTTATATTTGGGACAACTAGACACAGAGGTAAATCTTTCTTATATAGTGCAAGATGACATTTTATTACAGTTTCCTGTGTGCTTTCCCCAAGGTGCAATCATTAGGTTTATATATATTGTGATTTTCCACCTCTTGAATACGATTAGTTTTGTAATAAGGTTTATGGGAATATTATACACATTTCTTTACACTAGACTCATATCATTGATTTTAGGCTAACTCTACAGTCCAGAACACAGGAACTGGTAACCATAAATCGAATAGAGATTGACTCAAATTAAAGAATTAGCAGAGGAGAAGAATTGGACACCCAGGTGATTATTACTGGTTAATTACGAGTTTATTAACCAATCATGACAGGCAATGATCCGAATGATTTAAGAAACTAAAATGTTATTATCAATTTTACATTTTTAGATTCATCAAGCCAAGAAAGAAGAGCGAGAACAGCTCCTGAAGAAGGGGATTATGAACCCCGAAACGTGTAGAGTGTAAACCATTAGGATCATCCAAACTACATGTCATTTGTGATCTCTTTTGGACATGTAGTAGGAATCTGATGAGTATAATTGTTCACCTTAAGCAAACCATTGGAAATGTGGTTTAATTGATTCATTGTTTTGATTTTTATTAGAGTTTGAATAAGAACTTATATCTGTACCCTATGAGAAATGAAATATAGCTTCACATATGTAAAAGAAAGTATATATAAAACTGAAGTAAACAAAAAAATGTTTTACCTGAAATCGCTCCAAAATTGACCTTTGTGAAAACTATTAAGGTAGCAAACACATTGATTGTTTATACAATAACCTTTTTGGTTGTGCAGGGGACGGGAGGGTTCCACAAGTGTGTGGACATCTGTTGGTTTTAAATTTGTTAGTACAACCCAGTGTCAAGGTTGTTTTTCTCCCCAGCACCCCTATTATCAACTTTAACCTTTCCATAATTACTTAAATCAAGGTGTGCACTTGGCAAACCGTATTAGAAACTGCTCCCCCAAGCCCAGCTGGCGCAGGACTGAGAGCAGAAACGGCCATTCGATGGAGTCTAACGCCTTGGTGGCGTCGAGTAGAGCCGCTATCGCTGGGTCATCCCGCGGGACTGCCTCCATCAGACCGAACATTCTCCTGAGACCATACGACGTGGACCGCCTGGGATAAAGCCTGCCTGATCCGCTCTGACCATTGTTCACATTAAAGGTGACAGTCGGGTCAACAGGATTTTAGCTAAGATCCTATTGTCAAGGTTGATAAGCGAAATCGGCTGATAGGATGAGCAGTCATTTCCGGCTTATCCGGATTTAGCACCACCACCACTGCCTCCCTCAGAGAGTCCGGTAACCGTCCCGTTGCCACACCTTGCTGGTAGACCTGTAATAAGTAGGGGGCTAGCTTATCTGCATAGTGTTTATAGAATTCCGCTGTGACCTCATTGGGTCCCGGCGATTTCCCAGATGGCAAAGTTCTAATGGACCCTATGACCTCCCTAGCGACAACGTGCGACTCAGCCAATCCCTCTGCTCGTCAGTACACCAATACAACCCCGCCTGGTCTAGATACAAATCTATTTCCACCGGCAAGGCCTGTGACTGGGTAGAGTACAGATGTTTCTAAAAGTTAAAAAACTGTTGAACTATCTCCCGGTCCTCAAACTTATCCACCCCATGCGCATCAGCTATTGGCGGGATTCTGCCCTCCAGATTATTCATCCTAGTGGCCCTAGCGAGTGTCCGACCCAGGGCTTGCCCCTCCACATACTGTCGGGGTGCCGTCTTGCTCCATTGGTACTTTATTTCCCTTTGTGCGAGGTCCGGAAATTCCTGAAGTCACTGCAGTATCTCTGCCTGTTCGGATATGGAGGGATTAGTGGCACTTGCCTGCAGTGCACGTATTTTGTCCATGTTGTCGGCTAATTCTCTCCTAATTTGCCTTATAATCCCAGATCCTCTAGCTATGCACTTACCCCTAATCACACATTTCAACCCTTCCCGCAGCGTACCCACCAACTCCAATGACCCCTCATTAAGTTCGAAATATGACTCTATGGCGGCCGTAAACCCCTCTCTGAACACCGCGTCTTTGAGCCCTCCACTCTTGAATCTCCAGGGGGGTCTCTCCCCTCCTCGCCCAGCCAGGTCGATAGTCAGCCGCACAGGGGCGTGATCTGACAGAGTGCGGTCTAGTATGTCCCTTTGACTTGGCCCAGGACCGCCCGTGACACCAAAAAGAAATCTAGTAGAGTAGTGAGTGTACTGACGCGTCTCATGAATCCTCACCCTCCAGATATCCTCGATTGCCCACACTAGGAGCATCCCCTGGAGTTTTCTGGTACCCTTGTTCCCTGGGCGTTTGGTCACTCCTGTTTGGTCCCGCGTCGTGTCCATCACCGCATTGAAGTCCACAGCGCAGATTATCTCCCAGTTGTTTTTCTATCCAATCTAGCAACTCTATCGTGTCTTGGTTGAGGCCATAGTAATTAACCAAAGTATACGTTTTCCCTTGAACAATCCCCTGTACTATCAGTGCCCTACCCTCTAGATCTTTGGCAAGCATAGTCTGGCGAAACCTGTGTGTAAGAATGCACACACCCCTTGCGCATGAGGAATAAGATGGAAAATACCTATGACAGCCCCAAATCTTCCCAAACCTGGCCACAGTGTCTTTTGTTAAATGAGTCTCCTGCAGGAAGGCAATCCCCACCTTATGGCGCTGCGTATATAACAAAACTTTCCGGGTCTTGGGAGGGCATAAAGCCCCCTTCACTTTCCATGTTATAAATAAGCTTTGCCATGTGTATTCCCCAGTGGACAGTGAGGTTTCTGGGGCTCCAGACGTTCAGTAACACCCTGGGTGTACCATATCCATGTCTTACTGCTCACAGTATCTACTTTCCCAGTACCGGTTCCCCCCTAATCCCCCTACCCCCACCGACAACCCCAATTCGTCAGTTCCTAGACAACCCCCCCCCCCTGTGTCCCCACAAGCCATCCCCACCTTCTCTGGTCCCCCCGTGATGTTCCCTTGTGCCCTCCCTTCTCGCACACAGATGTTGCCTGTTTTGCTTGATTCTTCTAGCCTGTTTCCCTTCCCCCCCCAGCCTACTTCTGCAGGAGTCTGTCCTGATACATTCTGGTTTCACCATCACGGTCTTGTGGCCAATGCTGGATTTGACTTTTATGGACTTCATTGATTCACGGTGCGTCACTGTTGAGGATGGCCACACAGCAGAAGAGAGGACAAGCCAGACGCCAGGACTCAGTGAAAGGATTTATTTCCAGTAACAAGGTAAGAGAAACCCCCAGCCTGGGAGCCAGCAATCAACTCCTCTCCTGGAGTCCCTCCCATCAACCTCCCTACATTGCTGCATCTGAGCCACAACATGTATACTCGCATAGCCTAGTCATGCAAGAAGGTTCTGAACAGTGAGACTATTCATTGGAGATACATGCTGGCACAACTATGTACAATGCAACATGTCCCTGCCTGTGTTAGGCACAGGTTCTGAAAAATGTATGTACATATGAGAGGCTTGATAACCTGAGTCCTCTCCTAACAGTCACCCTTTCTCAACTCTCATGCTGGACTTCCTTTGCATTTTGTACTCATGGTGGACCAGAGTCATGCTATTCCCATCTTCATCTTGCATCCTGGCTTGCAACATTATGTGTTACTACTGACTTCTGCAATTGTACTTGTTCTCCCCTCTTGTTTCTCCACTCTTTTTGACTGCTTACTCTCTGTTCTCTCCTTCTCTCCCTTTTCCTATCTCCTCGCCTCCTCCTCTTACTTTCTTCTATGCACTTACTGTATCAGAATTGTCCCTGGACCTAGTATGATAGCAACCTCATCTGTCTCCTCCCCCTCCCCTTACTTGTCCCCCCCAGCACTATCTGAAATGTCATCAGGCCTAATCCGATAGTCGCTTGTTTTGTTCCTCCCCTCCCTTTCTGCACCCCTCTCTCTCACCTTTTGTTTTTCTCCGGCTCTAACAGAAATGTCGTAAGGCCTTGTACGGTAGCCGCCTGTCTGTTTCCATTTCCTTCCCACTCTCCCCCTCCCTTCCTTATCTATGTCTTAGCTCTTGCACTATCTGAAATGTCGTCAGGCCGAGTACGATAGTTAATTTCACATCCTTGCTGTTCATGGCCTGTAAGAATGTAATTGTATTTTCCCTAGTTCCCTGCCTTGCCTTGAAGCACTTTGAAACTCATTGTATATAGGTGCTATATAAATAAACTATCATATCAAATCATTCTGCAATCCCCCCCAAATTCTCAGCCCCTCGCTGAATACCCCAACTCTTCAGCTTCCCCTTCCCCCCAAACATGTGTAATCTTAAGCTCTTAAGCTTCCGCTTAAGGGATAGCTTTGAGGCCGACCTTCCAGCACACCTGCTTAGAGCCGTGATTTCACTCACTGTCAGGTTTAGACCCCATTAATCTACAATGCACCTCCTCAGTGGCGGGTACAGCCCTCAAGTCACATTATCAATCATTATTCCCCCGCAGCCGAGGAATCCTTGGTTGCTTTTCCAAGAGGTTTGCAGACTCCTCTGGAGTATGAAAGAAGAGTGCCCTTCCCTGCTGTTCAACCTGCAGTTTAGCAGGGAACATCATGGCGCATTTTATGGCTCTGTCTCGCAGCTGCTTCTTGATGTTAATAAATGTCCTCCGAGATGCCTGCACTTTGTCTGAAAATCCGGAAAGAACTTAATCTTGTCCCCTTTATAGAAGACTGTCCCCTTTTCTCAGGATTTACGAAGCGCCACATCTCGATAACGATAATTCAGTAGACGTGCTATTAATGGACGAGGCGGTGCTCCTGGGATCGGCTTCCTCCCGCGCAGTATCCGGTGCGCCCTCTCAACCACACATACTGCAGAGAACCCTTCTGGACCTAGCGCTTCTTGCAGTATTTCCTCCACGAGGGATTCCATGTTCCTCTGCTCAGCCGACTCCGAATTCTGACAATCCTGATGTTATTCCTTCTTGACGTCGACTCCAAGTCCTCCTGCTTGTACGTGAGCTCCTTCAACGGCCTCTTTACCAATCATCTCTATAGCAATAGAGGCAGACTCATCTTCTACCCTCGATACTCTCCCCTCCACCTCGTCGAGCCTCTCACCATGTTTATCCAAACGGACCTGCATGTGGCCGACCTTACAGGTGAGAGAGTCCAGCTTCCCGTCCAGAGATATACTTGTCTGCAGTTGGGTGAACATTTCCTTAATATCCTGAAAGGTTACTGCCGTATCCTGGGATTGTGCTCGGGGTTGAGCCTCTGGGGAATCTTCCATCGATCTGCCAGTCTTTGTCTGTGAGGGGGTGTCGAAGTGTAGCTTAGACTGCGGTTTGCCCCCTTTCCTGGATTTAGACATTGTTTAGTTCTGAATCTCAGGTGGAATGGGCGCGTAGTGGCAGCAAACACTCCACCGCAGTACTTACCTTCCTGGTGCTCGTCAATTGTCCGCAGGGGATATGACTGTAGCCCTTCCACCACCGCCTGAGTAGTGTCGTCAGTGGTGTAATCTGTACTCCAATGCGGGGGTTTTGTTGATCAGTCAGTGTTGCAGCCCTCCTCCGCCGTTGCTTTGATAGCTATCCCATCACTATGTCAGCTGTGAGTGTTGTTGGACCCCGGATCGATTCAATTTGTTGTCATCGAGTCATCCACGCTTCTGGCCATCTTGGTGATCAAGCTCTAGGACCGATGCAATCCCTCTTGAGCTTGGCGTGGTTGGGTGTGTTGCTTCTACCCCCAGGGGGATTCTATGTCTCTTGGACACTCAACTCGGGTCTCCGCCTGCCACTGTGTTGCCCCGTCACGTCACGGGCTGCGCTGCCACGCCACTTTTTGCGCTTCCTGATTCTCAGCGCTGGTTCTTGGTTGGTATCTGCCCTACTTCAAGGCAGCATCCCCACCGTATCTTGTGCTTACCCCCAGCACTCAATGGATCGTGGCAGTTGCAGGGAGAGGTTTGGGAGGTCTGTGTCTCTAGGTTCCATTCATTGGTTCAAGTCCTTCTGACTAGTAGGGCCCCTGGGTGTGCGCATTGCGTGTTGGGGATGATTTACAGATTAGAGTTCCTGCCACCTCCCAAATCCTACGTGAGTAGCCTTGCAAGTGGTTGCTAGTGTGTGTCCCCTCAGCTGCAGAAGAGTCAGGACTGTATGCACTCTCCTTTCCTTCCCTGCTATGCCTCAGAACGGGAATGCCAGCACTGTCAGGGCCTCCCCTAGCCCAAAGTGGTCTATGCGCGCCCCACCGCCAGTGGACTTACTTGGTGCCTGAGAGACCCCAGGGGTGTTCTCAGTGGAAGAGTCAGCTCTGTGTGGGCAATCCGGTTGGGCCTCTTACATACAGGATGTTGCGCTCTGACTCTTTAAATGTCTTGTTAATTAGTACAACGGCAGCTACTCCTGCCAAGATGGCGGGGTCCGCTGCAGGATCCAGTGTCGGCTGGCCGTCCTCGGTACTTCCGAGGCCCAGGGCCCACCAGTCTGTCTCCGGCTGTCTTGTTGGCGCTTCCCTCTGCCTTCAGCGTTGATTCGGCACACCCTAAAGTTCGGTAGACAATGCACCTTGTCAGCTGCTGCCGCTTTATCGCGCTTCAGGTTACCTCCCCAGGTCGCCGGCTGCAATGCGACCTTGCTCACTGCACCTGGAACCTTGTTGTTGCGATGTCGGAGCTTGGGGGGGAGGTATAGTTATTCGGCTGCAATTCCAGGAGCCTGGTGCTCCGGTCACACGTGGTGTCCGGGCACTGGTTGAATTGTTTCTGGTGCGGTGTGCCCGCAGTGTCCCAGCCTCCAAGGTACAGCTGATGGCACCGGGAGTCCCCCGAAACCGCTGTCTCCGCCACAGGCACGCTCCGCAGCTCCGGTCAGTCTCTCCATCGAGGCGGGAGGTGCTGGCGTTCACATTAGAGGTGGCTCCACCCCCCTCCTCTCGATTTTCAGCAAGGCAGTTGCAGGCCTCAGCGCCACTGTTTCCAGGGCTCTCCAACACTGATTTTTGTCTGACTTGTTCCCCACCGAGGCAGCAGCACTTCTCGCTGCTCCACCTATCTGATGAGGGTCTCGTTGGGGGAAACCTCTGGATATCAGACCGGATCTGTTCAGGTGTGCTGGAGCTTACGGGCCTGCGGCCATCTTGGTCGGGCTCTCTAGCACCCCCCCCTTAAATACTGAAATTTAAGTCTTGTATGCATGTTTGTAAGGCCCGGGTGCCAAAAGTAGCTCCTGATAGCTGCTGCTTTCAAGCTAACCAGGCTCTCCTAGGCCAGAAGCAGGAGCTAATTAGCTTTCAGCTCCCCCCAATTTCGAACCCTGGAATAGGCAGAGCCCCCCCTAAGGTCAACATGAAAGGTCTGTCTGACTAAACCATTAGGCATTTTAGAATACCTAAATTAAGCATCAACTAAGCTAGAGGTCTGCAACCTGCAGCTCTCCAGATGTTTTGGGCTACGACTCCCATGACCCCTCACCATTCACTAGGCTGTCTAGGGCTGGTGGAATTTGTGATCCAAAACACCTGGAGAGTCAAATGTTGCAGACCCCTGGACTAAGCCATACCTAGGCAAGTATACATTAAATGATATAATGTTGATTCGGAAATACTCAGATCACTGAGAATTAGCATGCCACCTGCTTGAGGAGGGCTTGAGAAAAGTTAATCAAGCATTTCTCCTTGTTTCTCCTTGTCTATGCTCGGAATTACTAAACAAACTAAAAGGAAAGGAGTGGGATCATAACAGGATCATAACAGGAATCCCAGCATACACTGCTGCTTCTAGAGCAGGGTCAGAATAGGAGTCGCACCATACACTGGAACCGCCAGAGCAGGGTCATGATAGAAATCACTCGGTACACTGGTGCTGCCTGTTAGGGAGAATTCTCAACATGTGCTAATTTCCTGTACCTTTTGAGACCCCCAGCAACTTTGCTGGATTTCTAGGATTTGATTGTTTTACCTGGGAAGAGTGTGAGCCTTTTTTTCCCCACTCTTCCATGTATTTGGTGTGTGTTTTACTTTTGTGTTCTTTGGTTATGGAGTTTTAAAACAACTCCATAGGCATCATCTTTTTCCGTGTGTCAAACAGCACATTCAGTGCAGTGGCACAGGGGTTTCTTTTAGACTCCCAAAGGTTTAAATACATTCTCTAGGACTAACTACCGTCTCCTAGAGCATGTAAAGTTAAATTGGCTTTACTAGTCTTTTTAAATTGACTGACCCAGCATTCACTGTCTTCCTATAGGTTGCTGGAGGGGTTGCCTAGCTTCCCCTGATTCAAAACACTCATGTAACAGTCAAATGTTACCCTTTCCTACTTTAAATGGCTGATGGCAGTGGTTTAGATCAACTATCTTGATTTTTTCCGACAGCTAACAACGGTAGCTAAAAATCGCGTCAGCCATGTTTTTCAATATGGCGCCCAAGACCTATCTGTAAAAACAGATTCCGGTCATATTTTTTCGTCATCTCTTTTAGGAAGTTTAGGAAAGGTCATTCTTGTGTTTGTCTCTGCGCGCCAAACCAGGTTTGGTCCCTTTGTTCGTTGGCCTTTGGCGGGCTTCAGTGCTGAAGCCCTCCTCTGGCGCCTGAGTGTCTGGGGTGGACAGGATGTGAGGGAGGTGCCCGAAACTCCTTGTGCTTAGTCTCCTAGGAGACCTGAATGCACTCTGGCGTGATTGGCCAGCTGGCTGTCCGGCAAGGACAGCCACCCTGCTGTGTGAGTGACAGCCAGGCTGGAATGAATGGGGGAAAACTTTTTAAAAGCAGGTCTCTGGGACTTGGAAAGCAGAGTCGAACACTGGAACGAAAGAACCGAAGACGAGCTGAAGGAAGAAGACTGCTGCAATTCCTGGATGACCGGTGAAGCCCTGCTACAGGTCCGAATTGCCTGAAACTCCAATCGACAGAGAAGCCCTTCAAGGTTAACTTCTTCCCTTGAGTTTGGTGGGAACAACCAACTCATAAGCCACCTGGACACTCTCCCCATCTGGTCGAATTTCCATCAGAGTGCTGTTGAAAACCTGATAGCCAGAGGGAAGGAAACCAGCTTGTGGACTTTAAGGCACTCGCACCTGAAACAGACGTCTTGCTAAGTTTTTGGCCTCTTCCCTGGGCAGTGCAGGAACCTCCCGACGTCCTCCTTCTTGTCCCCACGACTGAAGCTCAGGAACAGCGAGATCTGCTCGAACTTCCAGGAACAACTGCCTCAGCTATAGTTCTTCGTAAATGCAAATGTACTGTGTAAACACGGTCCGGAAATCTTTTCGGCCATTGCGAGAGTTTGTGGAAACTTTTTCAACTTCGAAGGCTTGTCCTTCCCTAAACATTCGTCAAATGTTTCACCTAGCCAAATTCTTCTAAATTCTGTGGCAAAGACTGAACCGTTATCTACCAGAACTGTGCTATCCTACACAAAAACTCTGAACCACTGACTTTGGCCCAGGCGTATTGAGAAGAATTGCTGGTTGTAGCTAACTGAAACCCTTTGCCCTGCCTATGAATTTATTTTGGCTGTCTATTCTCATAAATTGTCTTTTTACCCCTTTATTAAGTATCTGAAGTGCCATTTTGCTCCCACTTCAGGAGAGCTAAACTTGTTCATTTACTTACCGGTTGTGTATTTGTGGTGTATTAGTGTGTGATCTTGAGCTGCTCTTGCTAGTGTAATATTTTCTAACTGATTGAGTAAATGAATGTATATTATTTTACCAAGAAACCTTGAGTAAGTGTTTGTTTGAATCACTGTATTAGTTGGTCTTTTGTATAACTTGTTCTACTGCTCACTTAAACTCTTGAGATAAGTCTGGCTGCTCAGCCATCACTATCACTTTACTGTGCAGTACAAGCTTTTACCAAAGGTGAAATTGTGCTTACACTTGTAGTCTTAATTGCATGTAGTGCTCTCAAAGAGCACTGCATGTGATTCTGCCTAACACTGCCAGAGCAGGGTCATAATAGGAGTCACACCATACACTGGAACCACCAAAGCAGTGTCATAATAGGAGTCATACCGTACACAGGAACCACCAAAGCAGTGTCACAATAGGAGTCACACCGTACACTAACGCTGCCTGAGTAGGGTCATAATAGGAGTCGCACTATACACTGGTGCCTCCAGAGGATGGTCATCATAGGAGTCACACCGTGCACTGGAACCGCTAGAGCAGGGTCATAATAGGAGTTGCACCGTAAATTGGTGCCAGAGCAGGTTTTATTTGATATTGAAAAAAATAGCAAGTGTTCATAGCATACAACTTCATGGTACACAGTGTATCAATCCCCAGAGGGTACTATGTTAGGACCCCAGCAGCAGGCATTTACGTCACTAAGCTATCTGGTTGGTCATGCAGGAACCGATTCCCCCAATGCCACGAGGGCTGGGCCCCGGCCCTTAATAGGAGTACCACCTTGCTTCACTGCTTCCACCATATGCGCTGGCATACCCAGGCTTCTCTCTGGGGGTGCCCCTCAAGGCCACTCCCTCAATTAGCCACATGAAGAAAAATACTGGTGTGAACGGAGGGAGTAAGTGACCAGCACTCATGAGCTGAAATAAGCCAGTGCTGCAGATGCCATTTCCCAGGCCCTCTGATAGAGGAACCCTTTACCCATGCCCGCTTTCTCCAAGTTCAACAAGAGCAGGCAAAGATGACACCGCTCAGCTAGGGAATGGCAAGCCCACAGACAAGGGCAGATATTCTTCTGATGGTCTGTGCAAGTGCTAGGTGATGACCAATCGCACCTTAGCATCTATGTCACCTATCAGTAACTACACTCAGGGCGCAGGTTAAACGTCAATAGCATACGCCTGTCGATTGACGCCAAAGAGAGTGAACAAACGTGCTGTAAAAGTGTTACGGGTGCTTGACTCTAAAACCAAAAGGTTTAACATGACCCATTTAAGTCCCTTAATAATGCTTTCATGTGGCCTTGCAGTATAAAGCGCAAGGTTTGATGACATGGCAGCCTGGGCTCGAAACCACAAGCACCCACAAAGTCAGCAACTTATATCTGTGTTTGTTGCATTACGACTCATGCCTGGCTTGCACCTTATAGTGTCCACAATAGCAAGACACTGAGGAAGTCTTAAACAGAACCACCAAGAGCCTGCAACAGGTAGGCACAGTATTAATTACCAAAACACACGCCATGTGCTCACCACAGCTCTTGGCGTTTACTACACAATCTAAACCTAAAAGACATACACTACAATGGAGAGCAAAACATTATTTTTAAACTGCATATTTTTTTGAATGTTTGATTTAAACAGTATTTATCAAGCAATGTTAAGACATAAGTGGGGAAGGGAGAACATATATTTTTTTTATAAATAAAAAGTAGGCGAGCATGGCGTGTCAGACACAAGCCAATATGCATCTACTCTAAAAGTACTACACCAATCACAGAATATGAATAAAAGAAAAAGGAGGCTTTTTTGGAGGCCTCCCCCACCCAGTCCTTTGTCCCCAGGACATTGAAGGGGTAAGGATCACAAAGCTTTATATATACTGTAAGAAACCTAAAGGTGTCTCCCTAGCTTGACCCCAGTGTCATCCAGGTGGCCAGGACATGGCCATCGCTGTTGGATCTGGTTCCTGGGGGTGGACTAGTGAGGGAGGGTCACCTGGATGGGGGGTCCTTGGGGAGTGGGACACCGATGGGTGTGGCGTGGTAACCTCCTCTTCCAACACCTTTTCCCCATCCTGCCATGTAGGATATTGCAAAACACTGCCCCCAGCCCCTTTTCCGACACGGACACTTTTGCAAAACACAAACGACAACGGACTAACACCAGAACCATGTCCCAATATACAAGGGTCAGGCAAAGTCAGGAAATAGACCAGAATCACACACACCTGACATCCCTTTCCCTTCCCCACAAGGATAAAAGGTTGGAGCACAAGAGCACAGAACAAGCAAGGCAGACTGCACAACGTGAGAGCTATCCCAGCACGACAGTTCAAGAGGAGGTGAAAGACAGCGTATACCGAAAGGGTGACAAGGAGAGAAGCAACCTTGCCCTTTCCGATCAGGGCCGGTGAAACCTCTGCAGAAGGAAGCATAAAACTGCAAACAATACCCAGGGTGTGTTGCAGTAGGTGCCAGCAGTACACAAGACCATCCTCTGCCGATTACCAATCCCGGAGCGGGCTTGTCTCAGAGGTACCGAACATGACCCCAAAGAGAAAGAAAGCCAAGTGGTTCATCACTTGGCTTTCTTTCACAATAGCACAAGTTTTTACAAAATTTAAGATGTCCTGACGCATTTTTTCCCACCAGAAGCTCCTCCTGACCAATTCTAGCGTCTTTCTAAAACCTGGGTGTCCGGACAGCATAGATTCATGACAGTCTCTTATTACTCTCTCTCTCAATTCCAAAATAGGTAAGTAAAGTTTATTTTCAAAGAACGGCAATCCTTTCTCAATTTTTCGAACCGGATCCTTTCGGACCCATTCCTCCATTTGTGCAATTGACATGGACTTTCGAACTTCTTCCTCAACATCCTCAATTTTCTGTATTCCGGCAGAAATAAAACAGCATGGATCGATAATGGATATCATCTCCTTTTCTGATTCCATCTCACTTCCAGGAAATTGACGTGATAAAGCATCAGCCTTTCCATTAAGCCTACCTGGCTTAAATGTCACTACAAAATCGTAATCAGCAAAGAACAATGACCATCTTAACTGCCTTGGTGTGAGAGTCTTGGCTGATTTCAGAAAAAGCAAATTTCTATGGTCTGTTAACACAGTCACTGTATGTCTTGCTCCTTTTAAAAAATGCCTCCACTCTTCAAAAGCAAACTTGATTGCCAATAATTCTCGATCTGAGATCGTATAATTTTGTTCTGCCATAGAGAATTTTTTAGAATAGTAAGCCACTGGATGAAGTTGTCCGGTCTCTCGATGTCTCTGAGAAAGAACAGCCCCCATGGCAAGATTCGATGCATCCGCTTCTACATAAAAAGGCTGAGATGGATCTGGATGAATTAAAATAGGGGCCGAACTGAACCTTTTCTTTAATTCTTGAAATGCCTCCTCTGCCTCTGTCGACCACACAAATTTGGCACCTTTCTTTAAAAGTTTTGTTATGGGAGTAATCAATCTAGAAAATCCTTCAATAAATCTTCTATAAAAATTTGCAAAACCTAAAAAGCTTTGAATTTCTTTTACTTTCGTTGGTGTTGGCCAATCCGTGATGGCTTGAACTTTGTTCGGATTCATCTCCAATCCCTTGGGAGAAACAATGTATCCTAAAAATTCCACTGAATTAGTATGAAACTGAGATTTTTCTAATTTAGCAAACAAATGATTCTCTTTGAGTCTTTGTAGAACCTTTTCCACATGAATTTTATGCGACTCTAAATCCTGAGAATAAATCAAAATATCATCAATGTATACTACTACGAATATATCTAAAAAATCTCTTAAAATTTCATCCATAAAGAATTGAAAGGCAGCTGGAGCATTGCATAAACCAAAAGGCATCACCAAGTACTCATAAAGCCCAAATCGGGTTTTGAATGCCGTCTTCCACTCATCACCCTCCTGGACTCTCACCAGATGATAGGCACCACGTAAATCTAGTTTGGAAAAAATTGTGGCTCCCTGGACCTGATTCAAGATTTCCGAAATTAGAGGGAGAGGATACTTGTTTTTGATTGTAATTCTATTCACAGCTCTATAATCAATGCATGTTCTGAGAGACCCATCTGGCTTTGGTACAAAAAATAATGGAGATGCGGCTGGAGATTGAGAATGACGAATAAAACCTTTAGCCAAATTTTCTGCAAGGTACTCTTTAAGATAATCATTCTCCTTTTCAGTTAATGCATACACTCGACTACTTGGTAAAACCGCCCCGGGCTCCAAATCAATTTTACAGTCAAAACTCCTATGTGGAGGTAATTCTCCTGCCTCCTTTTCATCAAACACCTCCTTGTACCCTTGATAACACTCCGGAAGATGTCCTAACACCGCTCCTATATTATGTCCTGTAATACCTGCATCAGTCAGAAAAGAGGAAACTAAACCTTGTGTTTCTTCCCTCCCAGGATTACCTTTCAAAAGGCAATTTTCTAAACAGAAACTAGACTGTAATTCTACCACTCGTCTACTCCAATCAATGTGAGGATTATGCAAGGTTAGCCATGGCATGCCTAAAATTATTTTCAAAATGGGTGTATCAATTAAATCAAATGAGATTTCTTCTCTATGACCTCCAAGTAATTCCATAACCAAGACACCAGTTTCATGAGTTATAGGACCTGATGAAAGAGAAGTTCCATCTACCGCCCGAACTTGTTCCACAACTTCCTTCCTCACTAGTGGTATTCCCAATGCCTTAGCTACTCCCCAATCCATAAAGTTCCCGGTGGCTCCTGAATCAATCACTACCGGTCCATACCCTTTCTTTTCCTCCTTCAAATACAAGGATACATTTACAGTTATATGTGGAACCGCTGACTGACCTCACCTCCCCCTGAGTACAACGACGCCTTTCTGCTTTCCTTTCACTTATACGATAGTCCAACTGAACTACTAAATCAATCAATTCCTCACAAGAAGAAGGGCGTTGGACTACACTGGACAAGGCATCCTTCAACTCCTCCTTGAGGCCTCTATAAAAAAGAGATGACCTCTTCTCTGCTGGCCACTGGGATTCTAAAACCAAAGACCTAAACTGTGTGATATATGTAACCAAGTCTCTGTTTCCTTGACGCAAATCTAATAATTCACCATCAATTTCTAAGGACATTTGTCTTTTATCAAACATTTTCTTAAATTCTTCCATAAAAAGAGAAACATTTTTTAAAGATAAACTCTTCTGCCTGACCAATAAACCTGCCCAAGTAGAAGCCTCTCCAGATAAATAAGACATCATAAAAGTAACTTTGGAAGCATCAGAAGGAAATAGTTCGGGCCTACTAAGAAAGTGCAACTCACATTGGGTTACAAATGTCTGAAATTTACTTGAATCTCCGTAGTAACGCTCTGGAGCTGCCAAAGGTACTGGCATAACTAATGCCCTAAAACCTCCCTCTGCCCCATCACCTCTACCCACACCTCTCTCCTCACCAACCCTTACCAATTCCGGGGGAAATTCTTCTCTCCCAATTCCCTGCGTCTGTGCCATTTTTTCACTTAACTCATCTACTCGTTGTCCTAATTTTTTATTCTCTTGATATGCCACCTTTAATTCTTCCTGTAATTCCCTCACTAAAACACTTAACGCTTCCATTGAGAACTCGGGGTTCATGACAGCTTAGGAGGACTATTTTTTCTGGCCTTTCATACTGTCAGGCTTTCTCAAATCTGATGTTGTCCCCGGAAGCTGCTGAACCCCCGCAGTCCCCTTTGGATGCTAACCTCTTAACTGGTATCAAACAGTTCAGTTGAGAGCACCCCCAAGGGAAAGGGGGAAAATGGGACAAAATAATAAACTTCAGGTTTTGCTCAGCTTCTTTATCTGTCAACCTGTTGGTGAAAATAACAACAAATTCACTTTAGTCACTAACCTTTGAATTCCTTGGCTCTGACTTCTCGTTATAATATTAAGTAAATAAACACGCCACCATACCTGATTATCCTCTGTGAATAACTTAGAGGACGTGTGTGTGAATTCAAATGAAGAAAACAGAAAAATAGAGTCTCAGATGCTCTTACTAATTTCTTCAATTCGGTTGTGAAAAAGCTGCTAATCTCTCTCAGTTTAATGAGTTAATCTTCAAGCAGTTCCAATGTCATTTACCCAAACAACCCGCTGGAAATATTATACATGTAGTTTGTATTGATGATTTCTAGCTGCTTCAATACCAATTCCAAAAATGACACTCTGGCTATTCAAGTTAAAATGGTTTGTTTCCTGAATATATAAAAGTGTTCATTAATTGGATCTTTTGCTGGCAAAGATGATCGCTCATAAAAGAAGCGTTCTTTTAACCAGAATATGCGCATGCGTGAAGATATTGTTTACTCCTTCTAAAATGGAAGCGCACAAAAACAAGGAAATGAGTTCAAAAATGAAACTGGCATGGGCGCATGCGTAAATGAATAGTATTCCACTCTTCTTAATATGAAGTGTTCAAACAGGAAGGAGAAAGTCCTCAGTTCCGGACACTAATCCTTGAAGAGGCAGCCCAGTGATGATCACGCGCCAGGTTAGAATGTTAGTAAATTAAACATAACGCTTCAGAGTCGCGTGGCTACCACACTGTCACTTGCGCAGACAGTGTAAGATTTCTAACGCTAGTCCGACGCTAATAAAAGCACTGTTACCGAAAAAGGGTACAATACTCAATATTTTATACGGCCGAAAAAACACACGACGCTAAAATGATAAACAGACCTCCACACTCCAACTAGCCAATTGCAAAAAATGTGACGCAGTTCAGTAAATTTAAATACAGTTCTAGAAGTTCAAAAATAGATTCATGAAAGAACGAAATGAACTACTATTTTAACAAAAACTAATAAAAACAGGAACAAGTTAATTAATGGAATTAATATTTAACTCCTGCTTGAAAATCACAAAGATCCATAAAAGATAATGAATTCACTTAGCTTGCTTCTTTCTTTCACCGGAACGTTTTCTAAGTTTCTTCTTAAATCTCCAACACTTTCCAGAACCAAAATAACTAATTTTAGGCACAAGGGCCTAACTAAAGTTTTCTAAATCTTAAGAGCTTCAAACATAGGACCTTCCAGCTGGGCTTCTGACAATGAAAGGCGGTTTAGAATGTTCCAACAATGCCTTTCTGTTACTTCTGACCAATCACTGATCCTTTTGGAAGTCTCCATTTTGACTTGGGAAGCTCTCCACACTCTGCACAGAAAGTTAAGGCCCAAACCATACTTTATGTTAATCATATCCTCATTCTACCACATTCAACCAAATCCCATGAAACCTGACAAAAATCTCTCCACTGGCTGCCGGCTGCTGCGAGGATCAAGTTCAGGACCCTCTGCATCATCTGCAAGGCTTTCTGGGGCCTGGGACCCCGCTATATTCAACTCTCTCCCTAAATACCTTCCTGCTAGCATGGGCCTAGGACATTGGAGGGACAGGGGGGGACAAATTCTCCCCACAATTTTAAGTGGGGGGGGATAGAATGGCATTTATCCCCACCAGAATAAAAGTGTTTGTTGGGTGCGGTCGTGCACAAACCCAGTGCAGTGCAGTGCACTGTCTGCAGTTGCAAATGTCTGCAGGCTGATGCAGCTGTCATTGCGTGCGTGCAAAAGTAAACGTTTTTCTGCAGACTGTCTGCAGGCTAAAGGTACATTTATTTGCTCGCAGCGTGCTCATGCGTGCCACGTGCCTGAGCATTTGGAACGTGCACGGGCTGCCGCGGAACAAACTGCACGTGCCGCTGCGCAGCCTCAGCCTGTATTTTTTCCAGAACAAAGGGAGCAGTCTGAGCCTGGAAGCAATGCATGCTCTCGTCGTGCTGACTGAGAACTTGAAGGTTGGCCTGGGACGGCCTCTGCTGACGGCGCTATCGAGGAGGGAGAGAGAGAGACAGAGACTCTACTCGACAGCTACGAGCTACCTAAGGTAAATCAGGGGTCCCCTTTGCCCATTGCTCCCCCAGTGCCCCTTGTACCCTCAAGTGCCCTTGCTTCTCCTATTCCACCCCTGTGCTACTTGCTTCTCAGTGTTTCTTGTGTACCCAGTGCCCTTGTACCCCAGTATCGTTTGCACCTCCAGTACCAGTTGCATTGTTATGGGAACGCCATGTTCCCTCCAGTGCCCCATCAGATTTGTCAGTGCTCTAGGCATCCCTGCCCTCCCATTGCCCATATTCCCCAGGGTTCCTTGTTCCCCCAGTGCTCCTTCCACACTCTTTGGTTCCTCAGTGGTCTGTATGCACCCCAGTGCTTCTTTCTCCCACGAAGGACTCCTTCCATCCCACAGTGCTCCCTTAGGTCACTCCCACAGTTTTTTCTGTCCGGAAGTATTCAGCACCCGTAACCCCTGTGCCCCTTCTATGCCTTTATATCACTGTGAATCCCCAACAAACGCATTCAGAAAGTCAGACCAACTGGCTTAGCTAAAGCTTGTTTCATCCCTCACTAGCTCCTCTGCATCTTCAAAGAGAATGTCCAATGACAGTAAGCAGCCCTTCACTTGTGGCAGGTCTTGGCTGCAGGAGCTGCCCGAGAGCACTGTGGCAGATGCTGGCTGCTGGAGCTGCCGGGGGCACTGTGGCAGGTCTTGGCTGCTGGAGCTGGCTGCTGGAGCTGTCAGAGAGCACTGTGACAGGTACTGGCTACTGTTGCTGCCACAGGGCACTGTGGCAGATAATGGCTGCTGGATCTGCCGGTGCCTCTGTGGCAGGTCTTGGCTGCTGGAGCTGCCAGGGGCACTGTGGCAGGTCTTGGCCGCTGGAGCTGGCTGCTGGAGCTGTCAGAGAGCACTGTGACAGCTACTGGCTACTGTTGCTGCCACGGGGCACTGTGGCAGATCTTGGCTGTTGGATCTGCCGGTGGCTCTGTGGCAGGTCTTGGCTGCTGGAGCTGCCAGGGGCACTGTGGCAGGTCTTGGCCGCTGGAGCTGGCAGAGAGCACTGTGACAGCTACTGGCTACTGTTGCTGCCACGGGGCACTGTGGCAGATCTTGGCTGTTGGATCTGCCGGTGGCTCTGTGGCAGGTCTTGGCTGCTGGAGCTGCCAGGGGCACTGTGGCAGGTCTTGGCTGCTGAGCTGATAGGGGGCACTGTGGCAGGTGCTGGATGCTTTTGCTGCCACGGGGCACTGTGACAGGTCTTGGCAGCTGAAGCTGCTGGAGGCACTGTGGCAGGTCTTGGCTGCTGGAGCTGCCTGGGGCACTGTGGCAGGCCTTGGCTGCTGGAGCTGCCTGGGGCACTGTGGCAGGCCTTGGCTGCTGAGCTGCCAGGGGGCACTGTTGTAAATACCAAAATCATGTAATTGCCATGTTTCTTTGCCTCAGCAAGACTTAAAACCATTGCCCATGTTATAGCATTATGTCCATGTTAAACCAACTGCTTTTGTGTCCGCGCACGAGGCCCAGGGTTTTCGCCTTGAACATATATTACTCATAGATTTAGGAATGTTCCCTCTGCTCTCCTTTCCTGTAAAAGCTACATAACTAACGTCTGTTAACGCTCTTGCACTTCCCGTCCTGTCTAAAGCAGCCTTGTGAGTCAGCATGTGTTCACTGACCCTGGGGTCTCCTTTATGAATGATGATTGCTAGCATCCGCACTCTTTCCCGAAACATAAGCATAAAGCGTATCTATATTTGGAGTTGTTATTCTCTGGGATATGTGGGAAGGGGAACTTGTGTCAGACACTTGTGCGTCACTCTGTAAAAAGATATGTCCTGCTATTGTCCAGCAGCCCATAAATGGATATTATTATCGCTACCGCGGCAAGATATGTGTAGTTTGCAAATTCCCCACTGTGTCAAATGTGATGAATTAGCTTGTTTGTACGACCACGCATGTTAAAGGTTACACGTGCATCCTGAAGGATATTTTGACTTGCTTAGATAAGTTATATGAGTAATGACCATTTGCAATGTCCGGCCTTTGTAAATCTCACCGCAATGTCTGGAATAACAGCCAAAAGTGTTTGGCAGGTAACTATGTCTGGAAGTGCATGGGCTTTGCGCCAGTCATAAGACTCAATGGGCCTCATTACGACCCTGGCGGAGTGGGTTTACGCCAGCGGTATTCGCGGCGGACCCGTCCGCCCTACTACGAGTTCCCGTAGCGCCATGGAGCGTTTTCCGCCTGGTTTTTCCGGGCGGAGAAATCCATGGCGCTACGGGACCTTGTTGTTAATTACGCCACCGTATTTTACGGTGGCGTAATTAACGCCTTCCCCACTCCCATTATACCCTATGGGGCAGAAATGGGAATGGGGAAGGGTAAAATGGGGAATGGGGATTTACCGCCCCGCCAAGGTCGGAATGGGGCGGTAAATCCGCCAACCCCCATGGCGCTATCGGCAGCTTTCCGCCGTGCTCCATGGTGCATTTTGCGCCACGATTTCCGCCAGGGTCGTAATGAGGGCCAATGTAAACGTTTTCCTATAAAGAGCATGCTCACTGTAATGTTATCAGCTCACTCTAGATAGCATCCCTATGGTGCATCTTGCAGTCAGCCCTTCCGCGGAAGCTTTGTACTGCAATAAATGATTGTTAAACTCACTTACTAGTGTGTTTACTGATGGAGACCTCCGCCTGGTGAATTTTAGCATTGACTCTGTGGCAGGTTTTGGCTGCTGGAGCTCCTACGGTTACTGTGTCAGGTGCTTACTGCTGTTACTGCCAGGGAGCACTGTGGCAGGTGCTGGCTTTTGGGGAATACTAGGGGTCACTGTGGCAGGTGCTGCTCCTGGGGAATACTAGGGGGCACTGTGACAGGTGCTGGCTGCTGGAGCTGCCATATAACACTGTGGCAGGTGCTGGCGGATGGAGCTGCCAGGAGCACTGTGACGGGTGCTGGCTGCTGTAGCTGCAAAGGGGTACTGTGTCAGGTGCTGGCTGCTGTTGCTGACAGGGGGCACTGTGGCAGGTGTTCGCTCCAGGAGCTGCCATGGGGCACTTTGGCAGGTCTTGGCTGCAGTTGCTGCCAGGGGGCACTGTCACTGTTCCTGGCTTCTGGACCTGAGAGGGACACTGTATCAGGTGCTGGCTACTGTTGCTGACAGGGGGCACTGTGTCAGGCAATGGATGCTGGATATGCTAGGGGCACTGATGCAGGTGCTGACTCCTGGAGCTACTAGGGTGCACTGTGACAGGTGCTGGCTGATGAAGGTGGCAGGGGGCACGGTGGCAGGCGCTGACTCCTGGAGCTACTAGGGGGCACTGTGACAGGTGCTGGCGGCTGGAACTGCCATATAACACTGTGAAGGGTGCCCCGTTCATTGCTTCTGGGCACTGGGGTTGTCGTTGATGCTTGGAATATTACCTTTCATGATCCCCTACCGAGCATTAAATGATATTTGTGTTGCATATTTGCCCTTACCCTTAAAATGCAGCTTGTTATGATTTTTTTAGTTGGGGGCTTGAGGGGGCATGTGGTTTGTGTCTGCATCAAAGCATCAAAGTCCCTGTTAAGAGGGTTGTAAAGTTTGTAAAATGTGTGGACAAGGAATAGTGGCTGGACACCCAATCTTTTTGGGACCAGTTTTAGGGAGAATTCTCCAAATGTGCTAATTTCCCTTACCTTTTGAGACCCCCAGCAACTTTGCAGGATATCTAGGATTTCATTTTTTACCTGGAAAGAGTGTGAGCTTTTTTTCCCACTCTTCCATGTATTTTGTGTGTGTTTTACTTTTGTGTTCTTTGGTTATGGAGTTTTTAAAACAACCTCCAGGGCATCATCCTTTTCTGTGTGTCACACAGCACCTTCAGTGCAGTGGCACAGGGGTGTCTGAGTGTCACACAGCACCTTCAGTGCAGTGGCACAGGGGGTGTCTTTCCGACTCCCCAAGGTTTAAATACCTTCTCTGGGACTGACTACTGTCTCCCAGGGCATGTAAAGTTAAATTGACTTTACTAGTCTCTTTAAATGTACTGACCCAGCACACCCTATCTTCCTATAGAGTGCTGGAGGGGTTGCTTAGCCTCCCCTGAGTCAAAACACTCATGTAACAGTTAAATGTTACCTTTTCCTATTTTAAATGGCTTGTGACAGTAGTTTAGATCAACTACCGCGATTTTTCGTGACCGCTAACAACGTTAGCTCAAAATCAGGAGTAGCCATGTTTTTCAATATGGCGCCCCAGACCTATCTGTAAAAACAGACACTGGTCATCTTTTATCACCATTTCTTTTAGGAAAAGTCCTTCTTGTGTTTGTCTCTGTGCGCCAAACCAGGCTTGGTCCCTTGGTGGTGCCCTTTGTCGGGCTTCTGTACTGAAGCCCTCCCCTGGTGACAGAGTGTCTGGGGTGGACAGGATATGAGGGAGGTGCCCAAAACTCCCTGTGCTTAGTGATTGGCCGGCTGACTGTCCGGCAAGGACAGCCACCCTGCTGTGTCAGTGACAGCCAGGCTGAATGAATGGGGGGAAACGGTTTAAAAGCAGGTCTCTGGGACTTGGAAAGCAGAGTCGACCACTGGAACGAAAGAACCGAAGAGGAGAGCAAGGAGGAGGACTGCTGCAACTCCTGGACAACCGGTGAAGCCCTGCTGTTGGTCCGAATTGCCTGAAACTCCGACGACAGAGAAGCCCTTCAAGGTTAACTTGTTCCCTTGAGTTTGGTGGGAACAACCAACTCGCAAGCCACGTGGACACCGTCCTATTCTGGTAGAATTTTCTTCAGATTGCTGTTGAAAACCGGATAGCCAGAGGGAAGGAAACCAGGGGGACCTTAAGGCACTCACACCTTAAACCGACGTCTTGCTACAGCTTTTGGCCTCTTCCCTGGGTAGTGCAGGAACCTCCCGACGTCCTCCTTCTTGTTCCCATGACTGAAGCACAGGAACAGCGAGATCTGCTCAAACTGCCAGGCACAACTTCCTCAGATACAGCTTTCTTCATTTAAAAGGTACTGTGCAAACGCGGTCCGGAAATCTTTTCGGCCATCGAGAAAGTGCGTGATACTTTCCTCAACTACGAAGGCTTGTCCTTCCCTAAACATTCGTCAAACTTTTCGCCTAGCCAAATCCTTTAAAAATCTGTGGCAAAGACTTAACCGTTACATACCAGAACTGTGCTATCCTATACAAAAGACTCTGAACCATTGACTGTGGCCCAGGCCTATTGAGAAGAATTGCTGGTTGTATTTAACTTGATCCCGTTGCCCTGCCTATGATTGTATTTGGGCTGTCTATTCTTATGACCTTGTCTTTTCCATCCCTTTCTAAGTATGTAAAGTGCCATTTTGTCACCCTTCATTTTTGAGCTAAACTTGTTTAGTTACTTACCGTTTGGATTTGTGTGGTGTATTAGTGTGTGATATTGAGCTGCTTGTGCTAGTGTAATGTTTTACAAATGATTGAGTAAATAAATGTATATTCTTTTACTGAGAAACCTTGAGTAAGTGTTTACTTGAATCACTGTATTGGTTGGTCCTTTGTGTAACTTGTTCTACTGCTCACTTAAACTCTTGAGATACGTCTGACTGCTCAGCCATCGTTACCACTTTACTGTGTAGTACGGGCTACTACCAAAGGTGAAATTGTGCTTACACTTGTAGTCCTAATTGCCTGTAGTGTTCCCAAAGGGTACTGCAGGTGATCCTGCCTAACAACCAGCTATGCTCAAGTCATGAAAGCCTTTTGACCTGGGAAGTGGTAATGTGTTTACGTGGAAGTGAGACGCCATTTTATACTCTTAACTGCTTTTCTTTTTCTTAATTTTCTTCTGTTTTCTTTTCTTCTTTTCTCTTGTTTTATACAGTGATAATATATGTAATTTAATACGCACTGCTATTTTAATTTTGTGACTAAAACACAATAAATATATAAAAAAGCAAAGTCCTCAAGGTGTCCCCTGTACCCCCCAGATTTTATGTGTCTCCTACGCCCCTGCCTGCTAGAGCCCTTTGGTCGTCTAGACCTCTCTCCTCCACAGGTGCCTCCCTCTGGAATGGCCTCCTTGCCCCTCTCAGACTTGAGCCATGTCTCCTTACGTCCGGAAGCTTCTCGAGATCTTCTTTTTCTTTTCTTCATTTCCTCTCACTGCTAATGTCCCTGTCTGTCTCTTGACTGGCTGCCTGGTTCCTTCATTCTTACAGGGCACCAGCCCCCCCCCCTAGTCCAGTCTACCCATGAACTTGGTCTTCCTTGATCCCGGCCCCACAACCTGCACTTGCCCTTCCAAGCCCTCAACCTGCACTTGCCTGGTTAGGTCTGCACCCCTGTAGCCCTTTCAGCCCCTTACCTCGCACTTAGCTCGTGGACCTTCCTTCTCCTGCACTCTCTGCTTTCCCCTGGCTCTATCCACCTGGCCTCCCCTGCCACTCGCTTTTGTCTCACGGGCCCTTCCGCCCTGACCGCCAACTCCTCTCCACTGCACTTCTCTTTACTGCACTTGCACAATCCAAATATCACAAGGCCTAATAGGATCGTTTTTGTTTTGACTTCCCTGTTCCCTCACCTTCTTGTCTTATTTTGCCTCATTATAAATACCCCATAAATAAATTTACTTGAAATATTTACCCCTGCTTTAAATCTCTGCATTGAGCTGACCCTGACCTACAAATCAGCACCACTATTCAAGGCCGGCCCGAGGAATGGGCAGACTTTGCCATCGCCCAGGGCCTCAGGCTCAGAGGGGCCTCGCAGAATCCTGCTGCCTCGTGTAAGCAAGTGTAGAGGAGGAGCCAAGTACTCCCACACCAACTACCCTGCTACATTACCTGAAACGTATGAACCAAAGTATGTGACGTATACTGAACAGCTAAACCAGCAAAGAGAAGAGCGTGGACTCTGTGCAGTACCCAAAAGAATGCCTATACCTAAGAGAATATGGGAGGTAAAGTACCCATTGAGGAAACCATACTTTCACCCAAGACAATATGATGGCCATTTGAACGATATTCCTGAAGAAGCAGATAAATTTAAAGTCAAAGATGAATGGTGACGTCATACAAAGTTGAATGATACAGAAGAATAACCAGACCAGAGAGGCAGACGATTCATAAAGCACAAGAAGGTACCAAGGATAAGTGACATCTTGGGATCAAGATGACAAGATTTATGCCACCGACTTGATGAAGATACTTAGTTAGTTTAAACGTGTTCATATGCAATGAAACGCAAGCAGCAAAGCAATCATGAAGCTAGTCACATGCTTTTAAATAGATTACACCGCGGCAAGTGCCAAAATATATATACACATATATATATATATATATATACCTCTATAGACACATGGATTAAAAAAGGATGGATGTTTCCGCTACGTATATAAGCAGTACTGAACAAAACAGAAGGCCTCAGTGTCGCCAGTCAAGAAATGCAATTGAATTAAACCGAATAATAGTTCAGCTAAGGAGTTCACTGAGCCAAGAAAGCCAAGGTCTCATCAAACTGGAATTGGCTGGCATTGGATACAATTAACGTGAAAGAACAGAAGCTCCTGTTCAGAGAGGTCAAGGAAAAACAAAGACGTCAGAGGACTATTGAAAATAAAATCAAATACACGAAGAGACTCAATTTCATGGTGTCCAGTCATGTGATAGAAGGAAGTTGGATGAACGAGATGATCACAACTATGCATGGAAGCTAGTGCCCATACTCCTTAGAAATTCTCAGAGAACAGTACAAACTCAAGACCAACTTCAAAGCACTAATTGACACTGGACCATTGAGGTGATGATGGATGATATTTTAATTGGCTGGAAGCAGGTGCTAAGACGAGCTCACCCACACCTGGTTGTTCAGTCTGCGTGCTGCTCACGTAGGTGGAAAAGTACTGACGGGTTAGAAGCCAACCAATTGTAGGGGACCACGTAGTTGGGGATTGTATAGTGTTTGTAGCCAACAGGACGTCGTACATTTAGTGACGTTCATAATGGCCATTTTCAGGGGACGGCTTAGTTGCCCCACCTGATGTTAACTATCCAATTACCTCTTTTTGTTACTCTATACAGATATGGAACCTATGCTTAGTTATTCACTTGGAACCAATCCCAAATCCTGATAGGTTTTTGTAGTTTGCCATGTAGGATGACGTTGGTAATGATGGAGGTCAAAACGTCGATGATGACCAGTTATGGGCATAAGAACCTCGCTTTTTTATGAATTAAGTAGAGTCCGAGTATCAAGCGATTGCTGAGGTTCGTTGTACTCCCTATTTTAGATACTTGACATTAAAACAGATGAACTTTGCCAAACTATTTGTGTCGTCTTGATTATTGATGTATGAATAAAATCTGCATCCCCATCTATCTCCAGGGTACCGCTACTCATCATAAAGGGCTGTTTGGGATTATATTCTAGAAGTAGCAGGGAATATATTCTAGATTGAATGGGCTGCTTTCAGGAACAAGGGTCCTTTTGACTGGTTTCCCAAGCACGGCTGTGCAGTACCCACCCAAACCCTTGTGATGCTCTGGAAAGAAACACCCCACACTGGGGTTTCAAATACTTGACTACTTATCACCCTCTGTTGGAAGCTATTTATAAGTGGCGGTTCAATTAAGTAGCCATCGTTTCGGACGCATGTTCTGTGTTTCGGTGCTAAGAACTGTAAAGGGACACTTTTATGCTGAAAATAGGGTGCAAAATATCAAGTCGCAAGCTACTAGCCGGCCCTAAAAAAAGTCAGTTGCCACCACAATTCTATACATACACACAGAACACTATTTACTTGCCAAATGTCAAATATCACTAGCCAGTGGCAAGTGCAAATTTTGCACCCTGCTGAAAACACAAACCGCCAATTAGACACCCAAACAACATGCCTTCTTCCAAGATAATTCAAATAGGTCACATACAAATTTTAAACTAACTCCCTTATGTGATACACAGGCACATGTTCATTTCTTTGAAGGTCAGATTTTCCTCACATGATATATGAAGCATTGTAATAATATTATAATTGTTCTTTTATATTATAATTTTTCTTTTATAATGTGCTTATTAAGTGAGATTGGTTTCTAAGCGCGAGACCGGGATTCAAACCTGTGTTGCTATGTGTTGTCTTGCTTCTCCGGAGCTATCCTCCCGACCTGACTTCATGAAAAACAAGCTTGTTATCTTTTGTTGTATCTTCAAGTCAAGAAAGTACATTTACAAAACTCAAAAGGTCATTTTCTGTTTGCCTTCCACCGAAGATCTGAATTCTTCAATTTAAGTGGGGGGAGAGGGAATAACAGTACAATCATATTATTTTAGCTCAATATATTTCCAGCACGTTGTCATGATGTATGTACTTTCCAAACATGAGGTTAAAGCAAGTGAGTGATGATGATTTGCTAGGGATGTGGGAAGGGGTTGCTGGCCTGGAGACTGGAGAGGGTCTCTTCCCTGGTCCTGTGAGGGGAGGGCAAGTGAGTGTTGATGATTTGCCAGGGATGTGGGAAGAGAGGTTGCTGTCCTGGAGACTGGAGAGGGTCTCTTCCCTGGTCCTGTGAGGGGAGGACAAGCGAGTGATGATCATTTGCCAGGGATGTGGGAATAGAGGCTGCTGTCCTGGAGACTGGAGAGGGTGTCTTTCCTGGTCCTGTGAGGAGGGGAAAGCAAGTGAATGATGATTTGCTGGGGATGTGGGAAGAGAGGTTGCTGTCCTGGATACTGGAGAGGATGTCCCTTCTGCTCATGTGAGGGGAGGGCAAGTGAGTGATGATGATTTGCCAGGGATATGGGAAGAGAGGCTGCTGTCCTGGAGACTGGAGAGGGTGTCCTCCCTGGTCCTGTGAGGAGGGTAAAGCAAGTGTGCGATGATGATTTGCCAGGGATGTGCAGGCCTTCAGATAAGGTGCATACCAGGCCTTTTTACGCATGAAAATCTTGTAAATACGCCAGATTTATTATTTTCCTGTGTACATTCACACACAAGTTTAGAGCAGAGGTCAGTGCAAAGGTCAGGTTACTTGACAGAAACCAGAAGGCTTCTTTTGATTTTTATCTGCATTGAGGTAATTGCAAGCCATGTATAAACGCCTCTGAAACAGAATGTATTTATCTAAAGCCTTTCAAAAAAAGAAACTGCACACTGTGACAAAAGGAATGGTTTTTTTCCATTCCACCTCTGCTGTGTTGCTTGCTGCAAACGGAAGCACTGTGCATATTTATTTTCCTAGCATTTTAATATTGTAAAATTAATAAAATGGAAAACTCACAATTGAGAATTCATATTTTGTAACAAATTATTCTTTTTCCAGTGAAAGCAAACCAGTATTGCGCAACTGTATTTTTCCGAGTTCCTGAACTGTGTGCATAATCATGCAGAAGCAGATCATTTTTACACTTATCATTTAATTTACACTCTAACTATAAAAATAGTGTGTAAAATGACTATGCATGGTCTAGTTTATATCCATTCAACCTTGCAGTCAATGGGGTACATTACTATAAATGGTCAGTGGCAGCAGAGCCTTTGCTCAAGGGTGAGTGATTGTCATTACACCAATCACAGGTGTTCTGGCCTCTCAAGTCTTCAATACTACATCCTAAACCTATATTACCAAAGCTCTTTTATCTATTCAGCACAATTCCTGTCTGGCCGGGCCACTCTTTGTTCACCACACTGACTAGTGCATGCACCTCGTTTGTATGGGGAGGACATCCTAGAGTGAGCTGGAAAATGCTGACAGATACATACCCTAGGGGAGGAATGATGGCACCTGACCTGGAATTATACTATCTAGGTGCGCAGGCACATTACGCCTCCCAATGGGCCACAAAATTCCTCAATCCTGAGACCCTAATACCCGGTCAAACAGAGCACGAAGCGGTAGTGGCGCTCCACAAAATGAGCAGACCAACCCCTAAGCACTATAACACTATAGAACCAGTGAAGGCGACTACCACTGCATGGGCCAAAATAGCCGACATGTTTAATGCCGACAGGTTATACCATCCGAGTATGCCACTCTGGGGCGATCCCCAAACATCTTTCAACACGGATGGGGAGATAGCGATGCATTGGACCTCTAGGGGTATCACCCAGTGGGGATAACTATTTCCGGAGCAGCGCTTTGTTCAGTGGGCAGACATTAAAGAGGTTGTGGGAAACACAAATAGACATAAACAACAGTACACTCGAGTACGAGCGGCTATACAAAAAGCATGCCCCACTTTCCCCAGCGAGCCAGTGATAAATATGGGTTTAGGTTATATGTTCACAGGGGGGTCACAAAAGGTCTCGGCGGCAGCACTGTATAAACTCTTACTCCAGACGCGCCCTGTAGAGAACAGCACAGCTAAGAGTAAATGGGAACAGGACTTGGGACAACAGATTGAAGATCAAGAATGGTCACAGATTTGCTCACTTACCAAGCAAATAGCGTGCAATTCCAGATGCAGGTTAATTCACTACAAGATAGTGCATAGGACACATTATGCCCCTGTAAAACTCAAACGCATATATCCCAACATGTTGGGGACCTGCCCTAGATGTCAGACAGGAGATGCAAATATTTATCATATGTTATGGGCATGTATAAAGTTGAGGGGCTACTGGGAGGAAGTCTGTGCTGCCCTAGATGAGATGGCAGATCAACCAGTGGAATGGTCACCCCGGATATGCTTGTTGGGGGCAGTTGAGAAAATTAATCCGACCTGGCGTAAACTGTTGAATTTGAGCCTACTAATAGCTAAGAGAGCGATTCTGATGAAATGGAAGAGTGCATACCCCCAACTAAGGCCGATTGGGACAAGGACATGGTATGGATTAATGATACAAAGGAACACTACATAGACTTGGTGCTACCCCAATCCAGACCAAGGAATATATGGGATAGATATAAACAATATCTGATTGATAAGGCTGTGCGCGACCACTCAGGATCGGAAAATAATTGAATCTGTATAATGCAATGAAACAATGTGCAATATATGTATGCATCTATGTTACCTGTGTGCAAGAAAAATAAAATTAAAAATAAAAATTTAAAAAATGACTTCATCCAAAATCTGACTCTCCAGGAAGTGGTAGCGCTGTTAAAAAAAGAAATGAAAGTCACATTTGTAATGGAAATAGAAATTCAGCAAAACCCGTCCCTGTGATAATCCAGATGGGTATTAACTGTATTTAACTGTATTTAGCACTTCATAAATGGTTCGACCAACATCTAGGCACTGTGATTAGTATACATCTGTTGATACTCAGTTACCTGACTTCTGAAGGATTTTAGCCAATAAGATAGCTCAGCCGGTTCAGCACTCGTTGCTGCGATCTGTGCGTGATCTGCAGGTTCGAATCCTGGCAAGGCCATCTCAGCCCTTCATGGTCGATAAAGGATTACCGACTTCTGTTTGTGATAAATATGTTCTATGTACAGCGCTTTGCCAAAAGCGATATATAATGCGCTTCATACCCAGAGGTTTCTAAGCACGGACCTGGGGATTGAACCTGTGTTTCTCTGTGTCGTCTTGCTTCCAAGGCGAGCATGTTGCCCCTGCACTATCCTCCTGAGACAATAAATATAGAATTTAGCATGGAGTCCTTGCCTCTCTGCACTGTTGTATCATAGCATTGGCATACCATTAGGTTGTAATAGCTCCAGGAAACAAGGACTTTCATTAACCATCAAAAGACAATTCTGCTATCGAACCTCAAAACACACAATATAATTCATGCTTGCTTTACTATGTAATTGGCTAGGCTTTTGTGTTTTCAACATTTAATACAGGAGAGATCAACCTTACAGAATTAATGAAAGGTGTATTCTTTCACAATGCAGAAAGCTGCTGCATGGTTATGATTTCCATACAGTTTTTGCACAAGTCGGTTGTAGGTCACATACATTTTACTCTCTTGCAAAGGAGAAAAGTCATTTTTACTCTCTTGAAATCACATTTACTCTCAAAGTTTAAAAATAGGGAGTAAAATACTCCCACCTAAAAATCTTATCTGGAGCACTGGGGATGTGCGAAGAGAGGTTGCTGTCCTGGGGATGGGAGAGGGTCCCCCCCGTCCTGTGAGGGGAGAGCAAGTGTGTGATGATGATTTGCCAGGGATGTGGGAAGAGAGGTTGCTGTCCTGAAGACTGGAGTGTGTCCCCCCTGGTCCTGTGTGGAGAGGGCAAGCGAGTGATGATGATTTGCCAGGGATGTGGGAAGAGAGGTTGCTGTCCTGGAGACTGGAGAGGGTATCCCCCCTGGTCCTGTGAGGAGAGGGCAAGTGAGTGAGGATTTGCCTGGGATGTGGGGAGAGAGGTTGCTGTCCTGGAGACTGGAGAGGGTGCCCACCTCTGTCCTGTGAGGGGAGGGCAAGTGAGTGATGATGATTTGCCAGGGATGTGGGGAGAGAGGTTGCTGTCCTGGAGACTGGGGAGGGCGTCTTCCCTGGTCCTGTGAGGAGGGTAAAGCAAGTGAGTGATGATGATTTGCCAGGGATGTGGGAAGAGAGGCTGCTGTCCTGGAGACTGAAGAGGGTATCCCCCCTGGTCCTGTGAGGAGAGGGCAAGTGAGTGATGATTTGCCTGGGATGTGGGGAGAGAGGTTGCTGTCTTGTAGACTTGAGGGGGCGTCTTCCCTGGTCCTGTGAGGGGAGGGCAAGTGAGTGATGATGATTTGCCTGGGATGTGGGGAGAGAGGTGGCTATCTTGGAGACTGGAGTGGGCGTTTTCCCTGGTCCTGTGAGGGGAGACCAAGTGAGTGATGATGATTTGCCGGGATGTGGGAAGAGAGGTTGCTGTCCTGGAGACTGGAGAGGGTGTCCTCCCCCCTGTTCCTGTTAGGGGGGTAAAGCAAGTGAGTGATGATGGTTTGTCAAGGATGTGGGATGAGAGGCTGCTGTCCTGGAGACTGGAGAGGGTGCCCCCCCGTCCTGTGAGGGTAAGGAAAGTGAGTGATGATGATTTGCCAGGGATGTGGGAAGAGAGGTTGCTGTCCTGGACACTGTAGAGGGTGTCTTCCCTGGTCCTGTGAGGAGGGTAAAGCAAGTGAGTGAGGATGATTTGCCAGGGATGTGGGAAGAGAGGCTGCTGTCCTGGAGACTGAAGAGGGTATCCCCCCTGGTCCTGTGAGGAGAGGGCAAGTGAGTGATGATTTGCCTGGGATGTGGGGAGAGAGGTCGCTGTCTTGTAGACTTGAGGGGGCGTCTTCCCTGGTCCTGTGAGGGGAGGGCAAGTGAGTGATGATGATTTGCCTGGGATGTGGGGAGAGAGGTGGCTATCTTGGAGACTGGAGTGGGCGTTTTCCCTGGTCCTGTGAGGGGAGACCAAGTGAGTGATGATGATTTGCCGGGATGTGGGAAGAGAGGTTGCTGTCCTGGAGACTGGAGAGGGTGTCCTCCCCCCTGTTCCTGTTAGGGGGGTAAAGCAAGTGAGTGATGATGGTTTGTCAAGGATGTGGGATGAGAGGCTGCTGTCCTGGAAACTGGAGAGGGTGCCCCCCCGTCCTGTGAGGGTAAGGAAAGTGAGTGATGATGATTTGCCAGGGATGTGGGAAGAGAGGTTGCTGTCCTGGACACTGTAGAGGGTGTCTTCCCTGGTCCTGTGAGGAGGGTAAAGCAAGTGAGTGAGGATGATTTGCCAGGGATGTGGGAAGAGAGGTTGCAGGCCCGGAGACTGGAGAGGGTGCCCCCTCCCGTCCTGCGAGGAGAGGGCAAGTGAGTGATGATGATTTGCCAGGGAGGTGGGAAGAGAGGCTGCTCTCCTGAATACTGGAGAGGGTCCCCCCCGTCCTTTGAGGGGAGAGAAAGTGAGTGATGATGATTTGTCAGGGATGTGGGAAGAGAGGCTGCTGTCCAGGAGACGGGAGAGGGTGTCTTCCCTGGACCTGTGAGGAGGGTAAAGCAAGTGAGTGATGATGACTTGCCAGGGATGTGGGAAGAGAGGCTGCCATCCTGGAGACTGGAGAGGGTGTCTTCCCTGGTCCTGTGAGGAGGGTAAAGCAAGTGAGTGATGATGATTTGCCAGGGATGTGGGAAGAGAGACTGCCGTCCTGGAGACTGGAGAGGGCGTCTTCCCTGGTGCTGTGAGGGGAGGGCAAGTGAGTGATGATGATTTGCCAGGGATGTGGGAATAGAGGTAGCTTTCCTGGATACGGGAGAGGGTGTCCCCCCTGGTCCTATGAGGAGGGTAAAGCAAGTGAGTGACGATGATTTGCAAGGGATGTGGGAAGAGAGGTTGCTGTCCTGGATACTGGAGAGGGCGTCTTCCCTGGTCCTATGAGGGGAGGGAAAGTGAGTGATGATGATTTGCCAGGGATGTGGGAAGAGAGGTTGCTGTCCTGGAGACTGGAGAGGGCGTCTTCCCTGGTCCTGTGAGGAGGGTAAAGCAAGTGAGTGATGATGATTTGCAAGGGATGTGGGAAGAGAGGTTGCTGTCCTGGAGACTGGAGAGGGCGTCTTCCCTGGTCCTGTGAGGAGGGTAAAGCAAGTAAGTGATGATGATTTGCCAGGGATGTGGGAAGAGAGGTTGCTGTCCTGGACACTGGAGAGGGCGTCTTCCCTGGTCCTATGAGGGGAGGGAAAGTGAGCGATGATGATTTGCCAGGGATGTGGGAAGAGAGGTTGCTGTCCTGGACACTGGAGAGGGTGTCTTCCCTGGTCCTGTGAGGGGAGGGAAAGCAAGTGATGATGATTTGCCAGGGATGTGGGAAGAGAGGTTGCTGTCCTGGAGACTGGAGAGGGTGGCCCCCCTGGTCCTGTGAGGGGAGGGCAAGCAAGTGATGATGATTTGCCAGTGATGTGGGAAGAGAGGCTGCTGTCCTGGAGACTGGAGAGGGTGGCCCCCCTGGTCCTGTGAGGGGAGGGCAAGCGAGTGATGATGATTTGCCAGGGATGTGGGAAGAGAGGCTGCTGTCCTGGAGACTGGAGTGTGTGTCTTCCCTGGTCCTGTGAGGAGGGTAAAGCAAGCGAGTGGAAGAGAGGCTGCTATCCTGGAGACTGGAGAGGGTGGCCCCCCTGGTCCTGTGAGGAGAGGGCAAGCGAGTGATGATGATTTGCCAGGGATCTGGGAAGAGAGGCTGCTGTCCTGGAGACTGGAGAGGGTGGCCCCCCTGGTCCTGTGAGGGGAGGGCAAGCGAGTGATGATGATTTGCCAGGGATGTGGGAAGAGAGGCTGCTGTCCTGGAGACTGGAGAGGGTGGCCCCCCTGGTCCTGTGAGGGGAGGGCAAGCGAGTGATGATGATTTGCCAGGGATGTGGGAAGAGAGGCTGCTGTCCTGGAGACTGGAGAGGGTGGCTGTCAGAATTAGTGAACCTTAACAGGATAAAGCGCCTGGTGATCGAAGAGGAGCTGTTGAATCCGTAGTGCAGTACTATATTCTTCCCACCAATGTAACTCTCAGTTGTGTATAAAAACAGTCTGAGCGTTCAATTGGTTGAAAGATGTTTGAAGAAGGAACAGGACACTCTGGAACTCCGGGTGACTGCAAGTTTCTTCCAGATATGTGGCAATTGTACAGGACACACTGGGAGCTCACTGATCGTTAGTAGGATAAGATGCAGTACATATCCAACAGGAAAACGACAGTAGAATGGAACTAAACAATTTCTGTAATGATACAAAAACGTACATAAGGAAAAGAAAAGCATAAGAGCCAATAACTGAAAAATGAATACTAAATGTAATTCTTACATGTATATCCGTATGAAGGACTGCAACGAGGAAGATGTGATGAATAAGATCCAAACGGCTCCAAAGGAATGTCTGAGAAGAACCCAGTCTCACAGATGCTGAAGGTATCTTGAGTCCGGTGCAACCCTATTCCCGCCGGCACGCGTACGCCTAGAAAGTTCAGCAAGTTCCCAAAAGTGCTATAGGCAGTCTCTAGTCCAGCACTTGTTTCCTATTCCCGCCGGCACGCGTACGCCTAAGGAGAGAGAGCCTTCTTCAAAGAGACGTACTTAGAACAATCCAAGTGTTCCGGTTCCAAAATCAGGTAAGCAGACAAAATGAAGCAAGAGACATGAATCGAAGTCAAAAAGAAGTCCGGGTCGTAACAGCTGTTCGTAACAGTACCGTGGGCAAGACAAGAGGAATCCAATGGACAGGCAAGGGGTCGAGAAGGAGCAAGATCAAAAGTACCGTGGGCAAGACAAGAACAATTCCAATAGACAGGCAAGAGGTCGAGAAAGGACAAGATCCAAATAACTAGAGCCACTGTAGAATTCCGAGGAAAACAATCAGAAGCACCGAAACAGCAAACGGGGCGGACTTAAATATGCGTGGCCATAACGCGAGAGTCACGTGACCGGGAGACCGGAGCAACACGTGACTGCAGACGTACTCGCGGCCAACGTCGCCATGGCAACCCCCAATGCCTTTGAAACAAACCTTTAAAGGAATGAAAGCGATTGCTGCTGTTCCTAGCTTTTTTGACTCTTGAAAGTCCGCCTGGTAAGCGGGAACTTGCAGTAGACGTTGGTGTTCTGACAGTATCCTCCCCCAAAGGTCCCCCCAGACCTCGAGAAGCTAGAAACCGGGATAACAGCATGGGGGCATGGATGTTGGACTCAGCTTCCCAGGTGCGATCCTCCGGACCGTACCCCTTCCAATCCACCAAAAACAAACGCACACCACGAGACAGCTTGGTATCCAATATAGCGCCAACCTCGTATTCTTCCACCCCTTGTACCAATAGGGGGGGGGGGGACGTGCAGGTAGCCTCATCTGATCAGAACACGGCTTGAGCAAAGACACGTGGAATACGGGGTGTATCTTCCAAGCAGGGGGCAGTTCCAATTTGACCACAAGGGGACTCATTACCTCCTTGACAACATAAGGACCCACAAAGCGAGGTAACAAGGTCTTGCGACCTGGAATACTAAGATTCTTGGTAGAGAGCCAAACACGCATCCCTGCAGTGTACTGCGGTGCTGGCTGGCGATGGCAATCGGCATACTTTTTTGCTTGTTCTTGCGCATGTGTCAAGTGTTCCATGACACTCTTACGTAATGATGTCAGGTCCCGAAGACAAGATTGGACCGCCGGACAATCCGAGGATGTAAATAAATCCAAGGGCAGAGAGCGAGGGTGTAGTTCATACAAGGCATAGAATGGAGAGGTTCCCGTAGAAGAATGCGCAGAATTATTGTAAGCGAACTCTGCCATGGGCAATACGGAGAGCCAGGTTTCTTGATGTTGCAGAATAAGGCATCTCAAGTACTGTTCCATGGTAGCATTGAGTCGCTCGGTTTGGCCATCGGTTTGTGGATGGTAGGCTGTAGAATATCTTTCGTCAATGCCCATAGACTGTGTAAGATGTTTCCAAAAACGAGAGGTGAATTGAGCACCCCTGTCAGATATTATGATCTCCGGAAGACCAAAGAACCGGAAGACATTACGTAAAAACAGGTCCGCCAGGATAGTAGCGGATGGAAGACCCCGACAAGGCACAAAAAGGGCCAACTTTGTAAAACTGTCAACTACCACCCAGATAGTGTCAAATCCACCAATCGAAGGTAGCTCCACTACGAAGTCCATAGAAAGCATAACCCAGGGTTTAGCAGGTACTGGCAGGGGTTGTAGAAGACCCATTGGTTTGGCCGGTGCGGTTTTACACTGAGCGCAAACAGCGCAGTTTGCAATGTATAACGCAATGTCCTTTGACATACAAGGCCACCAGCACCAACGTTTGAGTAACTCCAAGGTCTTACGAGGACCGGGGTGTGCAGCCAACATGGAGTCATGACACCAAGACATGGCAATTCTGCGGGTATGAGAGTCTGGTATATAAATTTTACCTTGAACGTAGGGTAAGGATTGAACGACGTCCAGGTTAAGATCTTCCAACTCAGGATGTCTTTCTGAGACCCACTGCTGAATGGCTGTTTTCAAAGATGGTTGCAATGTGCAGCCACAAACAACCTGGTTGGGCAAGAGTAGTCGACCTTCCTGTGGCCGAGGTACCGGGTCTTCATAAAGTCTTGATAAGGCATCTGCCTTGGAGTGTAACGACCCAGGACGGTAGGTCAGTACAAAGTTGTACATAGAGAAGAACTCATGCCAACGTGCATGGCGTGCTGTAGTGCATTTTAATGACTGAAGGGCCAGTAGATTTCTGTGATCCGTGAATACTTGAATTGGGGTCTCTGCTCCCAAGAGATGATGTCTCCAAACTGTAAAAGCCTCCCGGACAGACAACAATTCACGTTCAGTGATGGTGTAGTTTACCTCATATGGAGTAAGCTTACGTGAATGATAAGCAACAGGATGGAGGACCCCTGTGTCAGGACAAGACTGGGAGAGAACTGCCCCTACTGCCACATCTGACGCATCAGCCTCTACAACAAACGGTTGTTTGACATTAGGATGTTGAAGTACCGGAGCTGAAGTAAAGGCCTCTTTGAGGGTCTCAAATGATTTTTGTGCCTCGGGATTCCATTGAAACGGATGCTTGTTACTTGTTAAAGCAGTAAGCGGAGCCACAATGCTAGAGAAGTGTCTGATAAACCGCCGATAAAAGTTTGCAAACCTCAAAAAGGACTGCAAAGCTTTTAGTGTGCCTGGGACTGGCCATTCCAATACTGCCTTGACCTTGGTTTGGCTCATTTGAACACCCTGGTTAGTGATGTCATAACCCAGGAATTCAACTAAAGTAGTATGGAAAATGCACTTCTCTAGTTTTGCGTATAGTTTATTTTTACGCAAACGTTGTAGTACTTCAGTGACATGTTGAATGTGTAGTTCAAGAGAAGACGAATAGATCAAGATATCGTCTAAATAGACGATCACGAACCGATCAATCATGTCCTGAAAAACGTCATTGATAAAATGTTGAAATGTGGCAGGGGCATTACATAGCCCAAATGGCATGACCAAATATTCAAAGAGGCCGTATCTGGTTTTGAATGCCGTTTTCCATTCGTCTCCCTCTCTTATCCTTACCAGATTATACGCACCCCTAAGGTCCAATTTGGTGTATATTACCGAGGAGCCTAGCTGGTCCAAAAGTACAGAAATCAGTGGTATGGGGTACTGATTCCGTATCGTGACTGCGTTCAGGTCCCGATAATCTATACATGGTCTCAGGTCCCCCTCTTTTTTTGGAACAAAGAACAGGGGAGACGCAGCAGGAGAACGAGAGGTGCGAATGAAACCAGAAGCCAAAGCCTTGTCCAAATATTCCTTTAATACTGCATCCTCCTTCAAAGTAAGAGAGTATATCCTCCCAGAGGGAATTCTAGCTCCCTCCTTTAGATCTATAGGACAGCCATAAATGCGATGAGGCGGTAGCTTTTCTGCCTCACCCTTGTCAAAAACATCTGCGAAAGCCTTGTATTCCGAGGGTAAAATAGTGTTGACAATACCACCTACCATCGAAACAGATTCCAATAAGGCTTGACATGGGTTGTTTTTCTCTTGGGTCAATGGGCCACAATGTCCTGAACAATAAGTCGAGGTAAACGAGACAGACCCAGTAACCCAATCCACCAAGGGATTATGGACCCTAAGCCATGGTAGACCCAGACTTAGTCGAAATTGGGGTGCAGTGATGACATCAAATGAAATGACTTCGCTATGACAGCCATCTATAAGTAAGTTCAGGGGCACTGTAGACTCCGTTACCAACCCTGAGAGCAGTGTGGTACCATCAACTGCGTTGACCACTTCAGGTTGTTCCTTTGGTACCAGTGGAATGTTCCAGTCTTTAACATACTGGAGATCCACATAGTTTCCAGTAGCCCCTGAATCCAAAACCGCTTCAGAGGACCAGGTTTCGCCGTCCGGAGATGAAAGTACGACCCGAATGGTGAAAGGAACTGAAATTTTGGAGCCCGGAAGATCAATGCTCGACATAGGGGCTCCCTCTATTGTCGGGCTTTGGAGTTTCCCGATTTTGCGGGTTTCTTGGGACATAAACTCAAAAAATGACCAGAAGAACCACAATAAAAGCATAATTTGTTCTTTTTACGCTTCTCTCTTTCTTCGCTCGACAGTGGTCCTCTTATCGCCCCTATTTGCATGGGTTCCCCATTACCTGAAATCGAACTCGTCAGGCTGACAGGGACCGGGGGTAGAATCCTCTTCTCCCCCTTCCTTTCTGCTTTACGGGCATCGATCTGAAGTACTAGATCCAAAAAAATCAGGGAAGGAGACGGGGACCACAGGTACCGTAGCAATGACATCCTTGAGGGAGTCTGACAAACCCTTATAAAACAAGGCTGCCTTCTTTTCATCTGGCCAGTTGGTTTCCGCCACCAATTGGTTAAACTTAGCCAGATACGTCAATAGAGAAGAATCGCCTTGTTGTAAATTTAACAACTCCAAATCGGTGGCCTGAGATTTGTATCGGGTGTCAAATACTCTCGTAAGTGCCTCTATGAGAGCGTCACAGTCAAATAACAAATGACTACCTTGCTCTAAGAGAGGATTAGCCCAGACTGCGGCAGTACCCCCTAGATTAGACAATATAAAAGCGGTCTTAGTGGTTGAATCGGGAAACGATGTTGGTCTACAAAGAAAATGCAGTCTGCATTGATTGATAAACGTTCTAAAGGCTTTTGGATCACCCAAAAAACGTTCAGGAGGAGCCAAGGGAAACTGTGCAGCCATAACTACCGGAACCGGGTCTGCCCTGGCTTGAGCACCGGCCGTACCAGACCCGGAAGCCACTGTGATTGATGGAGGTTCAACGGTGCCAACCCTTAATCCCGCTTGAATATCATCAATACGGCGATGGGTAGCATCATGGGCAGTTTGCATGTCAGCACGTAAATCAGCCACTAATTGAACCAAAGTAGTTAAATGATCAGTGACTGTGTCCATATTTTAAGGCTTCTGATTCTGTCAGAATTAGTGAACCTTAACAGGATAAAGCGCCTGGTGATCGAAGAGGAGCTGTTGAACCCGTAGTGCAGTACTATATTCTTCCCACCAATGTAATGTGTATAAAAACAGTCTGAGCGTTCAATTGGTTGAAAGATGTTTGAAGAAGGAACAGGACACTCTGGAACTCCGTGTGACTGCAAGTTTCTTCCAGATATGTGGCAATTTTACAGGACACACTGGGAGCTCACTGATCGTTAGTAGGATAAGATGCAGTACATATCCAACAGGAAAACGAGAGTAGAATGGAACTAAACAATTTCTGTAATGATACAAAAACGTACATAAGGAAAAGAAAAGCATAAGAGCCAATAACTGAAAAATGAATACTAAATGTAATTCTTACATGTATATCCGTATGAAGGACTGCAACGAGGAAGATGTGATGAATAAGATCCAAACGGCTCCAAAGGAATGTCCGAGAAGAACCCAGTCTCACAGATGCTGAAGGTATCTTGAGTCCGGTGCAACCCTATTCCCGCCGGCACGCGTACGCCTAGAAAGTTCAGCAAGTTCCCAAAAGTGCTATAGGCAGTCTCTAGTCCAGCACTTGTTTCCTATTCCCGCCGGCACGCGTACGCCTAAGGAGAGAGAGCCTTCTTCAAAGAGACGTACTTAGAACAATCCAAGTGTTCCGGTTCCAAAATCAGGTAAGCAGACAAAATGAAGCAAGAGACATGAATCGAAGTCAAAAAGAAGTCCGGGTCGTAACAGCTGTTCGTAACAGTACCGTGGGCAAGACAAGAGGAATCCAATGGACAGGCAAGGGGTCGAGAAGGAGCAAGATCAAAAGTACCGTGGGCAAGACAAGAACAATTCCAATAGACAGGCAAGAGGTCGAGAAAGGACAAGATCCAAATAACTAGAGCCACTGTAGAATTCCGAGGAAAACAATCAGAAGCACCGAAACAGCAAACGGGGCGGACTTAAATATGCGTGGCCATAACGCGAGAGTCACGTGACCGGGAGACCGGAGCAACACGTGACTGCAGACGTACTCGCGGCCAACGTCGCCATGGCAACCCCCAATGCCTTTGAAACAAACCTTTAAAGGAATGAAAGCGATTGCTGCTGTTCCTAGCTTTTTTGACTCTTGAAAGTCCGCCTGCTAAGCGGGAACTTGCAGTAGACGTTGGTGTTCTGACAGTGGCCCCCCTGGTCCTGTGAGGGGAGGGCAAGCGAGTGATGATGATTTGCCAGGGATGTGGGAAGAGAGGCTGCTGTCCTGGAGACTGGAGAGGGTGGCCCCCCTGGTCCTGTGAGGGGAGGGCAAGCGAGTGATGATGATTTGCCGGTGATGTGGGAAGAGAGGTTGCAGGCCAGGAGACGGGAGATGGTGTCTTCTCTGGTCCTGTGAGGGGAGGGCAAGTGAGTGAGGATGATTTGCCAGGGATGTAGGAAGAGAGGCTGCTGTGCTGGAGACTGGAGAGGGTGGCCCCCCTGGTCCTGTGATGGGAGGGCAAGCGAGTGATGATGATTTGCCAGGGATGTGGGAAGAGAGGCTGCTGTCCTGGAGACTGGAGAGGGTGGCCCCCCTGGTCCTGTGAGGGGAGGGCAAGCGAGTGATGATGATTTGCCAGGGATGTGGGAAGAGAGGTTGCTGTCCTGGATACTGGAAAGGGCGTCTTCCCTGGTCCTATGAGGGGAGGGAAAGTGAGCGATGATGATTTGCCATGGATGTGGGAAGAGAGGTTGCTGTTCTGGACACTGGAGAGGGCGTCTTCCCTGGTCCTGTGAGGGGAGGGCAAGCAAGTGATGATGATTTGCCAGGGATGTGGGAAGAGAGGTTGCTGTCCTGGAGACTGGAGAGGGTGGCCCCCCTAGTCCTGTGAGGGGAGGGCAAGCGAGTGATGATGATTTTCCAGGGATGTGGGAAGAGGGGCTGCTGTCCTGGAGACTGGAGAGGGTGGCCCCCCTGGTCCTGTGAGGGGAGGGCAAGCGAGTGATGATGATTTGCCAGGGATGTGGGAAGAGAGGCTGCTGTCCTGGAGACTGGAGTGTGTGTCTTCCCTGGTCCTGTGAGGAGGGTAAAGCAAGCGAGTGGAAGAGAGGCTGCTATCCTGGAGACTGGAGAGGGTGGCCCCCCTGGTCCTGTGAGGAGAGGGCAAGCGAGTGATGATGATTTGCCAGGGATGTGGGAAGAGAGGCTGCTGTCCTGGAGACTGGAGAGGGTGGCCCCCCTGGTCCTGTGAGGGGAGGGCAAGCGAGTGATGATGATTTGCCAGGGATGTGGGAAGAGGGGCTGCTGTCCTGGAGACTGGAGAGGGTGGCCCCCCTGGTCCTGTGAGGGGAGGGCAAGCGAGTGATGATGATTTGCCAGGGATGTGGGAAGAGGGGCTGCTGTCCTGGAGACTGGAGAGGGTGGCCCCCCTGGTCCTGTGAGGGGAGGGCAAGCGAGTGATGATGATTTGACAGGGATGTGGGAAGAGGGGCTGCTGTCCTGGAGACTGGAGAGGGTGGCCCCCCTGGTCCTGTGAGGGGAGGGCAAGCGAGTGATGATGATTTGACAGGGATGTGGGAAGAGGGGCTGCTGTCCTGGAGACTGGAGAGGGTGGCCCCCCTGGCCCTGTGAGGGGAGGGCAAGTGAGTGTTGATGATTTGCCAGGGATGTGGGAAGAGAGGTTGCAGGCCAGGAGACGGGAGATGGTGTCTTCTTTGGTCCTGTGAGGGGGGGGCAAGTGAGTGAGGATGATTTGCCAGGGATGTAGGAAGAGAGGTGGCTTGTCCTGGTCCAGACTCTGCACTGACCTTGTTAACCTGGGGAAACACGTCATACAGAGGACTTGCTACTCTAGCTGGGAAGTTTGTTTCTTTTGACAGGAATAGTAGCCCTCATCTGTAGCCTTCTGAATAATAAAAAAAAACAGACAGGGGCAACCATTGTTCCCCCCAAAAATATTTTCAGGGGGAGTGGAGGGGCAGCCATTGCTCCCCATCTCGGAGAGGGAGGAGTTTCTTACCGGCGGTCTCTGCACGGCACGGTTGCGGGACCCCCCTTTTCCAGGGGAATGGGGGTGTAGCGCTGTCTCCTTTGCCAGGCTGTTATGGTGCGTTTCCGGCTGGCGGATCCTGACCGCTGGGCTAGAAGCGGAGACGCGCGTGTAGCCCAAACGGGGCCCGGAAACCCGCCCATATCTAGCCCAAGGATGTATCTGCCAGGGAAGCAGAGAGGGCGCCACGCACCTCCTGCTGGGCCTGCGTCACTACACGCGACTCTCACTACTCAGTGGAGCCACACGTGTGCTGCTGTGCGCAACACGCCTGAGCGCGGATGCGGGATTCGAACCCGCGCTGCTCTGCTCGCTCCTTTCTCCCAGGCCAGCGCGCTGCCCCTGCGCTATCCTCCACACACAGCAGCCTGCAGGTCCAGAATGCAAAACAAGCTGCGCCAGAGCGAGTGCCTCGGCTGCTGCAGGAGAATTTCATTTTTAACAACGCTTTGTATTTATTTAGTGTGATACAGTTTAAGAAAATTCTATGTCAAGTTTGGAGGCTTGAATTATGAAAAACTACCTTTTACTTCTCTGTAAAATGTAAAATAACACGTGACCGAACAAAACTACAACATCCAGGAGACAACGTAGCTGACACTTGATAGGGTGTCAAAGTCCATGTGACAATTTCGTTTTTATCAACGTTTCCTTTATTGTTTGATTTTTTGCATTGCCCCCCGCCCCTGCTAACACCGGGTGTTGCATGTCACCCATTTAGGGAGACATGGTATCTCCCAGTGTGTGTTCCTTGGTCACATGGTTCCCCATGTGACCAAGTTAATAAAATGTACAAGCTGCTTCCAGCTCGTCAGTCAGACCCACTGGACTCCCTGTGTGTTTGTGTCAGCACAATGCTGGTGCCTAACCGCATGCGCTGGGCCCAAGGACAGGGCCCAGCTCGAGGACAGTGCCCCTGCTGGGCAACGCCGTCCAGGGGTGATCCCCTGGCCATGTGACCATGGCGATTGATACAACTCCGGCCTGTGTGCCCCCAGAGCCGGAGCCGCTGTGCGCCGGGTGCCCCCGGCCACGTGTGTTAGGGAGAATTCTCTGTTTAGGCTGAATTTCCTAACCTAGTGAGTCCGCCAGCAGCTTTGCTGGATTTCTGGAGTTTGTTTTTTTTTCTCCTGCCAAGAGTGAGTCTCTTTTCCTCACACTCTTGGACATGATTTGAGGGGTTCCTTTGACTGTTAATGTGTTTTATGGGCTATGGGGTCTTTTACTCCATAGGGTCTTATGTGTTTTTACTATGTGTGTTACACAACACCCTCAGTGCAGTGACACAGGGTGTCATAGTGACACCCCACCATAGACTCCATACCCTGGGACTGACTACTGTCTCCCAGGGCATGTAAAGTCACCATTGGCTTTACTAGTGCCAAATTATGAACAGAAACCAGTACAAACCCATCATATTGTAGACGTACTGGTCGGGGCAATTCGATTGCCTCGGGGTCTGTTATTCGAGGGGGCACATCTCCGTCCCCCCTGATCGAGTTTTGGCTGGTGGCAGTGTATACTACTTTTTATATTCGACCGCAAACATATCTCTATGGGATTTTCCCATTGTTCAAGGCTACCAACTTTAATTATTTAATTCCTATAGCCTCGAACATACCGCCGGGTTATTTATTTAATATTAATTCACCGGTTGGTATTTTTTGCCAGAACTCGATTCTAAAATGGCGTTTGTGTTATTTTCTGCGACTCCAACCCAAGTCGAGCCCTTTGTTCCACTTTTTGGCAGGCTTCTCCACAGAAGCCTCCAAAAGTGGTGCCACTCTGTCTGGGTACCACAGGAGGTGTGGGAGGGGGTTTAGGCACCCTGGACTGAGTTGCCTTGGCAACTCAAGTCGCATTCTTGTGTGATTGGCCCAAGTGGTGAGCCGGCCGCTCACCACTTAGCATGTTTGATTGACAGCTAGGCTGAATGAATGGGGGTTTATCAGGAAGAAACTCGCCGTAGGATCTGCTTACTCCCCGTTGGATTCCAGCCCGTGGTGCTTGGCCCTGCTGACCCCGCCCACAAGGAAGTGAAACTTTAAAAGTGCGCCCCAGCCGCCCTTGTGGCGTTGAGCCCGCGCAAGTAGAGGGCGCCGGTTCTGCTGCTGTTTGCTGGGGGCTGGGCGCTGGGCTTAACGCGGAGAAGTGGATGAAAAGTGGTTTGTCGAGTGAAGAAAGGTAAGATTCCAGATTATGGATCCTCGCTCCTTAACTCGCCTCAAAGGGAAACAAACACTGTGTGGTGGTGGGAGCGATCTGCTTCTGAACTCGACATCTGTTGAAATAGACAATGCCCCTCTGGCGGTTGATCTAGAGGCTAATTACAAGATCTGTGACTTGGGAGGGGGGCTTGCGGGGAATGAGCACGGCTCGCCGACCCCCAATTTGGAAGGTCTAGTGGCCCCAGTTCCATCGACGCCTGCCTCTCTCGAGCTCCCTCCCATTCACCCCCTGCCGGCAACAGCGCCTCCTGTTCCAGCACCAACTATTGATGCTGATCCAAATGGAAGGCGCCTAGCGGAGGCTTGTATTTTGGCAGCGGTGCTTATCGGCGAAGCCATCCCAGCTTCAGACACTCCTGCTATGGCGGGGAAAGCCGAGGAAAAGCTTCCCGTCAATGAGGAAATTGGGCGAGAGCGTAGTGCCCGTTTAGACATTCCACGAGACCCGCGAACAGCGGGAAACTTAAAAACACTTTGAACAACTGCGATTCTAATCAACAAAATACACAACATGCGGAAAATTCAAAGGTCGATTTAGTCCAACCTACATGTAAAACGAATTCTGATGCTTCATGCAAGACATTACAACTATGCTGCCCATTAGACGGGATTAACGAGGAAGGAGAAGATTCATTCTATTCCCCATTCGAGGTGACGGACGCCGAGCTTTTGAACTCGGACTCCGTGCGCACTCAAAAAACTTCAAAACGTTAAGATTCCATTTTCGGAAACAGGAAGTAGACCAAACGGCTGCTCACAAAGATCCATGTGCAATGACTCAGATGAGTCATCCCCTTATAAACCAACTAGTGAGCGACATAACGTCAAATCTGAACACAACAAACATTGACAATTTTGCGTCCAACAATAAAGAGAACATGGGAGAAGGCACTGTACAATCCATCTCTTCAATGAGATCGAAAAACAATGAAATCGACTTACCCGGACGGGAGGCCAGACTGACACAGAGGCTGCAAGCCGATTTCGACTTCATGAAAGCGAAACTAGTAGAAAGCTATCCCAAAGAAAAACATGGAAATGGGTACAGCAACAGAATAACGTCTACCTCGGGGCAATTCTGCAATTTGGAAACAGGAACCACGAACTTTCAACAAAAAACACTCCTTCGGGAAAAGGACGAGATCGAAGCTGTCAATTCGCCAAGATGGGAGAGGGGTGTCCTCGGGCTCTCATCGACCCCATGATTTTAGAGATGGACGAGCTGGAAAATCGTGTGGGGACGTACCCCGAGTAAAGTCCTTAACAAAAAAAGGTGGAGACAATGCCCCAAACTGCTCTACCCCCCTAAATGTACATACAGTTGAACCTATAGAGACAGGCCGTGGGAAGCAATGCTTGCCCCGTCAAGCTGATCTCTGTGACTGCATCTGTCATTGCAAGGTTAAGGTGGCCAGCCCAATGGACTCAATTTCTGAAGCTAAATCTAACCTATCTGTTGCTGCAGCAATACAGATACATAACAATGTCCTAGCGGCGACATCACAGGCCTTAATACCTTTCATAAAACTATACGAAAGTGTGAATGAAACGTTATAAAATAATGGTGCGATAGTTGGACATCTAGCCGAAAAAGTATCCTTGATGGATTTCAATCTCAAATCTCAGCAAGAACAAAGAACAAAAGAACATATCGAGATGGAAGATGGTTTAAAAAAAAATATTTTGGCTAATTGAAAAAAACTCAAATGAAGCAAGGATTCAAATGGATGAGCTGTCATCCTTTATGCAAAAGTGCTTTTTGAATTTAAGCTCAGCATCTCCAAACCTGTCTAACCCAGGAAGTGGAAGTCGCCATGAACCAAATTCTGACGGTGAGTGTGGGCCTGGTGGAGGCTGCCCCTGCACTGCAGGGGGGGTGGGGTTGATAGGGGACATGAGTGGGGGCTTGGTGGAGGCTGCCCCTGACTGCTGGGGGGTGGGGGTGGTGGGAGACATGGGTGGGGGCCTGGTGGAGGCTGCCCCTGCACTGCGGGGGGGGGGGTGATAGGGGACATGAGTGGGGGCCTGGTGGAGGCTGCCCCTAGTGGCTGGGGAGTGGGGGTGGTGGGAGACATGAGTGGGGGCCTGGTGGAGGCTGCCCCTGCACTGCGGGGGGGTGGGGGTGATAGGGGACATGAGTGGGGGCTTGGTGGAGGCTGCCCCTGGGGGGTGGGGGTGGTGGGAGACATGAGTGGGGGCCTGGTGGAGGCTGCCCCTGGTGGCTGGGGGGTAGGGGTGGTGGGAGACATGAGTGGGGGCCTGGTGGAGGGTGCCCCTGGGGGGTGGGGGTGGTGGGAGACATGAGTGGGGGCCTGGTGGAGGGTGCCCCTGGTGGCTGGGGGGTGGGGGTGGTGGGAGACATGAGTGGGGGCCTGGTGGAGGCTGCCCCTGGTGGCTGGGGGGTGATGGTGGTGGTAGACATGGGTGGTGGCCTGGTGGAGGCTGCCCCTGCACAGCGGGGGGAGGGGGGGTGATAGGGGACATGAGTGGGGGCTTGGTGGAGGCTGCCCCTGACTGCTGGGGGGTGGGGGTGGTGGGAGACATGAGTGGGGGCTTGGTGGAGGCTGCCCCTGACTGCGGGGGGGTGGGGGTGGTGGGAGACATGAGTGGGGGCCTGGTGGAGGCTGCCCCTGGGGGGTGGGGGTGGTGGGAGACATGGGTGGGGGCCTGGTGGAGGCTGCCCCTGCACTGCGGGGGGGTGGGGGTGATAGGGGACATGAGTGGGGGCTTGGTGGAGGCTGCCCCTGACTGCTGGGGGGTGGGGGTGGTGGGAGACATGAGTGGGGGCCTGGTGGAGGCTGCCCCTGCACTGCGGGGGGGTGGGGGTGATAGGGACATGAGTGGGGGCTTGGTGGAGGCTGCCCCTGGGGGATGGGGGTGCAGGGGTACATGGGTGGGGGCCTGGTGGAGGCTGCCCCTGGTGGCTGGGGGGTGGGGGTGGTGGGAGACATGGGTGGGGGCCTGGTGGAGGCTGCCCCTGCACTGCGGGGGGTGGGGGTGATAGGGGACATGAGTGGGGGCCTGGTGGAGGCTGCCCCTGGTGGCTGGGGGGTGGGGGTGGTGGGAGACATGCATTGTTGATCAGTGGTGCAAGGTGACATGTGGGTTGGCTGGGGGGCATGCCCATGGTGGATGGGCTGCCTGCGGGACATGGGCAGGGGTGCAGGGTAGTCCCCCGTGGTGTGGGCTGCCTGCAGGGGCCGTGGAGGTTGTGGAGCGTACACCTGGGAGGACCCACACGGCCAATTCACGTGTAGTACTCCCCAGAACCCCTGAAATACACGTACCCTGCTGTAATCGCGTGTGGAACTTCCCGCGCACCCCTGCAATACACGTACCCTGCTGAAATTGCGTGTGGAACTTCCCGCGCACCCCTGCAATACACGTACCCTGCTGAAATCGCGTGTGGAACTTCCCGCGCACCCCTGCAATACACGTACCCTGATGGAATCGCGTGTGGAACTTCCCGCGCACCCCTGGAATACACATACCCTGCTCGCACGGGGCCAAACGTGTGTGGAACTTCCCGCGCACCCCTGAAATACACGTACCCTGATGGAATCGCGTGTGGAACTTCCCGCGCACCCCTGGAATACACGTACCCTGCTCGCACGGGGCCAATCGCGTGTGGAACTCCCCGCGCACCCCTGAAATACACGTACCCAGCTGAATTTGCGTGTGATACTTCCCGCGCACCCCTGATGCACACGTACACAGGACAATCGCGTATGGGACTTCCCGCGAACCACTGAAATACACGGTCCCCGCTTGGCGTTTGCTGTTTGCCAGCCCTGTGAACTGGTCCAGGGTTGGCGCAGCCCTTTGCGATTATTTGGGGATTTTGAGGGCTTTTCCTTGCGCGAGGGCGTTCTTGGGGGCGTAACTGGCGCTGCTGCAGGGTCGCTGCGCCACGCTGCGCCACGGCTGGTTTTGGATGCGAAAATCCATGAATACGCTGTGCGCGGAAATCAGTTTTAGCGCACGCGGCTGGCGCAGACATTCGCACGGGCATGCTGTGCGCCAGTGCGTGCGCCACTTTTGTGCGATTTTCTATGAATTACCCTGTAAGTGTGAGGCCCGAGTCTAGGTAAAAGCCTAAGGTTTTTACTACTTTTGCCATGTTAATGGAGTTGCCATCAATGTTGAAGGTAGTGTAGTTCTGGCCTAGTTTGTTGAGGTTGGACGTGGAGCCAAGTACTAGCAACTCGGTCTTGTCATCATTCAGGCATAGTCCGTGTGTGGCCATCCATGGCTGAATGATGAGGTATATTTTATTCACCAAAGCCAGGTCCCTTTCATACTCGCCCGATAGGGGTGTGAGCATCTGGGTGTCATCTGCATAGTTAGTGTAGGTGACACGCAGATGATCTAGGTCATTGAACAGTGGCTTTGTCAATATATTATACAGTGTGGGGGAAACACACAAGCCTTGTGGAACCCCACAAGTTATAGGTATTGGGTCAGCTGCTGATAGTGGTGAGAAGACTTGCATAGTCCTTTTATTGAAGAAGGAGTTAATGGCACTTTGAGAGAAGTGCGTTGCTGAGGACAAATGGTTGCATAGAACTTGGTGGTCCACCAAGTCAAACGCAGCTGAGAGGTCAAGGAGTAGCAGCAGGGCTGTTTTTCCCTTGTCTTTCAGCTCGTCATTGAGTGTTTTTAGGTCTATTAATGCCGTCTCGGTGCCATGCTGGGGTCTGAAGCCCGATTGTCAGACTCCGAGGAGATTTGACTCTAATTAATCCCGAATTTGATTATAGGCCACTTTATCGAGGATCTTAAGTAGAAAAGGCCTGTAATTTGTCAGGATAGAGTGGTCGAAGGTCTTTTTTTCAGGAGGGGTAGGACCCAAGATTCTGAGGCATTGATAAGTTTAGTTATGAAATGGAGACATATCTGGCCGCGTCTTTGATGGTCTGTGCCGGACAACTGTCTCCTTGGCAATTAGATGGTTTGGGCGAAAGAATGACTTTTTCAACCTCGTAGATTGAGACTTGGGAAAATGTAAACTGGTTAGGAGGTTTATTGGTGGCTACTGTAGCAATGCTGGGTTTGTCTATACTAGGTAGGGTAGCTTTTTTTAGCAGCAATTTTGCTCTGGAGTAAGGAGATTTTATTTTGTAGGGCATTCTGTACACTTGTGCACCAAGGCTTGCCCTTGAGACAGTCATCTCTCTTGTTTGGCGCGTATCATTTCTTTTTTTCAAAAGGGATGTTAGGTTAATCAGGTTGGTTTTATTTTCATCAGTGGGGCTGACTTTCCATAGGGCTTCAAGCTTCCTTTTTTCGTTTCCCAAAGTTTTTAGATGGGGCGTAAACCAAGAGTTCAAATGGGCTTTTGGTTTGCTTTTCCGTAACTTAAGTGGCCCAATTGTATCCAGGGCTTTTGTCATGGCATCATTGTAGGCATGCATAAGGTTGTCCGGACTAGTTTAGTTAGGAAGTAGATCAAGAGTCAGCAAGAGAAGTGGAATGTTTGTATCTGCAGTGATGTTCTTTTTGTTCCTTCTGGGGAGGGATGGTGCGATAGGCGTATCCTTCGGTTTAGTGGTAGTGGCTGGCATAGTGAATGATATCAGATAATGATCTGTCCATGTTAGGGGAGTGATTGATATGATAGAAGTGATGCAATTATAGTCATCAACCCAGTCAAGGGTTCTCCCTTTGTCGTGGGTAGCTTGGGTCACTCTTTGTGTGAGTCCCTTGTCGGTTAATATGTTGGCAATGGCCAAGGCTTGGTGATCATTGGGGTCATTGAATCCTAAGTTAAGATCTCCAAGCAGGAGTGTTTGGGAGATCAATTTTGTGTTGTCAGAGAGGAGGGCAGAGAGGTCCACTTCATATGATCCGGTGGGACCTGGTGGCCTGTAAATGAGATAAATAGTAAGGGTGTCATTGTCGGAGATGGGGAGTTTAGCTGTAAGTAGTTCACATGAGCTCATAGTCGGAGAGGGTGTAATTCTCATGGCCAGCTTGGTTTTGGCGATGAGAGCGATACCACCGCCTTTGGTGTTGGTTCTGTCCGCTCTAATGATTTCATATTTGTCCGGTATAGCTAAGAGGAGGGTGGGACCAGCGGCAGCATGGAGCCATGATTCAGTAATGGCAAGGAAGTTGTAATCCCTGTTACTGATCAGGTCTACTAGTTCTGTGGGGTTTGCTACTAGGGATCTGGCATTAATTGGGGCACGTTTAATGTCAGGGCACTTGGTGACAACCTTAGGATTCTTCAATTATGTTTTGGTGTGGTGGAGGGTGGTAGCAGAAGGTCAAGTAGGCGAGGTAGCGTAGCACGTTTTGGTGATGGGATAGGATGGGTGGAAGGTTGTTTTTTTTTGTTGTGAATGAGAGTTTTCATAGTGATGTTATTGTTGATGCGGGTATGGTTGGTTTGGGTGGCCTTAGTTGGTATTTCGTAGAGTTTTGATAATCTGGCTTGGAGTCTCGAGTTTCTAGTGGGGGTGTGCACATAAGGGACATTGGTTGGATGGGTGGAGCGGTGGGTCAAGGTGATGGGGTGAGGACTAGAGATCATACTGATAGTGATATCTAACTGTGTGTTATTGGACGGCCCGTGTAGGGTGTATGGGTATTAGAGGGTAAGGGGAGGGCGGCCAGCTATGAGCCGAGTGTTAGGAATTATTGTAAGGGGAAATGTGGCTATCTATATCTGTTCTAGTTGCTCTAGAGTAGTCACTAATGTCTAGGATAGGTATATATGATTCTGAGCTCTGCGTTAGTAGAGTATATAATAGTATGGGCAGTATGACTGACTCTAAATGCATACATAGTGCTGGTAGTGTACTGTAGGGTTAAGATCAATACTATAGGACCACGGTAGCTTGGGAGGGGCTACGTGCTATAGTTAACACAAGGTTGAGATAGTATAATGGGTACAAAGCAATAACTTGGTGTAGAGTCTAGTTCTATATAGGCCTATTCTCAAAGTGACATTGCCTAACATAGTTGACACAGCATAGGTATTACTTGCACTGGTAGTAGACAGATAATCATTGAGCAATAATACAATGTAGTGGAGGGTCACATTGGCTAATTAATTAGTGAGAGGGTGATACTATAACAGTCGATTCACAGTGTGAAGCAGTCATATGTAACAAGGCATATATGAGGTCATGAACAGTGGGGAGGGCTAGTACTGAACTTTTAGCTAACACAGAGCTAACACAGAGCTAACACAGAGCTAGCACAGAGCTAACACAGAGCTAACACAGAGCTAACACAGAGCTAACACAGAGCTAGCTAACAGAATGGCAAAGTCAGAATTGTGAAACTCCAGCAGCAAGTAGAGGTATCAGCCCAGGTGGGTACACGTAAGGATCAGTGCATGTATTATCAGTGGACATTGAGAAGTGAGCGCTGGACAAGGTTTTGTCGTGTTGGATAACGTGGCAGATTAAGTAGGGTTACAAACAGGGTAGCAGTTTGAAAGTGCTGAGCCAAATGTGCTTCTGTTTGTAACATGAGATTGACCTAAAGGATGTATTTAAAATGTAACAAGATCATGTGATCAGCACAATGACTTGTGATAATTCTTCAGTGGCCTCTCTGTAAAGCCATTAATCAGTGATTGCTTGGGGTGTTTATGACAAGTCTCTCACATTAGCTTACAGGTGGCCAGTTTTATTTCCTGCCTGAGTTCAAATGTGTCAAATTTAGTGAATGAATTGTCTGTGTTATAAATCCAGCATCTGGTTATTCCTAATGTTAATCTCCCTGGAGACCACACCTATTGATATTTGAGAGCATTTTTCTAACTTTCTTCCCTTCCAAGGAGTTTCCCAAAGCTGGGGGCCAGTTTAAGGTGAAATCTGGGGCAACTTGATGTCCCAGTAGCAGGCTGAATTGAACGTCAATGTTATTAATCCTAATTAAATAAAACACTGCTTTTCAACATCTTTTCACTACAATACAATATATAACATCTATCATATTTTTATGTACGTTGTACAATAATCTGACAGTTGCGGGAGAACAAATGCACTGTTTACCACAATACGTTTTTGACACATGGAGGCTTTGATTCCTTTTGGGCTCATTTTTCAGGTACAGCAGGGTAACTACATTTTGAAATGAACAGATCTTAAATAAAGGCTATGTGTCACGATTTGCAGGGAATAAAACAATATCTGTTGACCTGTAATGCTCTGTATGCCACCAATACTTTAGTTTATATATTGCTGTCTGTCATCCCTCCTGTTGTGGGAGGCACAGTGTTCCTGTTTTCACTCTCCATGGCTAAAACCTCACTCTTTGGGAGGTGTGGCATGGGGGGAGGGAAAGAAAATGACAAACAATGGGAACATAGCAGAGCAGGGAACCAAGCGTTGTACTGACGCAGCCCTAGCTCTGGCAGCACTCCATATTGTCATGTTCTGGTGTATAATGTGACCTAACTGGTGCTCCAATGTAGGTAAGAAATGTAAAGGTTTAAGAGTGGTCCAAAATTTAAAATTTGCATTTTATTCCAGAACCTTATTAAAGTAGCCATGTCCACATCCGGTCAACCTGCAAACATGTAGGCTATTGAGGATCTTTACAGTGTTTCTTGCTCCATAGAAGTGATTACTCTCACTTCAATGTGGCCCAAACTTAATTTTAGCTTGCTCGTTCTGAAGTCCTGACAGAGCAGGATATAGCATTGTAAGGCTCTTTTTGTTTTTTTATTGTGGTGCAGTTCAAATAGTGAACTTTTCACAAAAGTATACAACAATTAACAGTGACTAAAAATGACATCTCACATGAAAAAATACAAGTTAATAGTTAAAAACAGTCACAAATAGTAATCAAACCCCCTTAAAAATGTATTTACGGAATGTCCATGTGCACACTTTAATTACCAGGTTCCCTACAACAAACAATTTAAAAAAAACTAATTAAATGGATCTTCAGTGAGACTTGTGAACCTTCTAATAACATACAACAGAGTCTCAACTGAGCTTTATTTAAAATCATTTAAAAACAAAACCACCTAAATAATCCCATCGTCTCAAGGTTAATACACTAAAGTGCCAAATGGCTTAAGGTTTCAACTTCATCCAAGTTACAAAAACTGCATTTCCTCTCTTGTATAGATACTTATTCATAGCCCCCAAGGTCTCGTTTTAGTTTAATAGTTCAACCTTATTCTCAGAAAATAATTCCTCCATCTGGGAATTTTATTAGATAATTGGGAAGCACACCCAAATGTTTCTCATCAAGAATAATGTAATGACAGATGTAGGACTTGCAAGAATTTACTATCAACAAGTCAATGGAAGCTTCTAGGCTAGCTAAAATTGAAAAGGGACTCTTTTTTTTGTTGTTTCCCAATCATGAAATGAAACCACTTTTTTAATTTTAGTATCTGTAGTTATTGTTGGAACAATGATGATTTGGTTACTGTAATTATTTTCGTACAAAAAAGATTTCCATCCCACCATTGCCCTAATGGATAAAGGTCCTAACTCAAAACAAATTAGGGGGATGGGAGTGCCTGAAGGCAAGGATAAGAGACACTTCCAAAAGGAGACCTCAAGTCGCTCCCATGTTATCTTATCACAAGTTAACGAAACCTCTGCACCATGTTGGAATTTGAGTTACTGTGGTAATCAGGATAGTAGTCGAGGTTGATGCTGAATGTACTTTATTGAAACAAGGGTTAATGTTCTGTGTTTAACCAGTAAGGTTGGCTCCAGGTAGTCCCACAGTTACTTCACGGTGGGAAAAAGAACCAGGGTATGCTCTCGTTGGGTAATGCTTCCTATTCGCTCTGACCCGGATAGGCCCACCAGTTGCCTTCACTCTCCTCTCCTTCTCCCTGCAAAAGGCAACAACACTGTCATTAGGCCAGTCCCCTTTATACCCGTGCCTAGGAGGGAAAAAGGACCAAACAGGGCCACTTTCCATCCCCCCCTCCTGATTGGTAGAGCCTCAAGGAACCCTCCCTCCATAAATGGAGCTGCTGCCTCCCCTCCTTCTCCCTTCCCCATAATGATTGGATTCAGCCTTCCCTCCATGTTTCCAGCCCTCCCCCTGCTGTCCCTGCATGGGAGTGGAGCTTGCCGTGCTGTTTCGCCATAAGTCCCGCCCCCACCATGGTGCTTCACAATCTGCTGGTCCGGTGAGTGGTCCCGCGTCCACCGCCTCTACAGGTAAGGAGGGGGCTCTATTGGAGGTAACCTCGCTCTCCGCCGTGTTGTGTTTATGATTTCCTTCGGCGTTGAGCCGTCGGGTTGAGCCTGGTTCCTTGTACCCTGAACTCCGCCGCCGCTCAACGCCGAAGGCGTCAGTCCGTGTCCCGCTGAAGGGGCGCACCTCCGGGCTGCTATGCCGCAGCGCCAGAGTTCCGGGCTCCTGTGAGAGGGGCCGGCGCTGCGGCAGTGCAGCATGCTGCCCTATCACGGAACGCCGGTGCGGACTCCCCATCGTCGGAGGTTTCTCTCTGGCGCACCCCTCCCACACCGCCCGCGCGGCACCTCCTCAGAGTTCCGTGGCTGTGCTGGCCACGGCGGAGTAGGTGTTGCCTGCCCCGCCTTTCTCCAAGTGCCCAGCGTTAGGCCCGGTCTGTCTCCCTTGGGGCTGGGGTTCCCCTTCCCACCCTCACATACCCCCACCACAGTTCCAGGCCGGTCAGGCTGGATCGAGCACCTGGACAAGTAGTCCGCCACCAACTGAAAACTGGCAGGCTTATGTAGGGTGACAAAGTCGAAGGGCTGGAGGGACAAGAACCAACGCAGCACCCGCTGGTTAGTGTCCTTGTGCCTCGCCAACCACTGCAAAGGAGCGTGGTCAGTATACAGAGTGAACCTCCTTCCCAGTAAATAATAACGTATCGTGTCCACCGCCCACTTGATAGCGAGGCATTCCTTTTCTATTGTGGAATATGCCATCTCAAGTGGCAGAAGTTTCCGGCTCACAAAACAAACAGGTCGCAGGAAACCATCAATCTCCTGCGTCAAGACCGCGCCCACCCCTAGGCCCGAGGCGTCTGTTTGCAGGAAGAAATGTTCCTTGAAGTCAGGGCACACCAACACTGGATGTGTGGATATGCTGCGCTTCAACTCCTCTATCGCCAGGACGGCCGCCGAATTGTTAGATATGTCTGGGGAACCTCCACTCTTCAGAGCCTCGGTCAGTGGTGCGGTCATGGAGGAGAAATTGGGAATAAAGCGTCTATAGTAACCAACAAACCCCCTAAACTCCCTGATCTGCTTTCTGTTGGTTGGAACCGGGATCAACTGGATTGCTTCGATCTTGGACACTTGGGGTCTGATCACCCCACCCCCTACGACATGTCCCAGGTACTTGGTTTCACAGGCCCCGAGGACCGTTTTCTTCGGATTTATATGAAGTCCGGCCCAAGTTAGGGCACAAACCAATTCCCGTAGATGGCCCAGGTGTTCACTCCATGACGCACTGTAGACTACGATGCCATCAAGGTAAGCCGCGGCGTACTGATCGTGTGGTTGCAGAAGGACATCCATTAGTCTCTGGAAGGTGGCCGGAGCTCCATGTAACCCAAAGGGAAGAACCTTATATTGGAAAAGCCCCTGAGGTGTCGTGAAGGCCGTCTTTTCTTTGTCTGATTCTCGGAGCGGGATCTGCCAGTACCCCTTGGTGAGGTCCAAGGTACTGAGGTAACGGGCAGCACCTAACCTTTCCAGTAATTCATCCATTCTGGCCATGGGATAGGCTTCGTACCATGAGATCGTATTTAGCTGTCTAAAATCCATACAAAACCGGACGGCTCCGTCTGGTTTGGGTACAAGTACGATGGGGGAACACCAAGTACTGGTAGATGGTTCGATGATTTCTACTCTGATCATTTCATCTATTTCCCTCTTTATGACAAGTCTCCGGGCTTCTGGGATCCTGTAAGGTCGCAGCCGGACTATTTGTCCGGGTTGGGTTTCGATTCGGTGCTCTATGAGGTTGGTCCTTCCAGGCCATGGGGAGAAGGCTTCGTGGTGGGGTTTTAGGGTCTCCTGGATCTCATTCTTCATGTGCTCCGTCAAGGATTCGCCCCATTGTACCGTTTCCAACTGGCTGGTTATGGGCTTCACCCCAGTCCCATCCGTGGTCATAGTACTGATTGGGGCGGCTTCTGTCCATTTCTTCAGGAGATTGATATGGTAGATTTTATGCGAGGGGGTCCGGTCCGGCTGGTGTGTCCGATAGTTCACCAGCCCCACTACATCCTTTACCATGTATGGGCCCCTCCACCGGGCTAACAGCTTGTTGGTGCTGGTGGGTAGCAACACTAGTACCCTCTCCCCTGGTTCTAACTTCCTTAGTCTACTTCCCTTGTTGTATGCCCTCTCTTGCTGGTCTTGGGCTAGACCTAGATGGGTTTCTGCTTAATTTCTCAATGTAGATAGATGTTCTCGAAGATCTGCGGCATATTCTGTTAGGGACATTTCCTTGGTGTTCTCCCAGTCTTCCTTGACCAGGTCTAGAATGGTCCTGGGTTGTCTCCCAAATAGCAGCTCGAACGGGGAACACCCAGTCGTAGATTGGGGCGTGTCCCTCAGTACCATAAGGATCAGAGGTATGACTCTATCCCAGTCCTTTCCCTCTGGTCCTATCACTCTCTTCATCATTTTCTTGATGGTCTGGTTGTACCTCTCCACCAAACCATCCGTCTGGGGGTGGTATACGGAGGTGCACAACTGTTTGATTTGTAGCCTTTCACAGACTTGTCGCATGATAGCCGACATGAAGTTTGTACCTTGATAGGTAAGAATTTCAGAGGGTAGGCCAGCCCGTGAGAAGAAGGGGATAAGCTTATTGCATAACTGGTTAGCCGATGTCCCTTTTAGGGGGAAGGCCTCCGGGTACCTGGTGGCATAATCCACAATAACTAACAGGTATCGGTACCCTCGACTGGCTGGTTCTAGGGGGCCTACCAGATCCATGCCTATCCTTTGGAATGGTATGGTGATTAGTGGCATCCGTTGTAAGGGTGCTTTGGCTGATTTCTCCCCACTCGTTAGTTGGCAAGTCTCGCACTCTTTACAGAATTTCGCCACCGCCCCGTAGACCCCTGGCCAGTAGAAACGTTTTAGTATATTCTGCTGTGTTTTTAGGGAGGCCATATGGCCCCTGCATGGGTGGTTGTGTGCCAGTTGGAGAATGATTCCTCAGTGGGACTTGGGTAGGAGAAGCTGCTCCTTTCGTATTCCTTCTTCATTCTGGTAGACCCGATAGAGTAGACCTTGCCTAGAGGTAAAACCGGCTCCCTTGGTGAGGTCTGGATCCTCATCTAAGGTGGCTCTCTCACGAGCCATTTTTAAGGTAGGGTCTATTAGGGTTTCCCCCCGGATGGACTCCTCATGATCCTCGTGGTCCCATGCTATCCGCTGGGTAGCATACATGGCTGCGCATTTAGCAAGCCGGTTTGCCCTTCTTCCCGCACTGATTTTCTTACGACCCGGGGTGCCGGGGGTATCGGCTCTCTGGAAAAGGGTGCCTCGTCCCACCCTCCCTGGCCCATGGTCTTGATGGCTTGGTGGGAGTGGGGTAGATCGGTCCCAATCACCATAGGGGCGGGTAAGGAGGGGAGGACGGCAGCTCTCATCTTTGCAATGTTAGGGCCCACTTCTAGTGTTATGGTTTTTATGGGGTATGTCCTCACATCCCCATGGATGCATCGTATTTGAATGCTAACATTAGTGAGGTAAGGGGAGTCACTTACGGTTGGTAGCACCGCTGTCTGCCGGCTTCCACTGTCGATTAAGGCTCTGGTGGGAATCCCGTCCACGCTGATGTCCATGTGGTAGGGTCCCTGGCATCGTGGCCCCTGTTCCGCCTTCATAAATCCGATTTCCATCGGGTCTGCACCTCTTTTCCTGGGGCAAAACCGAGCTATATGGCCCCATTCGCCACAGTCATAATATTGGGGTTGCCGGAATCGTGTGGGCAACGGGGTGGGCCGGCTCTCGGGACTGCCCCTTTTTTCATCAGCTCTAGTAGGATGTTCCTCCATCGATCGCCATCTGGGTGGAGCCATCCTGGGACCCGTGAACCCGACGGGTTCCGTCAGGGTTATCGTGCTGCGGTTGGCAGGGCTGGCTCCAAAGGGTTTGGTCCCCCCCCCCAGCCTTTTGGTAGGCGGATGCTATATCCACAGCCTCAGATAAGGTGGGTCGGTGATGTTGTTGGACCCACCTTTGCATCGGCGGGGGTAGGGCCTCGATGAATTGTTCTAGAGTGACTTGGTCCAACGCATCCTGTAGGCCTGCCCCCGGTGCTTGCAGCCATTTTTCTGCAAGATCCTTAACCCGGTAGAAGAGCTGTCGCCAGTTCTCCCCGGGTTTGAGTCTAGTGTCTCGTAGCCTCATCCTGTAGACCTCCTCATCTAGCCCCAGCCGGTCTAACACCGCCTTCTTGATCTCAGCATAGGGGGTGGTTCCATTTGGGTTGACAGCCTGGTAGGCTCCTTGCATTATGCCTGATAGTAGGGGGGCGACGTACTGCCCCCAGCGGTCCACCGACCACTGTGCATTTCGGGCTAGCCTCTCAATTGTGGTAAAAAGAATGCTGGGTCTTCCCCCTCCTTAAATTTCTACAACACCGCGGAGGGGACCATAGGCTTGTTTCGGGAGCTGGTCACCGTATCCGTCAAGTGCCTAATGCATGAAGAGGACTAAGGTACAGTATGCAGCATGAGGAATCACCTAGCAGGTAAATAGGTTTAGTAATGATTCTTATTAGATATGAATGCTGTATTACAATTCAGTGGCAGAGCAAATCACTGTAGCAACGAGAACGTATTGAGAGAGCCTGCAGAATGCCTCTCGCACGTCGAGGAGGGCAGCCACAGCGGGTGGGGGGAAGCAGATAGGTAGTGATAGAAGTCGAGATAACGCAGGGAACACAGCATGCGGTGACCGAGCAGGGTTGGGTGAATCTCAGTGAGAGCTTCTTACCGCTTGTCAGGTATGTAATAGAGGAGAGTTCAGAGTCGATCAAATAGATATGTGGAAAGTCTTAAAGGCTTGCAATATAGTTAGAAGGCTTACCCAGATGCAGTGAACCAAGTGTGAATGCGGCCCGTAAGGTAGTCCACGGGGTAACAGGCAGAATTCCTGGCCCAGGCTCAGTCAGCTCATGACAGGCTCAGGACAGGCGCCTTATGCGGGGTGCCTTAGCGTTGGGTGCCAGCTTTCGCCTACCGGTCAGCTGGTAGGCAGGAAAAGGCAGCAGGCACCATTCAGTGATGCTGACGAGCCGATGAGCTTTCCAAGATGGTGGGTGGGTTTCAGTGGGACGCGCATGGTGCCATTACAGAGGGATCAAAGCTATATGTGCACAGAGCACAAAGGCAGCATGTGGGAGGTGGCGCTGGATACCAATTAAAAATGTGATCTTTAAAATCACTTCGTAGGTCGTGGCAGGCAATTATGGGAAGTTGCAGTTGATTCTTTGCCTTATGACCAAGGGCTTACCTGGCAGCGTCGAGGGACTCCATACTGCTCCTGTAGCGCGGGTAAAGGATGGGAGAGCTCCTACTCAACAATGTATACAAATGTTGTGAAGGGACAATCTAAAAATGGTCAAAACGTTTATCATTTTAGCTTGAGTTTTTGCACGCAAAGTTTTTTTTTTTTAATTTGTTTTTTTATTGACAATATACATATAAGGATGGGCGGGACAGCCGACCAACCAGCAAAACAATCAAAATGAACCAGATCGTCAATGTTATTTTCTCTTTTTTTTACAATAACTCCCTTCCCCATTTCCCTCCTCCCACCCCACCCCCCCCAATAGATCAACATGCCAAGTTTTGAGGTATTGCAAACGTATTGAAACTTAGGGGAGAACACTTCCATACCACATGATTGTTAGAGGTAACACTTGAGACAGTGGGGTCCGACCAAAAGACAATTGAACAGGAAACATCTCTGGTCCTTAGGGGGTGTAAGAAAATGTACCATATCAAAGCAGCTCAGTATTCATTCTACAACCGCATAGAAATACAATCATCATGGAGAAGAACTGCAGTCCATTCCTGTCATAGTATCGTTTGTTATTGCAGTAAGTTTTTCTTATACAAAAATCGACCTAAGTTTACAGAGCCATTCCTCCTTGGAGGGGGCAAGGGCGCTCTTCCATTTTTGGGCTAGCGCAAGCCTCCCCGCTTGTAGCATGGCCCCAATGACATTGGGATAAACATTCGATTCTGTCTCCGGCATAGGAGTGCCCAGTAGAATTTCCAACGGGTGTAGGGAGGGGCCAAACCCCTCGATATCTTTAATCTAGCTGAGTAGTTCCGACCAGTAAACCTGTATGACCGGACAACCCCACCACATGTGAAACCAGGTTCCTCGTTGGTGACAGCCCCTAGGGCAAAAGGGGGACACATCTCTAAACATCTTGGACAACAGGGCCGGGGGACGGTGCCACGAATGGAGGATTTTAAAGCTATGTTCCATGGCAGCGGTATACAGAGAGCCCGTAAAGATACTTTTAAAGACAGCCCTCCAAGTGTGATCGTCCAATGGCATGCCCAGCCTTTCATCCCATATTTTTTTGAAGGGTTGTCTACCCACTAGGTCCGCTGTTATCAAAACACTATAAAACTTAGATAAAGAACCCTTTCGAGTTGTACTTTTAGCCAGGATAGTTTCAAAAGGAGTGAAGGAGCGTCTAAGCTGGTCAGCCCAGCGAGGGTGGGTCAAAATCCCCTTCAAACGTAAATATTCAAAGACCCTGGGGGGTCTATCTGGCAGTGCCTCGATCAGGTTGTCATACTCTATGAAACCCTCTTCTCGTGTGAGCTGAGAGACCCTCTCCAGACCCATGTCTGACCAGGCCTGAGTGTCTCGGAAACCCCTAGAGCCCAGGTCAATGGGGGGGCCCCAGAGCGAGGACAAAGGGGAAGGCCATGAAGACAGTTGTTTATTAGCTTTATTAGGCTTCCATACTGCCCACAAGGCTGCCAGGGTGGGGTGTGTTCTGAGCTGAGAAGGGAGAGCCTTAGGAGGGGCTCACAAAAGGTCTCTAACTTTTTTCGGGTGGGTGTGAATGTCTTCGACATATGTCCAATATGTTCCCATATCGTCCCGCATATGCTCCAACATCACTCGGAGTTGGGCTGCTTTAAAATAGAGCCGGAAGTCGAGGAGACCAAAACCACCATAAAGCTTTGGGAGGGTCAGGGTGGAGGTTTTAACTCTCGGCCGCTTACCGTTCCAAATGAATTGGAGGACACGGGACTGAAGCACTTCAAAAAGGTCTCGGGTATCACGACTGGAAGCGCTGCGAAGAGGTAGAGGAGGCGGGGCAAAATATTCATCTTCACCGTGACCATGCGCCCAAGCCAGGAAAGCGTGAGGGGTGCCCACCGTCTGAGGTCGCTGCTAACCTGAGCAAGGATCCCCGGGAAGTTGCACTGGTATAGTTGGGATAGATCTCTGGGGATGGTGGTGCCCAGGTACCTAGTGGATTTCTGTTCAATTCTAACCCCCAGAATGTCGTCGTCACTTCCGATGTCTCGATCCCCTGGACCCATGGGCATGATGCTTAATTTGGATGTGTTTATTTTCAGTCCAGAAAAGGAACCGAAGTAGTGTACAAGATCAAATAACCGGGGCAGGGAGTCTTGAATATTTGTTAGGTAGCCCAGAATGTCGTCCACAAATAAGGATAGCTTAAAGTCACAATCACCACACCGTATTCCCGTGATTTCTGGGTCGTTCCTAACCGCAATGGCCAGGGGCTCCATTGCCAAAGCGTACAATAGGGGCGATAGGGGGCATCCCTGCTGGGTACCTCTAGAAAGGGAAAAAGGCTCTGAAGTGCCTCTGTTGACCAGCACTCTCACAGAGGGACCATTGTATAGAGCTGTAACCCACCCACAAAAATTGTCTCCCAGACCCATCTTTCGGAGAACCCTGCCCATGTAAGGCCACTCGACGCGGTCGAAGGCTTTTTCTGAGTCTAGCGAGAGAAGGTACCCCTCCACTCCCTGTCTAGATGCCTCGTGCATAAGGTCGAGAGTTTTTCTTATATTATCAGATCCCTGGCAACCGGGGATGAAGCCCACTTGGTCTCCATGTACTAGGATAGGGAGGAGCTTTGCTAGCTATTCGCTAGGAGCTTAGCCAATATTTTAACATCGGTGTTAAGGAGGGATATGGGGCAATATGATTGGCAGTAGGAGGGATCCTTGCCCTCTTTAGGCAGGACTACTATTAAAGCAGACATCATCGTGGGTGGGAGGGTGCCTTGATCCAGTGCAGCATTGTACATCTTAGCCATGAATTAGGCAAGCATGGATCTGTAGGTCTTATAAAACTTAACTGTAAAGCCATCGTCCCCCGGGGCAGTGCCGCTCTTTAATGAGGATATGGTGTCTATTACTTCTTCCGGGGAAATGGGGTGTTCGAGAGAATCAGCCTTGTCAGGAAGAAGGCCCGGGATGAGAAGGGAGTCCAGGAAACTGTCAACATCATTCCCATCCCCCATATATTCCGAGCAATACAATTTTTCATAATATAGCCTGAATTGCTCTGCTATCTTGCTATCCCTCACGGTCGAGTCCCCTTCCAGGGTGCGTAATGAATTCACCCTCCTACTGTTCCTAAGTTCTCAAAGTCTCCAAGCCAATATCTTATCCACCTTTTTCCCCTTTTCCATATACTTCTGTTTCAGGAATGAGAGCTTCCTTTCCGTTCGTCCCACCTGGAGGTCCGCCAACTTAGATCGCAACCACTGCAGTTCCTCCCATTGCCCGGGAAACATCTGTGTTTTCATCTTCCCCCCTGGTTGGATAGCCTCTATCTTTTCCTTTAACAATTTCTCCTCACGGTCCCTCTCCCTTTTTCTCCCAGACCCTATACCAATAAGGGTGCCTCTAATCGTTGCCTTAAATGCCTCCCATACTCCCATAGTACCAACCTCCCCGTTGTCATTAAGGGTGAAATAATCTTCTATGGCTGCTAGGAGGGATTGGCTTATCTCCTTGTCTTGCAGGAGGAGGTCGTTACACCTCCACGGGTTGTGGTCGCCGGGGCAGGGGGGAGGCCAATCCTAATCTTTACCATACCGTGATCCGTCCAGGGGACGATCTCCACACCCGATCCCGAGACCTCTCCCTGCAGCGAGGAATCAACCAGGATGTAATCTATACGAGAGAAAGCAGCATGTGGCTATGAATAGTATGTGTACTCGGGGTTCCGACCCCGCTCGGGTATACACATGTCACATAGACGCAGTTCCCCATTTACTTCCTGGAAGGCCAACGCCAATTTCTTGTGGAGACGGATGTTGGGGCAGGGTTTATCAGACTTTCTATCCCTCTCGGGGCAAAGCACCATGTTAAAATCCCCACCCACCAGTAGGGTGCCCTCAGAAAATGACATGATTATCCCTTTCATTCCCTCCCAGAAGGTGTCCTGCGCTTCATTCGGAGCATATATGCAGACCAATGTGAACAAACGGCCCCGCACTTCCCCCTTTACCATGAGATACCGACCATCCGGATCCGCTTTTGAGGCTTTAAACACAAAATGGGCCCCAGGGGAGACCAACAAAGCTACCCCACGCTTCTTTGCCTGGGAAGAAGCCGTGAACATCTGCTCAATGGTCTTGGCCTTGAGCTTAGGCTCCTTTCCCCGAACCCAATGAGTCTCCTGCACAAAGAGAAAGTGAAGCTGCAGCCTCGCAAATTCCCTCACAATTAGCGACCTTTTTGTAGGCGAGTTGAGCCCGCGGACATTTAATGACCCCACTGTCATGAATTGGAGTGAATCATCCATTAAAACACAGGTAAAGTCTCATAGCTCCATGCTTAGAACAGCAAGCGTTGTTGCTCCCACAGTGCTTCCGCAGCCCCCTAGTGGCTCGAGACAGCCCCAGGGGAGCGAGAAAAACCAGAAAACTTGGCGCGCCATAACTGTAACCCCAGCAACCCAACTCTCCCTCTTCCCCCCATCCCCCCTCCCTCCTCATCGCCTGGTTGTTCCATGGCTTCATCCAATCGCCAGACCAGGCCACCATTGTCTCCCCCCTCCGGGCTCATAAACTCTTTACAAACAACAACTCGAGCCCCCACCCCACCCCAGGATCAACGCAGTTCGCAAACCGTTACATCACCCTCCATTCACAAAGTCAAATGCCCGTTTTTTCGTCTGGTGCCAAGAGCTCGCTTCAGGTACTCGGAAGGTCCGGGGAGGCTGGGGCCACTCTCCTAAATTTCCTTTGGCCACGAACTCTGCGCCTTTCCCTTGGAGCTTTGTTCCCTTTTGGGCCTGTCGGGGTTCGCTCACGGTCCTGCTCCCCCATCTCCATGTTTGAGTTGTCCAAAAGTTTGCCCGACACTCTCTGGATATCGTCCTCAGTGATCAAGGCATACTTGTAGCCCTCAAACTCGAAAAAGAGCGAGAATGGGTATCCCCACCTGTATCGGACCCCCCTGGACTGAAGCATCTTCGTCAATGGGGAACAGAGGCGATGTCTTGCAAGGGTGAAGGCCGACAGGTCTTGATACACCGAGATCTGGGCCCCTTCCCACTCCACCGGGCCCTTCTTGCGAGCCAGTTCGAGGATCCTGCTTTTCTCGGAGAAGTAATGAAAGCGAATTAGAACGGATCTGGGGCCTCTAGAGGTAGCGCCCGCTCTATGGGCCCTGTCAATGGTGGGTTTGTTGGTGTTGGCCCCCTCGAATAGCACTCCTATTACGGCATTGATAGCCTTGATGATGTCTGCTTGCGTTTCGCCTTCATGTTCCGGAAAGCCTAGGAAACGTAGGTTACAGCGGCGTTCCCTATTCTCCAAATCATCCATTTTTGAGGAGCATTTCTCTTCTCTCCTCTCGAGCTCCGACAGGCGCATGTCAAACTGTGTCTCAAAGATGACGCTCGAAGCTGTATTGTTCTCCAGTGCCTGAACCCTGTCGTCAATATTGTCTACTTTTTTATCCAAGGTGTCCAGTCGTAGAGCAATATCTGCCCTAAAGCCTCTAATTTCCTCCAGTAGTGCCGCCATGCCCCTGGTGACTGTGCTTGTATCAGCAGATTCCTGTTGCGTCTGGGCTGCCATTTCAGGGGTTATCAGGGGGTCAGGGGGCGTGCGGCGAAACTTCTGCAGGGATTCCTTCCAGTTCATAGACTCTCCCCAAGCATCCCTGCTCCGTGGGGGCCTCCCCCGAAAGCTTGTGCCCAAGGTGACCCGCTATCACACATGCTTACAACCCCACAGGGGGGCGAGGGCCAATGTCAGCCGAGGGGCGAGGAGTGGAGACCCAGCAACGGGGGTCCGAGTCCCCGACTAATGCACTCCTGCGGGGATAGGCTTCACCTCCGCCGGGTTCCCACCTCCCCTCTCACCCATCGAACTGTATAACTTCACTCCCGTCGGAGCAGAGGCAGTACTTAATGTTCCAGAGGCTGGGCGCGGGAAGGACCAATCTCCAAGCCCTTGTGTCTGTACCCCGGTGTGGCCTGCTGAGGCCGAGCTCGCCCAACTGGGCCCTGAGTGCCCGTTCTGTCTGCCTGGGAGCCGCTGTACTCGGGGGACAACCCGCTGCCCGAGATGGTGTATGCCAGGGGCTCTCCCCAGTCTCACTCTTCCTGTGACACCTTCCATCTCCCGGAGGTCCTCCTGCCCGGGCCTGCACCTCCTTACCTCATCGGCGCAGATTCGCCACTCAGCCTGTGGGAGTCCATGTGCTGCGTGTGTAGGCCAGTACGGGGCTTCGCCTGCCTCCCGCGCACTGCCGACACCGATTCCTGGAGCTCCAGTTCGCCCCCCGCGGGTTCACCAAGCACCGCTCACTCCTGTGGGGGCCGTCTGCTTGTACTATAGGCCTCGCCCAGGCCTGGAACTCCACGGCGCTTTCATAGTACCGCCTTCCGCTCCCGGATCCGCTGCGGGTGCCCCCAGATGCGTCCTGCTCCAACCGATGTGCACTAGGTTGGGGGGTGTTGGGGGGAGCCGGGCCCCACCACAGGCCTCGCTCAGGCCCGGGTTCGCCGTAGATTCTCGCGAAGCCGCGGCGCCGCAGGGGGGAGGGGCTTCTGTCCCTCTAAACTCGGAAGCTCTTATCTCCGGGACGGTTACCCCCCGGGGGCTCAAATTTGGGCCAGGGGTGCCTGGCTCACTCAGATGGGTGGGGGTGGTGCCAGCTTCTCACTCCGGGGGTGTCGGGGGGGGCTCAGGTCCCACGATCAGTGCCCTGCGGAGGAGACGAGCCGAGATGCTTTAGAACATCTCAGCGCCCCCTGGTGGATCCATCTGTCGCACGCAAAGTTTTGTTTGCAAAAAACGCATGGTTGAAAACAAGTAATTTTTGTCAGTAATTAAAAATCCCAAATAAACACATTCTGGCACTAATTCTAAAATATAACTTGTTAGAGACCATTTAAAAGGAGGGCTCTGTTTATGCTTATATAGTTTAATTACCATAACCTTATTTACGGTCATTGTGCCACATGCACATTTTTTGGAAGGCCTGAATCTGTCGATTCAACCCAATCGTGGTACGATCTAGAAGGACAAGGTTGTCTGTATAAAGCAGCCAATTGGCCAAAAGGGTAACCTGTTTATGCGAAGTGATCGTATCACCCCTGAGGTCTTGTTAATATCAGCTAGAAATACATTAAAGAAAATTGGGGCAATGATGCAACCTTGTTTTAGTCCAATAGTCGTCTTAATGAGTGAAGAGAGAAGACCGTCCACATTAAGCCTCACTCTTGTAGATGTTCTCTCATAAAGTGCCCAAATCATTTCGATCAAGTATGCAGGACAGCCCCGAGTTGCGAGTTTTGACCATGAAAGAGAGTGGTCAACACTGTCAAATGCCATTGAACAATCAATGAAACCTACGTAAAGGCAAACATTTCCCTTAAAGGAATAGTGCGCTCAGAAATATTATTGTCCCGAGGGTTTAGGCATTTGTTTTTAAGCATAGGTCGATCGATCGTACAAACATTTCCTATGTACCTTACCGTAGTTTTACTCACTTTTACACATACGAAATCAGGCAGCAGGGCGTGGCCATTTTGTGATATTCTTATCCGTTGCTGCATCGCCCAAGCAGGACTGCCCTTGCGGCACTAAATCATATCCCACGCCCATGCGCCTGACATCACTAGACGGTTACCGCCGATTTCACAACACCAAAGCACATCTCGTGTCAACGTTCTCTGCGCTTCAGCTAATGACATGTCACCATGGAAATGGCAGGACGCCTCTTTCCTCAATAAGTATAAACAGACCGCTTCACAACAGACAACATCAGATTTTCTTTTCCATTCCTCTCACTGTCTTTCTTTGAGTATTCTGTGCCTCGTTTCTGTGCTCTGGTCAGCTACCTTTGTTGCTTGTAGCCCGTGCCAACAGATACCAGTACCATTACTATAAATTATTTTCATTTCCCCCACTATGGCAACAATACAGCCCTACCAGTACGAGTCAAAGTATTTCAAGGCAGAATTACTCAAAAGAGAAAGATGCGGAAACAATGGGGCTTCGGACAACAGTTGGGAGGACGATTCAACAGATCAAGAGCCTGAACATAGTCGCATGGATGGCGTTTCCACCTGGTGCACCTGCAATCGGTGCGCGCTAATATCGAGAAAACTCTGGATGCTTGTCCTACATATCGGAAGGCGAGACACGGCCGGAATCATTTACGCCACTACTATTTCATGGTTGTCTCCTATATTGTCGTAACTTCAATATACGCACATCCTTATCCTTAAATCAAAAAACCAAGGAAAAGAAAGAGGCCTGCACACCCTTATCCCCACATCAAAACAATAAGGAAAAGAAAGAGGCCAGTACGTCCTTATCCTTACATCAAAACAACAAGGAAAATAAAGAGACCCGCACACCCTTATCCTTAAATCAAAACAACAAGGAAATGAAAGAGACCCGCACACCCTTATCCTTACATCAAAACAAGGAAATGAAAGAGACCTGCACACCCTTATCCTTAGATCAAAACAAGGAAAAGAAAGAGACCTGCACACCCTTATCCTTACATTAGAACAACAAGGAAATGAAAGAGACCTGCACATCCTGTGGTGGATAACATACACACACGAGGGAAAGACGAAATGGGCAACATGGGGAGACGAGACAGAGGGACTGGGTAATGAAACGCATATTCACAGAAAGAAAAAGAGGGTTCACTGCGAACGCTGAATCGTCCCTTCTCCACTGTACACAGGCCGAGGCCCAGGGAGGACAAACTGGACCTTCGAATGCCCCAACTACAAGTGCTGCAAAGGAAGCCCTCTAGATGATGCCATGGGTAGAGTCTTGACGCCGAGGCCAAGGATTTCCTGCTTAAGCAGCCTTCCATTCTATGAGTGTATGCCACCTTATTCCACCATAGTGTTACAGATCATTTAGATGGGGCTTTCCAGTTTCACGTTAGGACCTGAAATGCAATGGCTATTAGGGCATCAAATAACCTTCCTTGAGTGCTCTTCCCACTAAGTAAGGGAAGCATATGTGGCCAGACTTCCGCCCAGAATGAGCTAGAGAATTAGCATTAGAATAACATGAGTAAGAGCAGGAGTGAACAACTGTAACATTTCTAATTGTAACACATGTAACCTAACAACTGTATCGAAGTAAATGTACCTAAGCATACTTTCTTGGGCCGCTTATTGTAACCCTCAAGCAAGCCTCCTTAAATGTCCTTAAAGCGCCTCGTTGCCTGTGGGCTGTAGTGCGGTCTACAAATACAAAATAATAATAATGTGCTAGTGTACCTGGCATGATCAGGCTAGTGTGCTATTCCTACCCTTGTCCACTTTTGTGAGATTGGATGAGGGGAAGAGATCCCAGTCTGTGTTGTTGATGCTGCCGACAATGTTCAACTGATTCTATTCCATATACATGACCATACATCCTCCAATACTGTGGTCCCACAATCATTCCAAGTAGCTTCGGTTTTCCTGTTATGTTCAACTTGACACCCTGATTCAAGCCTGCATACACCCCGGTGCATTGTGGGGGAACTTCCCTCCACCTTGCCCCACTACTGACCCCTCCAGTTACCACCATCACTACTCGACTAGTCAGTTGAAAGTATCTCAAGAATTCACCGGCAGGTAGGCTGAACTTCTTCCTTAGTGTTGCAAAGGGGAGAATACTGGACGATGAGTATATTCATAACATCAAGACAGGACAAAGTCGCAACCCTGCTATCCGCTTCGGGACGCAGTGTGGACTGAATTATTCCCTATAGTTTCATACTACTTAATCTACCAACAGTCCTTATGCGATGCATGGTAGTCTCCCCTGACTTCCCAGCTGCAACACATCCAGCTTATCCCCCTGCTGGCCACATTTCAGATACCATCTTTGTGTTTGCTTCGTTTTTCCTCCTTCATGCTGTTTATTCCTCTTCCTTCCATACTATATCTATGTCGCCTGCATTCCCTGTGCATTCTTCTGGTAGCTCTCAGCTCTCTTCTTCTCGCAACTACGATAAACTGATATACCCATTTTGTACTTCGCATACTCCTTCTCTTGACCTGGCTCTCTGGAATGGCAGATCTTTGTGCAATAAATCTACTTCGATATTAGATCTTTTTCTTTGACTAAACTTGCACTTCCTCTGTATTACTGAAACTTGGATTTCCTCTTTCAATACTTGTATTCCTGCTTCCTTGTCTACATCTCTTTGCCGTACCCCGTGTCCATCTTCCCATGGTGGGGGTGTTGGCATTCTCTACCGTTCCTTTTTTGGTCTTGTCTCCTCTACTGTGACTCTCCCAGTCTTTTCTTCATTTGAATACTTGTATACTTCTTTTTCTATGCCCTATCCCATGTCTTTGTTACTCATCTATCGACCACCTGGTCCAGTTGTGCCATTTTGTGATCATCTTGATAATCTTTTTTTCTTGTATTCGTCGGTTTACATTTCCTTTGGGAGATTTTAATCTCCATCTGTCTTCTACCCATGCAAATCTTTCCTTTCTTTCCATTCTTGAGTCTCATCGTCTTTCCCCTCTTTCTACCCCTCCCTCTCATGTATCGGGTTCTCCATTGGATCTTATTTTCACCTCTTCCCTTTTCACATCTCGTGTGTCTGCACGTAATCTATCTCTCTGATCATCATCTTCTTGCCTTCTCCATTTTTCCCGCACCTCTGGCATCTGATTCTCCTTGGCTCACTACATCATATTGAAGACTGGGTCTGTGCACCTTTAATTCCCATCTGTTTGTCTCATGTACTGCTGATCATCCTTCACATATTTCATTTGCTACCTTATCTGCTGACGAGGCTGCCATTTCCTTGTCATCTTCACTGGATGCTCTTTACCCAACATCTACATTCTATCCCTCTTGTAAACCCTTGCAACCCTGGCTTTCCACTCAACTTTGCGCTACGCAACGTGTACTTTGCTACTTTGAGCGTTGTTGGTGCAAGTCCATGTCCGAAGCAGACTATTCGTCTTATTCTTATCATACACTTTGACGGACTATTGCTTTCTTCTTCATACGCAGTCAAATCATCCCAAACCTTTGTTACAAACTCTTACGCCTTCTCTCTCCTGCTACCCCTGATCATTCTTGCAACTCTACTTTATCCACCTCTGACCTTGGTTTATTTTTCTCCTCTAAGGTGGCCTCTCTCCGTGCCTCCATTGGGTCCTCCATTTTTACCTCTGGTAAGACTTGGCCCACCATTGTCTCCAAATACTACTATATCTTATTTTTCATCTATTACGAATGATGAGACCTCTCTCATGTTAACACGGGCTCATCCTACTGCATCTCCGCTTGACCCTATTCCATCAGTGCTCATTCCTAAAATCTATCCTTCTCTTGTTTCTTATCTAGCTTCTCTATTTAATGTTTGTCTTTCAACGTCTGTTTTTCCCGCCTCTTTTAAGCATGCATCTATTCTTCCTATCCTGAAATAACCTTCTTCTGATCCTTCCCTCGCTTCTAACTTTCGTCCTATTTCTCTTTTGCCTTATCTCTCTAAGTTACTTGATGGTCTTGTCTATTCTCTAATGTCTACTTTTGTTTCCGATAATTCCATGCTTCCTCATTTTCAGTCAGGGTTCTGGCCTCTTCATTCCACTGAAAATGCTTGCCTTTTCCGTTTCTAATTCTTTACTGTGGGCATCTTATTCTAAACACTCATCTTTACTTATTTTGACTTTGTGCATGACTTTTGACACAGTAGATCACTCTCTCTTACTTTCTTCTCTTTCCTCTTTTGGCTTCTCAGGGTCTGTTCTTTCTTGGTTCTGGTCCTACTCAGCACAAAGGACATTCTCAGTCTCCTGGGCTGGATCAACCGCCGACATATTTCCTCTTGTTCATGGTGTTCCCCAAGACTGGGTCCATTCCTTTTTTCTCTCTATACTTCTCCTTTGTCACAAGTTATTTCATCCTTCTGTCTTTCTCATCACTTTTATGCAGATGACACTCAACTCTTCTTATATTTCTCTTCTTTCACTCCTGATGTTCACAATAAAATTTCTACATTTATCCTAACGATCAATTCCTGGATGACAGACATTTTTTTGGTATTAAATGCTTCCAATCTTTTTTTTTCTTCTTTTTTCCCCCGCAAACACTATTCCTTCTCCTCTTCTATTTCTTTTCCTCTCTCTTTGCTTTACATTTCCTCCTCAGCTCATAACTTGGGACTTTATTATCATTCACTCATATATCTTTATCTTCCTGTGCTTGTCATTATGATTTGTATAAAATCCACTAAGCATGTCCTTTCTTAACTTGTGATGCAACAAAACTCCTGATCCCATACACATTTTCCCCGTCTTTTCTATTGTTCATTTTCTCTATGTGGTCTTCCTTTCTCCTGCCTTGCTCCTCTGAAATCAGTGTTTAATGCTTCCATTCCTCTTCTTTATCTTCTTCTCCCAAGTGACTCAATTGTCTCTTCTCTCTACTCTTGGCTGGCTCGCTCTCCATTCTCATCTCAAGTTTAACTTTTTGTGTCTAGTTTTTAAATCTCTTCACAACCTTGCCCCTATTTGTCTTTCCTCACTGGTCTCATATATCCCTACTCGCTCTCTCTGCTCAGTCACAATTTCTCCTTGCAGCATCTCGTCCTCCCTGTGCTAGTTCCTGTATTTGTTCTTTTGCTTTGTTGTTCCTTTTCATTGGAATTCTCTTCCACTTTCTCTCCATTCTATTTCTTCATACACTTTATTTTGTTCCTCGCTGAAGACTTATTTATTGCAAAATGATGTACGAGGCTGATTGTTGTTCTATTCTTGCTTGTTTTTTCATTGTATTGTACCATTTTTATGAATCTCTGTACAGCACTTTGGATTAAAGCACTTTATAAATGTCAAATTAAAACAATAAATAAATACAGATATTTGATGCAGGTGCAGTATACCCCCGCCTCCCCCATGACGACTGATTCAGGAATGTGACTGCTGTACCGAGCTTAGAATTAAGCCATAATTACATCCTCTCAGAGGAGAGCAACTTCCCTCCCATGCACACCACCCACATATGCATCACCTTACATGTAAAAGTCATCGACTCAACGGAATGGTGTGTTCTCCAGTTGAATGGAATGAGCTATTGAAGAGTCCGAATAGCTCCATCCAGGTCGTTGATCCACGGCCACCTCAGATAACCATCACACCCCCGGACTCACTCCAAACACCATCAGCTACCTTTTAATATTCAGGCATCTCACTCCTTGCGATTGGTGACACTGCAACCAGGTGTGGAATATCCTCGACTTTTTCCCTTACTCTAAAAACCTGGTTAATAGCTTATGGACTTCTTTGGGAAAAGAGCATTGTCCATTTGAGAGGTAACATTGCTAGACTGTACACAATGACAAGGGAAATACAAATTTGAATCATTGCTAAGCGTCCCCACCATGTGAGGAGTAGTGGGGACCACTTGTTCAATAATTCTTCTATCTTGGACTTAAGCAGCACACAGTTCAACTTATTGGTACCTGCATTATGAGTTGAAAAATCAAAACCCAGGTATTTAATGCTACTCTGCACCCATGTAAAGCTCTGTCCTTTGATATATGAGCTGAAACATATGTTATTTAGGGTGTGAGAAACCTGAGGGTATCCTCACTCCTGCTTCCCCTGGAATCCTCTTCTCAGGTGGCCAATGAAAGGCCATCGCTCTTGGATCCTAACCCCAGGGTTGGAGAAGTAAGGGAGCATCACCTTGGGAGTGGAGTACCAACAGGAGAGACATGGTATTCCCCTTTTGCTATGGAAGAACACCCTAACCCTTCCCCAGCCTTTATGGGCTACTGCAAGACCTCTCCCCTTATTTTCCCACATTTTTCACCTGACCGTATTGAGACGTGGAAGAGCCAACTAAGAGTAATGAACACTAAAAATACATTTTACCATTCTAGTACTGGAACGAGGAAGATGCCTGCAGAGTACTGTGAGGGTCAGGCATGTCCCTTTACTTATGGTCAGGCAACCCCAATATAGAATGAACACCTGCAACCTGTCAAGTGGTTGCAGGTGTACACATGGAGAACCAGACAACAGCACAGGGATCAGCAGGGAGACCTGTGTAGGAGAGGCCAGCAGGGGACTCTTATTGAGAGGAGACAGCCGTGGTGGGACAGAAGGAGCCAGGACACTGGCCAAGATCTCGCAGGACCTGAGGAGCCCATGGTGAGAGATGCTGTGACGCTATCACAGATGTGGGAGCCTCTGTATGCAGCAGGCCCGGCTGAAAGGATGCTGTCTTCGTCTTTGCAGGGACAACACAGTGGCTGGCGTGTGCAAAGCTACAGCCCGTGTGCGAGTGGGGCTCGAAGAGGCCAGTCCATTGACCGCAGAAGCAGGAGGAAGCAGTAGGAGCAGCCTGGGTCCACGCCGAGGACCAGTGAGTGTTAGGGAGAGCCACCCCAAGGCAGGGCATTCCGAACGGGCTTCAAATAAGCAACTAACTATTGAATGAAATGGAAACATGAAACTAATTTGAATTATATATCTCGAATACCGAACTGAATGAACATTTGCAACCAAACCGCATTATGCATACTGAATATTGAACTGAATGAAAACTTGAATTTAAGCATATTAAATACTAAATTGATTACAACTTTAAGGGTAAAACAAATAACAGATGACAGCCAAAGGGAAAGTACCCATGGGGAAAGTAGCACACGGAAAAGAGCTTTAAGTATGAAAGTGTGCCATAGAAAGGTGGGGCATGAATAAGACCACCTGAAAGTGAACTTTATGAACACATGCAGTGTGGCAAGGCCAAAGACTGGCAAGAGGTGTGTGACACGTTGTGGCAAAGCCAAGGAACTAACTGGGAGATGCCATAGGAGTGTAAGCCGGGCCGGGAGGATAGCTGAGGGGCAACGTGCTCGCCTTGGAAGCAAGATGACGAGGAGCAACACAAGTTCGATCCACGGGTCAGCGCTTAGAAACCTGTGGGTATTAAGCGTGTTATAAATAACTAATTACAATTACAAGCCTGCACATAAACACAAGAGGCCAACAAGGAAGGAGCCTAGGAATCTTGATTGTGTTACCTGTGATGGGTGGACTGTGTGGTCTGACAACTGCGCATAGACCAGTGAGACCTACATTGTGAGAACCAAAGATATTGTGAAACAAATCAAGAGCAGTGTTGAACCTTTTCAAAAGACTAAAACAAATATAAGTGGCTGAATTAAAGTCTTGGCGAAGGGAAACCTGAGACTTGAGGAATTACCAACATTGTCTTCTTGAGAACTGATCCCCAAAACCCTTTTCGTGTGTACTGTGTTATATTGAACTTGGAGATGGGAACTGCAAGAATTGTCTGGAACAATATTGCCTTGAACTTGGGAAAGGTAATCTTAAAACCTTTATGGAACTTTTTTGAACTTGGGGAAGCGGAGCTGAGAAGGAAGTTAAGAGCTGGAAGAAGCTCAGAACTGTGTGTTGATCACCATGTCCTTGATTATTGGCATCCCTACACATTGTTTAGCTCTAGTTGTGAGGGCAAGCATAGGTTTCAGACACAGACAGATGTTTACGTCTTTGATTCAGACTTTCTGTAGTTTTGTTCAGATAGGGAAATCCCACCTTAATCATAGGGCAAGGTAGGCCTTCTACCATCCTGACATTTGAGTTAATAAATAATTTCTGTTTGAACTTTGACTCTGTTGTCTGTGTCTTGCTTCATGATGCCTTCACAAATGGTGTCAGAAGTGGGATGTCGCTTAACTGATACAAGTTGGGGAACCCTAAGATTCGAGAAGCTAAGTACCAGAGCATCAGATGACTCAGTAGCTACCAAGGGCTCTATTTGGTTTGAAATCTGTAGTAGTAGGAATTAGACAATTCCTTCAGGCGAAAGAAGATTGATACCCACTGATTTGATACTAATACCACTCCCTGATACATACATTAGACTAGCATCCAAGTCAGTGCTGGCATGGAGATTTGGAATTGATGTGTTAGCGGGAGTAATAGACCAAGACTTTCGAGGTGATGTTAAGGTATTGCTACAAAATCACGGAAAGGACCCATTCCAAATTTATCAAGGGCATACAATTGTTCAAGGGTTGCTTGAGAAGGCAGTGTTCCCTAGGCTCAAGGAAGAGGCCAGGAAGGAAAGTATAGATAAGGGAACTCGAGACTTTGGGGAAGCTGATAAAACATGTGTTGGCCCTCCCAACCCTGTGCCCAGAAAAGCTAAAGAAGAAGAGCCCAAGACACTTCCTAGCTAAACCTTTGCTCAAAAAAGCAACCCCTTGTTAGCTAAAGCATTTTTTTTATTTATTTTTTTTATTATTATTATTATTGAATTGGTTGAAGCAAATCAACCTTTCAAAAAGAGTTACAAAAAGACACAAGAATGAATATTATACAAAATGTAAAAAGAGAACATAATTAGCAAAAAATAGAAATTGTGATAACAATCACATAGTATAAAACAAAATACGACATCTAGTCGTATTAATAAAACTGAATTAACAACTAATCAAACACATAAAACAAGATAAAGCATGATGACAAATTATCTCCGAAAATACAATCATTAGTTCATACCACAATTATCAAGGCACGATATCAAGAGGCTAATAGATAGACCTCGAAAAGTGTGACCAAATGAAAATGCAACTGTGTTTATGAATTACACATCTGAATTTGTCAAGGACAGGCTTTCAATAAATTTAACAACTGCAATTTGGATGGGCAAGTACGCAGAATTCAAAATTGTGAGCCATGATGCCTCATATTCTAGGAAACCTAAATGCCGGCAATGTCGTACCAGGAACTTGAGTCTATGAAGAGTGAGAGCAGGACACTCAATAATAAGATGCTCCAAAGTCTCAGGTTGGCAATTGTTCTTACAAAAGCGGCAAAAGTTATCACGATCTGTTATTATCTTGCGTCTGTGAAGAATGGCTTTGGTTGGCCAAATATTAAGACGTAGACGCATGATTGCAGAGCGGATATTGGCTGCTGGGGCTTTGACTAGATAAAGAGGGAGTGTTCTCATCTTTTTGGGAGGAAAACAGAGAGCATTGCAATCACAATAAGATAAGCACGATTCATTTGTCTTAATCCAGTCAAATTCATACAGCTGACGCTTTGCCTTGTCAGGATTATTAATTAATGTATCAAGAGAAACATCTGCACTACTTAATGCAGAATATGCAGTAGTCACCATTGAGAAAAACATTTTTTGTGTAGTATGAAACATATGAAATGCAAGTTCTGAGAGTAATGTGTGATCTCTAGACGCTAGGAGGCATTTTCTGAAAAGCCCACACAGACGCCAAATGTATAAAGTTTCAAGTGAAAGTAGGTCCAACTCATATCTAATCCACGAAATGGGGATACAAGCTGGTAATTGTAGTATCTTTTTCCAAAACTGGCTTTCCCATTTGTGAAAGACAAGTTTAGACTGGCATGTGAGAGTTTCAAGACCATACAATATTGATGGCACTGCTTTCTGATTCCAGTAGGCAAGGGCCGGTGTGATGGAAAATTTGCCATATCTGGACATAATCAGACTAGCTTGTGACGAGGCCGTTGTCACCTTTTTCAAAACCCCATCTACATGTGCATTGAAAGACCCACGCAACTCAAATAGCATACCTAAGTAGGTGTACTGCGGAACAATCAACAGATGTGCCTGGTTAATGTTCCACATAAATTATTTGTTTCTTTTGGTCGGTTGATACAACATTATCTGAGATTTATTGGAGTTAATTTTTAAATCATTGTGGATAATATAGGAGTCAAAAGCTGTCAACAATTTCTGCAAGCCAATTTGAGTTTTTGATAGCAATACCATATCGTCAGCATACATTAGACTTTGAACCTGATGATTATTAATTTTTGGAGAGTCTGAACCAAGATTTTGAAATATAAAAGCTATGTCATGAATGAAATAATTAAAAATGGATGACGCCGAAGACAGCCCTGTTTGAGCCCACGAGCCGTGGGGATAGATGAAGACAAGGCTCCATCAAGGGTTAGTCGTACATAGATACACGTGTCAGAGTGGAGAGCCAAAATGATTTCAAACAATGTTTGCGGACAATGGTCACGTTTTAGTTTGGCAAAGAGCAGAGGGCGGGAAATGGAGTCGAATGCAGAATGTAAATCGATGAACGCGAGAAATAAGGATTGTTTCGATTCTTGGCACTGTGCTTTAATAGAGTTCAGTGCGAAGAGGTTGACCTGGGTACCCATACCCGCAATGAAACCAGTCTGAAACGGGTCTCTAAATGAGTTCTGGAACGTCCACTTGTTAAATTCAATCAGTACAAGTTTGGTGAAAATTTTACTCGGAGAGTCTAATAGTGCAATTGGCCGGTAATTCTGAGGTAAACACCTTTCGCCTTTTTTAAAAATCGGGATGATAATAGAGGATTTCCAGGATAATGGGATGGTACATGAATGCAATATGTCTTGAAAAATGCAATAAAGTATGCGAGCCCATGTGTCTGGATTTAATTTCAACATGGCGTTGGAAATGCCATCTGGGCCAACAGCTCGAGAGGGACTAGCTTTTTTGATGATTGATACAATGTCCTCAATTGTAAAAGCCAGATTCCAATTGAGTGCTCCAACAGAGCGAAAAGTGTCAGGATCAAAGTTGGCGTCAGCATACAAGTTTGTGAAATAAAAGGTCCATTGTGATTCATTTACTGCGTTTAGTTGTGCATCAGCATCTCTGTTATATGCATGATTATGTAGCAGATGCCACATTTGGGCCGAGTTTTTGTTGGCAAGTGATTTTAACATTATTTCACTATCATGTTGGAACATCATTGATTTATGGCCCTTTAGCCAGTTTTTATGTTGTGTTTTCAAATTCGTGAGCGCTTGCCAACGATCACAAGAAGAGGAGATTTGTATCTGCCGCTTTAGACGCCTAAACTCAGTCTTTCGGTCTTTAACCAGCTGATCAAAGGAATGGGTATGTTTGATTTGGAATTGCCTTTGAGTAGAGATGGTATACGCAAACGGTGCAAGTATATCAGTGTATTGTACACCCAATGTATACAAATTCTTTTGGATTAATTTTTCGAAGGCATAGAGTCGGTGATCTGTCCATTTCAGTCTAGATCTGGCCGAGTTGGTGACAAATCCACAGCTGACTGAAGAAGATTTTAACGCAAATGTTTGCCATGAGATGGTCAAGAAGAGTAGCTTATGATCACTGCCAGGATATGCAGTGATTGAGAGGTCCTGACAGAATTTGAACAATGGCGAGTCCACGAAAATATAATCAATTGTACTTGCACTGTTATTGCGATACCAAGTCGATCGAGAAGGAGAGTCACCTTTGAGGGCCCCATTGATCATAATGAAGTTACGTTCATTCATGAGTTGAATCCACCGAGAGCTATCTTTTGAATATGGATTGTTAGCAATACAATTCATATTGAGATCCCCCAGTATGATGGTGAAATTGGTGGTATTCGCCATGTTTATAATATCCAACAAGGTAATAAGGCCACCATAGAAGTGATCATCAGAGCAGGCAGCAGGATTTCTATACACATTCAGCAATGCGAGCGAGGCAGTACCCAGATCAATTTTAACTAGCTGCAGGTGAGCCCCAAAGGAAGCCCATGCATTTACATGAAGTCCAGCCTTTTGGAGTACGGCAACCAGCAAGCCTGAGGTGGGTCTGCCTTTAGTTCGAATGGCCGGTAGCAGAGTGATTTCATACCCATCCCACACCGGGGGGACTAAAAGCCAGGTCTCCTGTAAGGTAAGGATGTGATAGATCACGGGCATAGATTTAATAGAGGCATGTAAATGATTGTGTCCCCTGGTATTCCAACAAGCAAGATGCAGAAGATTGCCGTTCTGGCACAATGATGGTTAATTCTGGATGAAGGTCCGAGAGTCATGCACTGTATTAATGTCACATCTATCAATTTGTTGTCTTTCATAGATGCGTGGATTTGGGATAGGGACCCTAGATTGGGGCGTATTGTCATTCGGTTCATGTGCCAATAGAAAGCCCATTTCAAACAGAGCCATTCTCGCTCGCCAAATAGTATTGGCAACGATGGTCGATGGTATCCATAGTCTGATGATAGAATTGGAGGAGGCAGAGATAAATTCAATTTGTGCTATATCAAGAGTAGTAATATCCCTTAATTCATCAATGTCACTAAAGATGTTTAAGACACTCCTTCTATTCAGGTTATAAGCAGGATAAGAACCATCTCGACATTTTAAAATGAATGTGCATGCCGAGAGGGTGGAAGGAACTTGAGAGGATTGAGAAAAAGGACGCCTTATTTCAGAATTGTGAGGATTATGCAGTCTGGGTTGGTGCGTTTGTTGGAGGTGCAGTTCTTTAAACCCAGTCACTTGGGACTCGAGATTGTACTGCTCAAGACTAGAAAAATTGGACGTATCAGAAGGTTTAGAAATGAGTTGGGAGGGAGCTGTCATAGCAGACGTGAATTGAGGTGTGGGCACAGCGGATAACCTTTCCTCCAGAAATTTGTCAACAGCTTGTTTCAAGTCATTCAATGGGCCCTGATTTAATACAGATGTTAAAGAGGCGGGCCGTCTAGCACTTGAGGCAAAAGAGACAGTTTTTTTAGGTGGCATGTCGATTACAACTCGATCGGCACGCTGCTCTAACGTCTCAAGGGACTCAACCAAAGCATCCAAAGGGGTGTGGGGAGCTATCAGAGCCGGAGTATCAACAGGCACGGCAAATGCCGACTCCTTTGTGTGAACAGACGGCAGAGAACTCGCTTACAACAGTGCAGGGTCAGGAATCGCTGAGGGTTTTGTGAGGGGGTGACTCTGGGGAGGATCTTTCGGCCCTGCTACCAAAGACCCACCAATAGCTTTAAAGAAGGCATTCAGAGTGTTTTTGTTGCCTCGACGAGGCATCTGTTTCTTCGTTTTTTTCAATACGGCATGCAAATGTTTTGGGATCGTTGTAGCCCTAGACTTGCCACTGGATGCGGCCTGTGATACTGCAACAATGGGGTTTGCTGGAGAGGAGCCCTCAGGGATGGACAGTGTGACACTAGGAGCAGTGCAGCGACCTGGGGAGGCTCCTCAAGAGCAGGCACCAAAACAATGTTGTTTATGGCCGGCTGGGGTTGAGGCACAGAGACAGGAGTCATAGTATTGGGAGGAGCGTCAACAGCACAAATAACATGGTGAAAATGAGGCAAAGCAGAGGGGACATTCGCACTTTTCACATGTGAGACACAAATCGCAGGGGGCGCAGCTGTACTTATGTGCCTGTCTAGATTAGTAAAGCTACCACAGGTAATAATTGAGGCTTCACAGCTCGCCGATGGCCTTTCTGATGGTAAGGGTGGAAAGGGGCACAGCTGATCATGGCGACGACTCCAGTGTAGTAATTCCTCCAGTTGTGTGCCTTGGGTAGCAATTTTTGTCTGCAAGGTATCAAACATTTTGTGCATTCCAAGAATAGAGGTATTGATAGCCTGCAGGGCTAATTCAACACCAATGTTGGAGCCTGTAGCAAACGTGTTGCGAGCAGGCATGACTGCACGAGGCGTAGGAAGGGCAAAGGAGGCAATTGCTGAGTCTATCGGTGTGGAATAGGTGTCTTGAGGAGAGAGGCTGGATTGGGCCACATCACAAAGGGATTTCACAGACTGCAAGGTTTCATGATGGCTAGCATATAATGAAATACTAGTGCTATCTAGGAGTATGGGGGAACTTGGAGTGATAGGCGAGAGGGTTTGGTTAGAGTGGGTACTGAATTTCCTTCTCACGTTCCGTGCTTTCAACGAGGCAAGAATCGTTTTGTCGGAAATGCCACGAGTGCGAGCAGGAGTCGTCAGGACTATGGATGAGCCGGGGTGCGCCACACAAGGGACCGTTTGCTGACCCATAGTCGGAAGGTGAAATCCCGCGGACTCTTGTGGCAGAGAAGGGATAGTCCGGAGTGGACCCGCCGACAGGCCCATGATGGAATTAGCAGAAGTGAGGTCGACTGGAGTTCTGGGAGACAGAATAAACACTGGAAAATTCGTCTGAAAGAGCCCAGTGCTTGGACAGCCAGGCTTGGGATGTAAAGCCAGATCTGGCATGTTTGATTTCAGTGAATAAGGCACAAAGGACATTAGAAATGGAACAACTCTCAAACTGACCTGGGAGAGCTAAGTAGGGACTGTATATTGGGATCACCAGCACTAGGAAGCCAGGCCGCGACCGCAGAAACGCGGTGAAGCGGTAAAGCGGAACTTAGCCATGAACTTGCTCGTGCGCGCGCGCTGTGCGCGTAGGGACGTCTTTAATAGAAGATGGAAAAATGGTAAACACGCTCTTTCCTGGGCAGGGCTAACAGTAGGTGTCAATCACCGGGGCCGGTGTAACCAGTAAAGCAGTCCGCTTGAGTATGAGGTGAAACACTGTGAAACAAGACAAACAAACAGACATGTATCAAGGGATTGCTGAAATACTGAAAACTCCCACTAGTGGGCTTGAAAGTCCAAGTCCTCCAGCCAAAGCAATCACCTGGCTAGGCGAGATTCAGTCCAATCCAAGTGCAGAACGAAGTCCTCACGAAGTCCTCAGGAGCGGTAAAGCGGAACTTAGCCGTGAACTTGCTCGTGCGCGCGCGCTGTGCGCGTAGGGACGTCTTTAATAGAAGATGGAAGAATGGTAAACACGCCCTTTCCTGGGCAGGGCTAACAGTAGGTGTCAATCACCGGGGCCGGTGTAACCACTAAAGCAGTCCGCTTGAGTATGAGGTGAAACACTGGCTAGGCGAGATTCAGTCCAATCCAAGTGCAGAACGAAGTCCTCACGAAGTCCTCACGAGCGGTAAAGCGGAACTTAGCCGTGAACTTGCTCGTGCAAAGCATTTTTGCTAGTAGTATCAGAGCAAAAAGGTTGTGAGAAAGGGGGCGTTTTTTCTTTTTGAAACATGGGCTTCTTTATAGAGGAGACACCACTACAGAGGGCATGGTAAAACACAGTCGGTGGTCCTTAAATGTCACTAACAGGTGGTCCTAGAAATTTCCCATTTATCTCTGACAGGAGGGCATCTGGGTCAATCCAAAACTCAGACACACATAACCAACAAGTTTTACTGGCATGGAATTCATGCTGACATTAAAAATGTCAGTCAAACATGCGTCATCTGCCAGGAAACTATCACACACATACCACCACCAGATCCCTTAAATCCATTGTAAATAATAGAGGTTCCATTTCATTTTTCTGGATTGGTATGGACATTGTGGGACCCCTGGAAACTTCCAAACTGGGGAACAAATACATTCTGGTGTTTGTAGATTACGCCACACGCTATCCCGAGGCCTTTCCCATGAGAGCCGACACAACAAATCCTGAAACACCTGCTCCCTTTCTTCTCTCGTGTAGGGTTTCCGAAAGGAGATAATTGACTGACCAGGGCTCTACTTTCCTGAGCAAGATTTTTCGGGGAAGTTAAAGAACTGTTGCACAACACCACCCTCAGAACATCTGTGTACCATCCCCAGACAGATGGTCTTGTCAAAGGATAAGACACTTAAAACCATACTCCGAAAGCTAGTTGAGCAAAATGGTAAGAACTGGGATGAAATGATACTGTGGGCCTTGTTTGTGGTCCAAAATATTCCTTGGGCCTCAACAGGATTTTCCCCCTTTGAACTCCTTTATGGATAGGAACCCAGGGATGGCCTGGATAAGTTGAGAGAAACATGTCAAGAAAGTGAGAAGCCCTCAATTCCACTCTCCCAAATTACAAATAGATTGAAAGAAAATATGACGGCTTTTAGATCTTTAGTCTAGACTCACATGGTTAAAGCACAGGAACAACAAAAGACCTCTTGTGACAAAAAAGGTCTCACTGAGGTCCTTTTCCATAGGCCAGAAGGTGCTGGTACTATTTCCTACTTCTGAGAATAAGCTGGTCTGCAGATGGCATGGACCATACGAGGTGCTGTAACAAATGGGTCCCTGTAATTATAAGATCTTCCAACCAGACTGCCGTCTTAAAACTCAAGTCGACCACGTAAGCTTATTTCAGGAAGGAAAATCCTTCAGAGTCCCAGGCAATAATATTATCCTCTCTATTACCAGAAGATAGAGATAGCAAAGCCTTCATTTCACCAGACCTCAGCAACAATCAAAAACAGGATATATATAAGACCTTATAAAACAATATACTAATGAGTTTTGAGAGGAACTTGGAAAAGTGAAAGACATTTACCATCACATCGGCACTCCTGCAGGTAAAGTGGTACACTAAAAACCTTATTGGTTACCCGAAGCCAGAAAAGATACCATCATTCAGAAGGATAACACCAAGCTGGAGGCTAACCTCATTAAACCTTCTAGTCTAGTAGTCCTTGTTCCTCCCCCATTGTGTTGGTGGCAAAACCTGATGGAAGCTGGAGGTTTTGCATAGACTTTAGAAAGGTGAACACCATTTCTGCCTTTGACGCTTACCCAATGCCCCGTATCGATGATCTGATAGACTGGCTTGGTAATGTTGTCTACCTTTTGACGCCAGATCTAACAAAAGGGTATTGGCAAGTTCCTTTACATGGTCCCGATAAAGACAAAACTGCTTTTGCCACTCCCATAGGGTTTTTTCAATTTAAAGTCTTTCTTTTCAGTCTGCACAGTGCTCCAGCAACGTTCTAATGGATAAAATACTACAACCTTGCTCAGAACGTTGAAGAGCCTATATAGACGACATTGGGCATCATTACGAGATTGGAGATAACTGCCTCCAATAAAGGGACCGAGTCCGGTGTGGTGCAATGGGGACTTACCGGTCTAGTCCAACCCTGGCGGGACCGGTAAGTCCCCATTGCACCAACCATTCCCCATTCCATTTGAGCCCCTATAGGGCTCAAAAGGGAATGGGGAAGGCGCTATTTACGGGCCTGCTAATGGCAGGTCCATAATTAGAGGCCTGGTCCCCTAACGGGACTGTTAGGAGACCTCGGAATCGGGTGGTAGGGGATTACCGGCACTGGTCTCCTTACTGGTGTCCAGTATCCCCTACCGCCCGACTCGGAATGACCGCCATTGTTAATCATAGTAGGACATGGGAAGACCATTTGCACCACCTTTACACAGTTGTTCTAAAAAGGGCAGTGTTGATAGCAGAAACGCAAGCGGGCCCAATCTGCTGTAATATATATATATATATATATATATATGTTTTTGGGGTAATAGCACTGTCCAACCACAGCAAGAGTTTGTGATAGCTGTTCTCGATACCCCTATCCCAAAAACTAAGAAAGATCTCTGGGCCTTTTTGGGACTAATTGGGTACTACCGCAGGTTTATTCCAGAATTCTCCAGTAAAACATCTTGGCTGACAGACAAACTGAAAAAAGCCGAGCCACAAAAGATCAGATGGGAAGAAAAAGAAGAGACATGTTCTAAGACTTTGAAGCTAGTCCGATGCCAAAGCCCGATTTTGAAAGTTGCAGATTTCTCCAAAGAATTCATCCTCCAGACTGATGCTTCCTTAATGGGATTAGAAACTGTCCTGTCGTAAAAAACCCTGATGGTCTGGAACATCCCGTTTTATATATCAGCAGGAAGCTCTTTCCCAGACACAATAACTACTCAGTGATTGAACTAGAGGCATTGGCAATTAAGTGGGTAGTGATTCACCTAAAGTATTACCTCATAGATGGTAGGTTGTGCCTAATAAAAGACCATTCCCCCCTAGTTTTTATCAGTCAGAGGAACAAATCCAACTCTCTAGTAATGTGGTGGTTCCTGGACCTTCAACCATATTGCTTTACAGTAGAACACCGGAAAGGCTGAGAGCAAGGTAACATAGATTTCCTCTCCCGGTTTCCCTGTGAAGCACTGCGGTCCAACCTGCATTGGGGAAGGGTATGTGAGAAACCTGTGGGTATCCTCACTCCTGCTTCCCCTGGATCCTCTTCTCAGGTGGCCAGGGAAAGGCCATTGCTCTTGGATCCTGACCCTGGGGGTGGAGAAGCGAGGGAGAATCACCTGGGTGGAGGGTCCTCAGGGATTGGTAGTGGGGTACCCACAGGAGAGACATGGTATCTGACTTTACCTATTGAAGAGCAACCTAACCCTTCCCCGGCATTTATGGGTTACTGCAAGACCTCTCCCCTCATTTTCCGACATTTTTCACCTGACAGTACTGAGTTGAGGAAGATGCAACTGAGAGTAAGGAACACTAACAATAAATGTTACCATTCTAGTACTGGGACAAGGAAGATGCCTGCAGAGTACTGTGAGGGTCAGGCATGTCCCTTTAAATTATGGTCAGGTAAGCCCAATTGAAAATGAACACCTGCAACCTGTCAAGTGGTTGCAGGGGTATACATGGAGAACCAGAGAGCAGCACAGGGAGCAACAGTGAGGCCTGTGTAGGAGTGACCAGCAGGGGATGCTTTTTGAGAGGAGGCAGCCATGGTGGGATGGGAAAAGGAACCAGGACGCCAGCTTGGATCCCGCTGGACCTGGGGAGCCCAAGGTTAGAGAGGCTGCGAAGCTATCACAGGTGTAGGAGCCTCCATATGCAAAAACAAGCAGCTGGTGCTGCGAATGAGCAGGCCCAGAGAAAGGACGCCATCTGCGTACCTGCGAGTGGTGCTTGCAGAGGCTGGTCCGTTGACCGGAAAAGCAGGAGAAAGCAACGGGAGCCGCCGATGACCATGCTGATGACCGTTGAGTGTCGGGAGAGCCCCACCAAGCCGTGATACTTAGTAACTAAGTATCAAATTATACAAAAACTTGAAACTAATCTGAGTTATACATCTAGAATACTGAATATTGAACTGAATGAAAACTTGCATTTTAGCATACTGAATATTAAATTGAATACAGATTTATGGGCAAAACAAATAACAGATGACAGCCAAAGGGAAAGTGCCCATGGGAAAGTAACACACGGAAAAGAGCTTAAGTGTGAAAGCGCGCCATAGAAAGGTGGGGCATGATAAGACCTCCTGAAAGTGAACTTTATGAACAAATGCAGTGTGGTAAGGCCTAAGACTGGCAAGAGGTGTGTGGCACGTTGTGGCAAAGGCACAACGTTAAATGGGAGCAGCCAGAGGAGTGTAAGCCTGCACATAAAGCCAAGAGGCCAACAAAGAGGAGCCCAGGGATCTGGGTTGCTTGACCTTTGATGGGTGGACCGTGTGCTCTGACAACTGCGCCTAGACCAGTGAGACCTAAATTGTGGGAACCAAAGACATTGTGAAACAAACCAAGAGCAGTGTTGAACCTTTTGAAAAGACTAGAAACAAGTATAAGTGTCTGAATTAAAGGCTTGAGGAAGGGAACCCAGAGATTTGAGGAATTACAAACATTGGGCCTCATTTCAAGTTAGGCTTTAAAATTCTGGATTTACCGTGATGGCAGTGGTACGCTTTACGCCACTGCATGGCGGTCGATAGAAGGCAGAATTGCGGCTTGGCGGCTGCACGCATCTGCAAAGTGTGGAAACAGTGACACAGCCATAAGGGTAACACCGGCAGACATGGATTTACCGCCACACATGTTTGCAGTGCATCCACTTCCGCTGCATGCATGCTGGGCATAGCGGCATCGCCTACGCAGAGGCGGAAACACCGGAGGTGGAAATACCATTTACGCCAAAACCAGAAAGAGAGTGGCTGCCATTATAAAAATCACAATCCACTGCAATCCTCCGGTTCCAGAAGGCATCCAGCTACTGTGGGTTTCCCAGGATTCCACTGAGCTGTCAGCGCTGAACTGGGACTTCCAGCCCCTAAAGATGAGGTAGCAATACCCTTGAGATGGATGGGGATGCAGAAATTATTCAAACATCAATAATCGAAATGACGCAGGTAGTTGGCAAAATGAACACTGTTTTAATAACAATTATTTAAAACAGGGAGTACAACAGACATCAACGGATGTCTCAGCGTAAGGACTCTCAATGCATGTTAAAAAAACATGCTTTTATAACAGAAAAATCATCATAGGTGACGTCTACCGACGATTTATTAATGCCATCCTACGTGGCAAACTACACAAGCTTAATGAAGAGATTGATAAGTTCTAAAGGATCATCTAGGTATACGATCCATACTCGTCTAAGGCAGTGGAAGAAAGTGATTTGTTTTTTAACATCAAGTGGGGCAACTAAGCCCTCCCCTTAAACAGGTCACTATGAACGTCACTAAATACACTACATCCTATTGGTTACACAAACTATAGGACCCTTAATCATGCAGTTCTCTACCATTGGTTGGCTTCTAACCTCCGTCAGTACTTTTCCACCTACGTCTAGCTGCACGCAGGTTGAGCTTCCAGGTACTGATGAGCTAGTCTTAACCATAGCTTCCCACCAATTAGCATAATCATCCATCATCACCTCAGTGGTCTGCTGTCAATTAGGACTTCTGAACCTGTCCTTGGGAGAGTTATTTGCTCTGGAGAATTCAGGGGAGTGAGGGCATGCTCTTCCCTCGTGTGTAGGTATGACTATCATGCTCATCCAACTTCTTCTCTCCACGTGACCACAAAATTGAGATTCTAGTGTATTAAAATACTATTTTTCTAATAGACCTCTGACATCTTCCTTGTTTTTGCCCAAGCCTCCTGAACAAGGGCTTCATTCTTTCACACGATTTGTATCCAATGTCTGCTCACCCCATCCTGATACGGCCTTGGCTTCTTGGCTCATCCAGCCTCGCCTTTCTGAGATTCACCTTTAATTCACTTGTTTTCTAACTGTGCCAGACTGGAAAAAGAAGCCTTCCCTTGTTGGCTGAGCTCTGCTGTAGTACGTAGTGGAAACATCCATTCTTTACTGACTCCAATATATTTGTATACATTGGCTCATGCCGCAATCTATTCACTATAAAGCTAGTCTCAAGAATACTTCATCTGCTTGCATTTCTTTGCATATGGACACGTGTAAAACAGCTTGATATCTTCATCCGTTTTGTAGCATAAGTTTCTTCATCTTGATCCCAAAATGTCACTTATCTTCAATACTTTCTTGATGCCTTATAGAACATCTGCATTCTCTAGTCTCTGCATCTCTTCTATGTACATACGCTTGACTCTGCATGACGTCACCATTTTTCTTCGTCATTCAGCCGTCCTGTTTCTTCCGGGATTTCATTCAAATGGCCATCATACTGTCTCGTATGAAGGTATGGTTTCCTCAATGGGAACCTTGCTTCCAGGATTCTCCTTGGTATTGGTATTTTCACGGGTACCGTATGTGTCTCACTCTCTGGCTCCCAACAGATAGGCAAGATGTGTCAGGTGATTGAGATGGGGGTACTTAGCTCCTTCTCTACAGCGCAAGCCATGCTTCAGTTTGTTTGTTTGTTTTGTTTGTTTATTTATTTGTATAGCGCTCTTGACCCAGGGGTATATGAGCGCTTTGAACATCAGGTTACAAGTAACAGAAAGGGACAATAATACAGTAGTAATAAGGCATAGGAAGGTTGACAGGACGGCAGTTAGTGCAAAGATAATAATAGGCAAGCAACATAGGAAGCATTTGAGCATTAGGTATACATACATACATGGTTGGTCGGTTATTTATTGAGTAACCAGGAGATGACCTTAGTTCTGAAGGGTTGGAAAGTGGGTGTGGATTTGATATCCAGTGGGATAGTGTTCCAGAGTTGTGATGCCAGAACTGGGAAGCTGGATCCACCGGCTCTTTTGAAGGAGTATTTGGGCACTGTTAGTTGTAGTGTGTTAGACGATCTGGTGGTTCTAGTATTCTGTCTTAATGTAAATTTGTTAGAGAGATAGGGCGGGGCAAGATGGTTAAGAGCTTTGTATGTGAGGCATATAGTTTTCAGGTCTATTTTTTGTTGGATGGATAGCCATTTGCAAGCAATTCTGGTGGCGGAGATGTGTTCTCTTCTGGGAAGATTTAGGGCGGCACGGAGTGCATTGTTTTGTAGGACTTGCAATTTATTGATTACTGTTTTGTTAGCACCTACATAGAGGCTATTACAGTAGTCCAGTTTGGATTGAATGAGTGCTCTGGCTAGAATGAGGCAGTTGTTAGGGGAGATCAATGGTCTGCAGGCCCTAATTAATTTACCAGTGTAGGCAGTGGCTGAGGCAGTCATATTAATTTGTTTAGCTAGATTGGTATTCGTGTCTAGGTAGAAACCGAGGGTTTTTACGCTCTTGGCGATGGGTATGGTGTTACCGTCAATAGTGAAGCTAGTGTAGCCGGGACAGAGTTTTCGGATGGTGTTAGGTGAGCCAACAAGGAGCAGTTCAGTCTTATCATCATTCAGGCACAGGCCATGTGTGGCCATCCATGCCTGAATGATGGAAAAGACTTCATTGATCCTTTTGGCGTCCGCATTGTAATTACCTGATAAAGTGAGGAGTATCTGGGTGTCATCTGCGTAGTTCGTGTAGGTGACACCCAGATTGTCCAGCTTATCGAATAGGGGCTTTGTGAATATATTGTATAGGGTGGGTGAGACACAGGATCCTTGTGGGACACCACAGGTGATGGGGATGGGGTCAGCCGCTGCAAGGGGAGAGAAGACCCGCATGGTCCTATTGTCCAGGAAAGATTGGATCCATGTGACCGCAGAGTGGGAGAAGTGTGCTGCCAAAGACAAATGGTTGCACAGGATTTTATGGTCGACCAGGTCAAAGGCAGCGGAAAGGTCGAGGAGAAGAAGGATGGCAGCCTTACCTTTGTCTTTGAGTTCATCTATCTGGCACTTGAGATCAACAAGGGCCGTTTCTGTCCCGTGTTGTGGTCGAAAGCCAGATTGGCGAGTTCCTAGTAAATGATTTGCCTCGAGGTAGTCCTGGATTTGTAAATAGGCCACTCTATCCAAAATTTTTAGTAGGAATGGGACGGTGGTAATGGGTCTATAGTTCGTGGGAATGTCAGGGTCGAGAGTAGTTTTTTTTAGTAGAGGTAGGACCCAGGATTGTTTCAGATTGCTGGGGACCAGGTTATTGGCGAAAGACAGGTTTATTAGTTTAGTGATGAATGGGGAGAGATCCCTAGCTGCATCTTTTATGATCTGTGCGGGGCAGCTGTCCCCCTTGCAGTTCGACGGTTTCAAGGATGCTATAATTTTCTGAACCTCCAATATGGATACCTTTTTGAAGGTGAAGCCTGAGCTAGTGGCAGTAAGCGGAGGAGGAATGGGACTAGAGGTGGGATCAAGAGTGAGTTGTTGTCGTTTGTTGTTAATTTTGGTTTGGAGCCCTGAGATTTTGTTAGCAAGGGCATTCTGGATCCCTGTGCACCACGGTTTATCCTTAGTGCAAGAGTCAGTGGGAGTAATGGGGTTTTCTAATTCCTTTAGTATGTTAAAAAGCTCCTTTGTACTGGAGCTTGCCTGGGAGATCCTAGTGTTGAGAGATTCTTTCTTGGCACGTGTAATCTCATTTTTGTAGAGAGTGGAAATGTTGGTGAGATTGGTTCTGTTATTTACAGAAGGCACTGATTTCCATAGTGCTTCGAGTTTATTTTTTTGTTGACGGGGAGTTTTGAGCTCCGGGGTGTACCATGTGTTCAGGTGCGCTTTAGGTTTCCCTTTGCGCAGTTTCAGTGGGGCGATAATGTCGATGGCTTTGGCCATGGAATCGTTGTAGACGTTGACCAATTGGTTCAAGTCCGTAGTAGCAGGTAGTGCGTTCAAAGTAGGGATCACCAAAGGTATTAAGGCTTCCGCTGTGATGGGCCTTTTATGCACTAAATTGCTGGTATGAATGTCAAATGGGAGGAGATAATGGTCAGTCCAGATAAGTTGTGTGGGATCTTTCACAGTGATGTTGCAGTTAAGGGCAGTTATCCAGTCAAGGATTCTGCCCTTCGAGTGGGTGGGTTTGGAGCAGAGTGAGGCGGAACTCACCCTGCTTGTCGACCACATAGTTGACAATGCTGGGGAGTTATTCACAGCAGACCAGAGGCGCAGCACGCAGCTGAGGCGCTAGGACTTATGGGCTGAGGCTGCCCAGAAGGTGTCAGCTGTGGGGGTCACAACGCGGTCGGTCAAGGACTGCCATAAGAGGTGGGATGACCTGCGCACGAGGGTGCGCAACCTACTGGTAGCCCACAGACAACTGTGTAGTGCAACAGGTGGAGGACCACATACGCCACTGAAGCTGCTTCCGTGGGAGGAAAGGTGTAGCAGCGTGCTGCACCTCGAAGGCATCGAGGGAGTCAGTGCAGCGGAGGCCAGAGCAGCGACACCTGGCGAGGCTGGTGAGGACCAAAAGAGTGAAAACATGACTGTGAATCAAGCTAAACCTGCCCTTCTCTCCCTATCAATGCACCGAAATACACATATCACAGTCCCCATCAACCCAAGCACACCCACTACTCCCATGCCCCCACAAGGCACTCCAATGGCGTGCACCCAAGTATGACCCCATACACACCCACATGACCACAGCACACATCAATACATGGATCCACAATGTGATGTTGCTTGAGGAGTGTGTTGCATATAATAGTACTATTTACATCCCGACACGCCACTAACAGCATGCCTTCCAATCTCCTACAGGATCATCATCTGAAACCGATGGGTCTCAACCGGGACCGGTGAGGGGGACGGGACATGCCCATCGTCAAAACCATCACTCAACATCAGGAGCAGGCACCTCGGCCACCTGTGGTGTAACGACGGCCCAGGTGCAACACGGCCAAGAAACCACCAACCCTGCAGCGCTGGTAACCCAGCAGGCATCCCAGCAAACCACCCCTGCAGCACCTGTAACCCAGCAGGCACCCCAGCAAAACACCCCTACAGTGATTGTACCCCAGCAGGCACCCCAGCAAACCACCCCTGCAGTGCCGGTAACCCAGCAGGTACCCCAGCAAACAACCCCTGCTGCCACAGCTATTACTCAGGGAATTGCAGCACCACCATCTGATCTGTCTGATTCAGATGTAACCGGCAGCACTCAAGAGGAACAGGCCGGTGAGGCACCTGGATCAGGCAATGAGGATAACCCCCACACCCCTGAGCAACTGGGCACATTTAGCCTAATCAGCCTTCGGAGTCCGATGCGCTCCCCAACACCATCGCTACAGGAGATCACCAGCCATCTCCAGCGCATCGAGCAATGGCAGGACAAGCTAGCAACACTGGTAGAGCAACGCATTGAGGAGTAAAGGCTCCAACGCAAGGAAACCCAGCTGTAGCGGGAGGCCAACCAGCAGATAGGCCGCAGGGTTGCATGTGCCATTGGGCATTGTGCATTTTCGAACATGTTGATGTCATGAAGAGTCCGTGCGGGCAACAGCATTCAATCCAATATTGCAGAAACAATGTTGCTTGTCCTGCAGGCCATCTTGAACAGCCTACCCCCACAGAACCCCATTATTCCCTCCACCAGCACCACTCCATCCAGCTCGCAGGCAGGCAGCCCCAGGAGTAGGTCCACACGGCTGTCTGGGTGACTCTGTCTGGGTGACTCGGAGGGGATACATGGGCCCAAGCGTGGGAAGAAATAGAGTGTTGTCTCATTAACGAAATGTACACATGTTGCCATAATGGGTCTTGGGCCTGGGCGGTGGGTGGGTACGTTTGGGAGGTGGGGTGGTCCATTGTGGGAATAGGTAGTTTGGGCCTGAACGGTGGGTGGGTATGTTTGGGAGGGGGAGGTGGTCCATAGTGGGAATAGGTAGTTTGGGCCTGGGCGGTGGGTGGGTATGTTTGGGAGGGGGGGTGGTCCATAGTGGGACTAGGTAGTTTGGGTCTGGGCGGTGGGTGGGTATGTTTGGGAGGGGGAGGTGGTCCATAGTGGGAATAGGTAGTTTGGGCCTGGGCGGTGGGTGGGTATATGTTTGGGAGGGGGAGGTGATCCATAGTGGGAATAGGTAGTTTGGGCCTGGGCGGTGGGTGGGTATGTTTGGGAGGTGGGGTGGTCCATAGTGGGACTAGGTAGTTGGGGCCTGGCTGTGGGTGGGTAAATGTGGGAGGTGGGTGGGTACGTTGGGCGTGTATTCTTGTTGCACCTGTTCACATATTATTTTCATAATACACTGGGTTGCAAATTTAAGTTATGAGTGGATAATTTTCTTCCGTTTGTCTATCAACCATTTAATGTAAGTGTTACAAACTAATGTGCTCCATGTGCCGTTGAATTTAATCAGAAAAAAATGTTAATAAGTGCTCCCCCTGCATGTAGTGGATCCATGGCACCCCGCCCTGGTTGTACACCCATCCCATCATCATCGTCCTCATCCTCTTCATCCTCATCTGCTGACTCCCTGTCCGGGGGCAGTGGAAAGTTCCTGCGTATACACATACTGTGCAGCATGGCACATGCCAGCACAATTTTGCCGACCTTTACAGGGCTGTACAGCAATGCCCCACCGGATCGGCTGAGGCAGCGGAACCTGGCCTTCAGCAGTCCAAATGTCCGCTCTATCATGCCCCGTGTCCGTATGTGTGCACGGTTGTAGGCCTCCTCATGCCTGTTGCGTGGTTGTCTGATGGGTGTCATGAGCCATGGCGTGAGTGGGTATCCGGCATCACCTGCATGGGAGTGACAGCAAGGTGAAAGGATGTTTGTGTTGGGGGTTTATTTTTGGCAATGATAGCATGTACACAGTCTCTGTATGAGGTCAGCACACAACATAGTGCAGGACACAGATTTCAATGTGCAATCAGGTAAATTGACTTGGAAGAACTGTTCAATATTACATACTTGGGTCACACATTCCTACTCAGACTATATGGCCTGCAATCTCTCCATCCGTGATGTGCTGCTAGGCAATTACTTGTCCCTTTCATTTCAATGTACACAATTGTGTGTTCATATGTACTAGGTGCCACACGTATAGTAAGGTGTTGGCAAAATCAGCACCAGGCAGACGCAGCACACACGATTGAAGAAACTACTACGCAGAGCATGATAAATAGCCATCGAGCACATGGGTGCACCTTCTACGTCATCACCAGTGAAGATACTCCCTTCCACATGTTGGCATTGCATGCTGTGCCACTCCATGGCTAGGTTTTTTTTCCATTAGCCTGTGTATGATATGATAGTTTATTTATATAGCGCTTATACACAATGTGTTTCAAAGTGCTTCAAGGCAAGGAGGGGAAAAATGAAAATACAATGACATTCTTACAGGCCATGCACAGTAAGGATGTGAAATTAACTACTGTTCTCGGCCTGACAACATTTCAGATAGTGAAAGAGCTAAGACATAGATAAGGAAGGGAGGGGGAGAGTGGGAAGGAAATGGAAACAGACAGGCGACTACTGTACTAGGCCAGACGATATTTCTGGTAGAGCTGGAGAAAACAAAAGGTGAGGCAGAGGGGTGCAGAAAGGGAGGGGAGAAACAAAACAAGCAACTATCGTACTAGGCCTGACGACATTTCAGATAGTGATGGGGGAAGGAGGGGACAAGTAAGGGGAGGGGGAGGAGACGGATGAGGTTGCTATCATACTAGGTCCAGGGACAATTCTGATAGAGTACGTGCATAGAAGAAAGTAAGGGGAGGAGGAGAGGAGGGGAGGAGATAGGAAAGGGAGAAAGGGATAGGAGGAGAGAACAGAGAGTAAGCAGTAAAAAAGAGTGGAGAAGCAAGAGGGGAGAACGAATACAATTGCAGAAGTCAGTAGTAACACATAGGGCCTCATTACGACCCTGGCACTCCCGTAATGAAGGGTGCCGGTACGGGACCGGCACCCTTCATTACTGGAGTGCCTATTACGAAGTTCCCTTTGCGGTACCCGGAACAGACGTCTGGTAAAACCAGACGTCCTTTCCGGGTCCTGCGAGGAGAAGAGGGAGCTAATTACGGGCCGCTTGTAATGTGCCCGTTATTACCTCCCTCCCCATTCCAATTGAGTCCTATGGGGGGTCAAATGGGAATGGGGAATGGTTCTTTCAAGGAGGAATTACCGGGTCCTCCAATGTTGGAATGATCCGGTTATTCCTCATTGAAGGAACCCGGTATTGGAGCCTGGTATGGAGGCAGCCATGGCACTAATAGCACCATGGCTACCTCCATACTGGTAATAAGGCCCATAATGTTGCAGGCCTGGATCCAAGATGAAGATGGCAACAGCATGAGTCAGGGCCACCCCACCATGAGAAAGGGTGATGCACCGTGAATCAGTGAAGTCCATAAAAGTCAAATCCAGCATTGGCCACAAGATGAGGATGGTGAAACCAGAATGTATCAGGACAGACTCCTGCTGAAGTAGGCTGAATGAGAGGGTGGGTGAGGGGGGAGCAGGGTAGAAGAATCAAGCAAAACAGGCAACACCTGTTTGCGAGAAGTGGGGGCACAAGGGAACATTATGGGAGGACCAGAGGGGTGGGGATGGCCTGTGGGGACAGAGGGAGTAAGCACATGCTGGTGCATGCTAAGTAGGGGTTCGGGCCATAGATCCTCCTCGTCCGAACAGGTCCAAACAGGAATTGCCCTTTTCTTTGTCTGCCCTTCGCTTCGGACGACCTGGACGAGAGACGCCCTTGATCTAAGAGTTAAGAGCAGGAAGGAAGAGGCAGGGCTAAGAAGGTGGCTGGTGCTTAGGCCAGGTGACCTAGATCCACTTGCACCTGCTCCCCATCTGCAAAGGAAAAGAGGCTGGAGGGCTCCTTAAGTAGGGAAAAAGAGTGGCAACCAGGAAGGCACCAAGTGGGCGGGGCTTGCCAAGTGGGGAAAAGAGCAGCAAACAGGAAAGCACTAGGTGGGCAGGGCTTATTCCAGGTGACCTAGATCCACTTGCACCTGCTCCCCATCTGCCACATGGATTGCTGTGACATGGCATACTGACATTTACCTATTGCAGCGGGAAGCTGGGTGAACAATGGTGGTTGTCAATTACCCCTCTCTCCCCCCAATACACAGAGGTCATGCATTGGTCGTTCTACTCACCCAACAGCCAGGGGCACTGGTGAGTGTCTATTGCCCCCCCCACTACACAGAGGTCATGCATTGATCGTTCTACTCACCAACAGCCAGGGACACTGTGGTGAGTCTCTCTTGTCCCCCCACTACACAGAGGTCATGCATTGGTCGTTCTACTCAGCCAACAGCCAGGGACACTGTGGTGAGTGTCTATTGCCCCCCCCACTATACAGTGGTAATGCATTGGTTGTTCTACTCACCCAACAGCCAGGTGCTTTATCTTGCATACCATGCCATATACCCTGGCAACGTGGAGTTACGCAATACCATTGAATCGTGTGTCGACCCCGGGAAACGTGCACAGCAATGCGTGTTGAGTTGTTGTGCATCAAAGACCATCTGCATGTTGAGGGAGTGGAATTGCTTCTGATTACGATGGACCACCTCAATTGCATGTCTGGCAGTCAACTCCACATGTGTGCAATCTAATGCACCAATGTAATTGGGCATACCGGCAAGGGCACGGAAGGCCATTTTGGTGGCATTGACCTCTGAAGGGATTCGGGGTAGGGCAATGTGGTCTGACATATGCCGCAGCAGTGCATCCAGTACCTGGAAGCATACCCTGGAGAAACAGGTTGTGACAGCCCATGCAGCTCACCGACAGTGTGCTGATCGGTTCCAGTTGCAAGGAAGTGCAGTACCGAGACGACCTTCAGCAAGGTTGGAATTACAGTCCAGATGTTGATTATGCTGCTGATGTCTTCATTGATGAGGGTGACAATTGATATTATTGTGGCCCTGTGAAGCCAGTATAATGTGTGGGGTATTGATGGCTGCCTGCGGGGTGGTACCTGCTGTACAGTGAGGTTTAGGATGGGCACCGGGTTCCTCATTTGCCTCCTGCGCCTACGCCTCCTCCTCTGCCTCAGTGCTGTTGCAACTCCATAGCTGCTTGCAGGTTCCCCAGCCCAATTGTTGCTAGGCGACTGCCAGCATGGTTGTGTTGGGAGGTGTGTTGGGTGTGGGTGTGGCCCTTTTGTAGGTTCCCAGTGAGCAATGATGTGCAGCTTGGCTAATTTTGCACAACTGGGGCTTGTTGCTGCTCACCTGCCACTGTTTAACACCTGGTCCGCGGTGCCAGTATTACAGGCGCATTGTTCACGGTGCTACTGCCATTTTTATGGCGGTGTTTCCATGTACATGGTACTCCTACCCCGTATACTGCCGTGCTGGTAATTCAGGGAGTCACGATGATTTGTGAGGTCACGGGGCTACCGGGTTCCGTAGTACCGGGGGGGGTCACTTTGCAGTGACAGTGTTTACGCCATCGCGGGTCTAAATGTACTGGTCCAGAAAACTGTGCCTGTACAGTGCTACCGGCACCATTGTTTCCGGACCGGAAAATTTGTAATGAGGGCCATTGCCTTGAGAACAAAGCCTCGAGACCCCTTCCATTTAAACTGTGTTGCATTGAACTTGGGGAAGGTAACCCCAAGAATTGTGTGGAACTATATTGCCTTGAACTTGGGAAAGGTCATCTTGAAAATGTTATGGAACTTTCTTGAACTTGGGCAGGGGGAGCTAGCAAGGAAGCTAAGAGCTGTAAGAAGCTCAGAACGTTGTGTTGATCACCATTTCCTTGATTATTGACATCCCTACATGTTGCTTAGCTTTAGTTGTGAGGACAAGCATAGGTTTTGACCCTTAGTTTTGTTCAGGTTGGGAAATCCCACCTTAGCATAGGACAAGTTAGGCCTTCTACCATCCCGGAATTTGAGTTCATAAATTATTTGTTTGAACTTTGAATCTGTTGTCTGTGTCTTGCTTCATGATGCCTTCACAAGGGACATGACTTCCGTCTTACCTAGATTTAGTTTATACCCGATGCCTCAGAATAACGGTCATTCTCTTGGAGAAAAGGCGAGAGTGACGTCTCTGGATCTTCAGGGTACGCCAGGATATCGTCAGCATATACTGACACTTTGACTGAACATACTGGAAAACGCGGCGCACACACCTTTAATAGAGGTCTTCTTGCAGATCTTTTGGAGCAAGAGCTCCAGGGAGGGAACGAACAGGAGACGTGAAAGAGGACAACCCTGCCTACTGCCTCTGTATAAAGGAAAGAGCTGGCTGAAGACCCCATTCACACACACTGCAGCCCTAGTGTACTTATATAGCATCATAATCAGGGATATCATTATAGGTCCAAGGCCTTCGTAAAGAACTTTCAAGAAACTTCCAGCACATCCTATCTTTGCGTCTAGGGTGATTGTGGCCCAAGGTTTGCCTGCTTTCTCCCCAGCTCTAAAAGTATCCCTGTTATTTTTCCTGGTCTTGGGAATTACATCTTGCATTTTCCACCTGCTGTCTGCACTTTTTACTATTGTCTTTATTTATTTGACTGTCATCCTATGTACTGCACTGCCCCCTCCTCTTTCCCCCTGCACTTTCCCTCCCCCCTCCCCTGCACTTTCCCTATCTCAATGTCACCTGGACTAGTAGGATCGCTGCCTGTCTTCCCTCTGATTCCCCCCGTGCCTCGCCGCGCCTTGAAGCACTTGTGTATAGGCGCGTTACAAATGCCATATCATATCATATCATATCATATATAGCATCATAATCATGGGTAACATTATAGGTCCATGGCCATCGTAAAGAACTTTCAAGAAACTTCCAGCTCCTCCTATCTTTGCGTCTAGGGTGATTGCATCCCAAGGTTTGCCTGCTTTCTTCCCCAGCTCTAAAAATATCACAGAAAAGGTGTGTATCATCAGAGGAGAGGCTTCCGTTAACAGACCCAGTTTGGTCCATGTGTACTAGCCTGGGAAGTATTTGGTCCAACCTGAAAGTAAGGATCTGGCTACATTGTTGCCTCAACATTAATTAGTGAGATGGGTCGGTAATTCTTGACGTCCCTGTTATTTTTCCTGGTCTTGGGAATTACATCATGGCCTCATAAAACGTACACCTAGTAACCTTCCCCGCCATGTAATGCACAAATACCTTTTGTAATCTCTGCGCTAAAGACTCCGTTATTTCAGCTAGGGAAATCTCTTGTTCCAACAACCCAAATTCTTCCTGAGTGATATGAGCCCGGCATGGATGAGGACTAGCATCCAGGTATTCGTCTATCAAAGCATCCGATGGGTTAGATTTGGGGGAGTAGAGGGATTCATACAATTTTGCAAACTCTTTAACAATATTGTTATCCTTGCAGATCAAGTTAGATACTTGGCTAGCAGAAAGTCTGCTTTATTTGACCCTTGAAGAATTTGAGCTGCACTTCAGTAGCACCCCCAAAACCCTATCCGCGGTGTCTTTATTATAATTCCATTTCGCTCTAACCACCTCTCCTAGTGTTTGTTCTGAAGGTTATTAGTGTGTGTCGATATTAATCAGATGCTTTTTCTTGGGCTTGTAAACGTAAGTTTGGTAAATGAGCTGGAATGATGCTAATGCCTGACAAATGCTAATATACTAGTGACTATATAAAAAAAAGCCAATACTTGTCTCTGCCAATGTGCTTGAAGTGCCTGGAAGCGGAACACAAGGCGCTGTGAGAGCACTTCTTTGCTGTCCTGGGCGGCCCTCGTGCAGAGCCCCCTTGGGCTAGATTTGGGCGGTTTTCCAGTCCGATTGGGCTACACGCGTGTGTCCGCTTCTAGCCCAACTGGCTGGAGAGCCGCCGGAAATGGATGAAACACAATAACCCTGCAAAGGGGACAGAGGTGTGCACCCCGAATCCCTCCCCCACCAGCAGCTCGGTAAAAGGGGGGCCCTTCAGCGCCCAGCGAGGTGGACCCAGCACCCCCCCAGTCCTGCCCCCGGGGACGGCGGGGGCTACCAGATTAGAGCGCTGCTGCAGACCTTCTCGACGCTGTTTTCTGGAGACCTTTCCTTCTTTCTGAAGCTTTAGCTTCAAATCCTCTGCAGGTGGAATAAAGCGCCCAGAGGTGGCGATTTCCATCACAGGAGCGAGGCGCTGTTTTTGCTGCACTTTCAGGTTTGCTTTTATTTTTATGGTGTATTTATTTGCCCACTTTGTCCAAACTATCAAAATGCTTTTAAAATAAAAGATACAGATGAGGGCTATATTTCCTGTCAAAAGATGCAGACCTCCCAGCACTGTCTGTGATTATTATTAATCCGTAAGGTACAGACCTCCCAGCAATGCCTGCGATTATTATTAATCCGTAAGGTACAAACTTCCCAGCAATGCCAGTGATTATTATAAACCCATAAGGTACAAACCTCCCAGCAATGCCTGTGATTATTAATAATCCATAAGGTACAGACCTCCCAGCAATGCCTGTGATTATTATACATCCATAAGGTGTAGACCTCCCAGCAATGCCTGTGATTATTATTAATCCATAAGGTACAGACCTCCCAGCAATGCCTGTGATTATTATTAATCCAAAAGGTACAGACCTCCCAGCAATGCCTGCGAATATTATAAATCCATAAGGTGCAAACCTCCCAGCAATGCCAGTGATTATTAATAATCCATAAAGTACAGACCTCCCAGCAATGCCTGTGATTATTATAAATCCATAAGGTGCAAACCTCCCACCAATGCCTGTGATTATTATAAATCCATAAAATGCAAACCTCCCAGCAATGCCAGTGATTATTAATAATCCATAAAGTACAGACCTCCCAGCAATGCCTGTGATTATTATAAATCCATAAGGTGCAAACCTCCCACCAATGCCTGTGATTATTATAAATCCATAAAATGCAAACCTCCCAGCAATGCATGTGATTATTATACATCCATAAGGTGCAAACCTCCCAGCAATGCCTGTGATTATTATAAATCCATAAGGTACAAACCTCCCAGCAATGCCTGTGATTATTATTAATGCATAAGGTCTCCATATGGTCTATAAGGTCACATGGTCCATAATGTCTGCCTGCATTGTTACAATTACTGATTCCTCCCAGCAATGCCTGTGATTATTATAAATTCATAAGGTACAAACCTCCCAGCAACGCCAGTGATTATTATAAATCCATAAGGTGCAAACCTCCCAGCAATGCCTGTGATTATTATAAATCGATAAGGTACACATCTCCCAGCAATGCCTGTGATTATTATAAATCCATAAGGTGCAAACCTCCCAGCAATGCCTGTGATTATTATAAATCCATAAGGTGCAAACCTCCCAGCAATGCCTGTGATTATTATAAATCGATAAGGTACACATCTCCCAGCAATGCCTGTGATTATTATAAATCCATAAGGTGCAAACCTCCCAGCAATGCCTGTGATTATTATAAACCCATAAGGTGGTTGGCCACCAGGGGGCGCACGGATGCAGACTCCCTCCGTGTGAGCTCCGTCTCGCGGTCCCACAAAAGTGCCTTGAGCCCCCACTTTTGCCCCCCCCACCCTGGCGACAACTACGGTGGACCTCCATGACTTCGGCCCCCACCCAGTGTGCGCAATTCCGAGGAAAAACGGAGAGGTCTGCCCGACGAAAAGTCCTGCGGCCCGGATTCTCCCGCGAGACCTACTATGCAGCGCCTTCCCAGAAGCCCACAACCGCCGGAGACATCCGACATCCCTGGAATGTGCGGCGGTTTCGCGTCCAGGCTCCCTCCCCCAGCGCTTCACCTGCTGGCCCCGTGGAGTGGGAGTGGGACTTGGAGAGCCCGGGGCAGGCGACAGGCGCCCCCGCCGCCCAAGTTGAAGCGGAGCTGGTCTCCCGAACGCGGCTCGATCCAGGGCAAAGAACGACACGGGTGAGTGCTGCCTCCTAGAAATACGCAGGACCTCCCCACGGTCCTCGCCGCGCACCCCTGCGGGTACGCTACGGCCCGCCGCTTGATCACGAGCACTGCGCCTCGGGACCCTGTTCCCCCGCCCTGCTGAACTGAAGAACGCTGGCGGCCTAGCCCTGCCTTCCACTCGCTTCACCCGGATCTTGCCGACGGACCGCAGACCTCCTCTCTTGCCCTGAAGGCCCCCGTGGTCCACCGTGCAATCGCGGCCCTGCGGCCCAAAGAATCACCCTCGCACCAAGTGACTCATAACACGGCACACCTCGGCACCCCTCCATATTGGGCACCCTTGCTCCGCATCCAGGCATTACTGAACCACACGGCCCGGGAGACTGTACAGCCGAAAATGGAGGGTAGGGCCCCTGACCCCAGGGCGTGTGCCTCCTCCCACCACAGCATTCTGGACCCCTGGAGCATCAGAGGTATTGCCCACTGACTCCCATCAAGTCCAGGGCACAAAACTTCGCCCCACCCAAACCATCATACGCAGCCGCGACCTTCTTGGACACCTGGAGGACAAGACCACGAAGGTACCGGACGTATCGGCCCCGCATAATACCACGGGGGGGAAAAATTGAAACCTATTGGAAGTCAATTAGCTACCCTGTGTTTACCACACCCACTGGAAAGGAATCCTGACCGGATCAAAAACACGGAATCACTGGCACCACAGAGGGAAGGGCTCCCCCACATACTCTACCCTGGACGAGACGTAGAGGAAGAGGGCAAGGAGGATAGGCTTGGGTGCCTCCCCTGTGATACCGAGCATTCCCGAAACCGAATGAACGTGAACGCATGAACGCCCGACAGAAGCTTGCCGCCTACGCATATAAATCGTTACCTCGATCTGGCGCCGGACTCGAGATGACCACACCATCAACCATGGACAAAGAAACTGCTGCCACAAAAGGGGATATTGCGGACTTATTAGCCGAAATAAGGAGCATGGGGGCCAATATTGGAGGGAAGATCGACAAACTCACACAGCGCCTTGACAGCATAGAGGACAGGGTCGAAGGGGTCGAGAGTAACCAGGCCTCCATTGACGTCCTCGAAACACAATTAGACCACAGAATAACTGAACTGGAGCGAAGGGAACAGGAATTTAAACTTAAGATGGATGACTTGGAAAACCGCGAAAGGAGAAACAACCTGCGCTTCTTCGGGATTCCAGAGAAAGAAGGCGAAACGGAAGAAGACTTAAAATCGACTCTCCACGATATCATTAAGCTTCTCGTCGCAGATGATAACATCGACGAACCCAAAACAGATCGCATTCACAGAGCTGGGGGCCCACCGGGAGGCCCACGATCGGTTCTCGCAAGATTCCATCGCTACCAAGATAGGATGAGAGTGCTGGAAAGGGCGAGGAGTGGGGGTACTATCACCCTTTGCGGAGCGCAAATAACTATTTTTCAAGATCTTTCGTCCCTGACCTTATCCCTGCGGAAAATGTGCAGACCACTTACTACCTGGCTTAAAGGTCGTGACACACGCTATAGGTGGGGATACCCCTTCTCTCTCTCCTTTGAACATGAGGGCACGCGAGTCAGACTAAACTCTGAGCAAGACATTAAAGCATGCATTTCTGACCTACTGGGCCCACAGGAGCAAGACTGACCTCACGACCAACCATCCAGGAGCCAGGGGGAATGGCATGTGCAGGGCCCGAAGAGGAGGAAAGTGAAAGGCTCAAGGAAGTATCGCAGAGGGAACGGCTCCCCAGAGGGAGCCAATTGATAGCGGACGAGTATGGTACACTTAAGTCGAATTGGCATTTCACAGGGAGAAGTCAAGGTTACACGTTGCAAGAATGTTTTTGAAAGTACCGTCTATATGTTGCTTATCTGATTATCCTCGGGGGAGGCATGTAGGGGGCTCATTGGACATTTTTTGATGTTTACTATGTATGGGGACCGTGAGGTAACGGTCTCCTCTGGTGGTTCGATTTTGGACCAGTGTTCTCAAACTGGGCTCAATCGGACGCCACCGATCTCAGGGAGGGAAGGGGGGAGGCGGGTGGGGTACGGGGAAGAGAATAAGTGTCAAGTTTAAGGGGCAACTCAGAGTCTTAGTAACCAAGGTGTCCATGAGGTTGTCAAGATATCAAGGGGGAAAGTTGAAATGGTCATATAGCTTACACGAGCATCCAAAACATTGCTATACTGACCGCTGAATCATGCACTAAGGGCGTCATGAGGGTGGGAACGCTCAATGTTAAGGGTCTCAATTCACCTACGAAGAGATCGCTTGTCTTTAGGGAATTCCGAAGGTCAAAAATGGATATACTTTTTTTACAAGAAACCAAGTATATGAAAGGAGAGGAAAGATCAATCTTGGGTAAGAAAACTAGACTAGAATTCTGGGGCTCTGGACCATTGAAAAAAGGGGGAGTGGGAATACTCATCAGAAAGGGGCTAGACTTTAGACTCACGAAAGTTTGGTCCGATGCAGAGGGTCGGGCCCTCCTTGTGGTCGGGACCATTGGAAAGTTGTCCATCACAATCGCCACGATTTACTCCCCCAATGTGGGCCAGCTCCGATTTCTCTCCAAGACAATTCCCAAAATAATGCTTGAGGCGACAGGGCACGTCATCCTTGGCGGTGACTTTAACACCTGGGCAGACCCCGACCTGGACTGGCACCCCGGTAACCCAGACACACGGGACACACTCGGTGGGGATCCCACCCGATTCAAAACAATGATGGATTTATATGGTTTAATTGATGTATGGCGTCGCATGCACCCCATGGAGAGAGAGTACACCTTTTTTTCGGCCCCACACAATACACTCACCCGTATTGATTACCTTTACTCCTCAACCGATCTATTTCACACAGCCACACACTCCCAAATCACGACCATCTCATGGTCCGATCACGACATGGTGTCTGCAGATTTAGTCTGGGATTCTTTACCCGTCAGAGGTGGACGGTGGAGGTGTAATGAGACACTATGGAAAGATCCCGTTTTCAAGCTAGAAATGGAAACCGAGATTAAAGAATATTTTCAATTAAACGATAATGGGGAGGTCTCCAAACAGGGGGTCTGGGAGGCTGGTAAGGCAACATGGAGGGGTATCCTCATACGGGAGGGAGCCAAGAAGAAAAGAGAGAGGGCCCTGATTGAAAATCGAATCCGCAAGGAAATCACCCAATTAGAGAGAAATGCGAATAAAGGAGACACTACTGACTCCGTCACAGTCTTAGAAGCCAGGAAAAAACGGGAAGAGTTACGCCTCTTAGAACACGAGCAAATAACCCGCATGCTCCTCCTCTTGAAACAGAAATTTTATGAGAAAGGGGATAAGGCCGACGCGTTATTGGCGGCCAGACTCCGTGCCCAACAGGCAGAACGCAGGGTTCAGGAGATATTGAATGAGGGACCTGACCCGGGCACGCCCTCCCCTGATATCTCAGAATCCTTTGCAGATTTCTATTTCTATTTCTACTCTCCGGAGCAAGACCCAGACACCCCTATCATTAGATCCTATTCAGAAGACATCACTATCCCCAAATTGACACGAGCTGAATCAGAAACGCTTGATACCCCTATTACAGGAGAAGAGATTCAAGAGGCCATTAAGAGACTAACGTTGGGCAAATCCCCGGGAGAGGATGGGTACACAGCCGGTTTTTACAAAACGTTCGCCCCGCAACTCACACCTTTCCTTGTTGGTTTGTTCAACCGAATTCTAGAAACAGGGAATCCCCCAGACTCATTCGTCAAGGCACTCATAGCGGTTATTCCAAAGGAGGGGAGGGATCCCAAAAAGTGCGGGTCGTACCGTCCCATCTCCCTACTCAACATAGACGCCAAAATATACTCCAGGGTTCTGGCGGCTAGGATTGAATCCTTCATGCCCCGCCTCATCCACCCCGACCAGGTGGGTTTCATACTTGGACGTCAGGGGGCGGACACCATGCGCAAGACACTCCACTTGGTGCACGCTTCCCACAACCTAAACACCGATCCTGCACTGCTTTCCATCGACGCGGAAAAAGCGTTTGACAGGGTAGACTGGGATTTCTTAATGGAGGTCCTTAAGAAATTTGGACTAGGCCCAAATCTTATAAGGGGAATTCGAGCAATATACTCATCACCCACTGCTTCGGTATTTGTCAATGGAGAGTATTCCAGGTGGTTTTAACTGAAGCGGGGCACTAGACAGGGGTGTCCCCTTTCTGCCATTTTGTTCGCCCTGTCCCTCGAACCGCTCGCACACAAGATTAGGGTGGACGATGCTATAGAGGGGATCCATCTGGGACAAACGGAATACAAGTTGGCCCTGTATGCCGACGACATCCTCTTACATGTAGTAAACCCTGAGAGGTCCGTCCCCCGAGCCATTTTACTCCTGGAGGAATATGGTCGCCTTTCAGGCTTCAAGATTAATCGTGCTAAATCTACGCTTTTTCCCCTTCAAGGAGATGCTGACGCAAACGCAGCGAAATACTCCTCCCTGGGACTGTCGATCGAACACGATAAGATGCAATACTTAGGGGTCCAGATAACTAAACAATTGGGTTCCCTATTTGACGCAAATTTCCCACAGCTTTTTGCCAAGCTCCGTATGGACTTGACCAGGTGGGACAAATTGACGATTTCGTGGCGTGGCCGGGTTAATGCCGTCAAAATGACCACTCTTCCAAGGTTTCTCTACCCCTTTCAGATGCTCCCAATTAAAATACCGGACCAATACTTTACAGAAATCAAGAGAGAAATCCTGAAATTCCTGTGGAAGGGGAAAAGGCCCAGGATAGCCTACTCTTTATTGACACTCCCCAAGGATAAAGGCGGGGTAGGCCTTCCCGATCTCCGGAAGTATTATACCGCTGCTCAATTACGTGTGTTCGTCCCCCATCTGCGCAACCATAAAGAGCCGCAGTGGATAGAGATGGATAATCATTATCTGGCCCCGGCAACACTCGGGGAATGGTTATGGGCTCCACGAAACCGGGTATTGAGAAGGACAAGAGATCATCCGCTCTTTGCCGCCATATGGGATATATGGCGAGAAGGCCCGGCAATGATGGGAATCACGACGTGGCCATCCCCATTGAGTCACCTATGGTCCCCGGGCATCAACAACCATATCCCCAATGTCGAAAGGTTCCAAGCGTGGTATGACGCAGGTTTAGAAAGGGTAGGCCAACTCCTCCGAAGTGATTCATTCATTACTCTCCCAGAGCTAACAGAGGCCCTAAATATTGGAGTCCTCTCCACCTTCCATTTTTTGCAAATCAAAGGAGTCCTGACTAAACCTGAGTGGAAAGAAAAACTAGCTAGAGATCTCACCCCCTTCGAAAAAATGCTCGACTCCAAGACTGATAGGAAGGGATTGATCTCCCTTATATACAAACTACTTCTGGAAGGGACTAGTGGACCCATACTTAAACTCAGACGACGGTGGGAAACTGATATGGAAACAGAAATAGATGATGATGTGTGGGACAAAATGTGTATCATGGCCTCACGTACCTCAATATCATGCCAATATAAGCTCCACTCCATTAAACTTCTACATCGCTGGCAATACGACCCGTATAGACTATCCAAGATGTACCAATCCTCCTCCCCCTCCTGCTGGCGTGAGTGTGGACAAGTTGCAGACTATTGGCATATGTGGTGGGGGTGTCCGAAGATAAAGATTTTTTGGGATGAGGTCCTGGGATGGATTAAACACACTGACGGTATCCATAGAACGGCTGACCCATACCTAGTGGTTAAAGGTGCGTGGCCTAGCCCCCCACCTGTCACTCGCGGCGCGAGCCTTACTTGCTGCAAAATGGAAATCGCCCACGACCCCGTCCAAACAAGAGTGGATCAATGTGGTGTTGAACATTTGTACCATGGAGAAAATCACTGCTTCCCTCCATGGTAGAGCGACACAATCTGAACTACTATGGTCAGAATTTTTAGGAGCTTATACATCTACTGAACACTCAACATCAGACACTGACGACCCCCCATCATGAATGTTACGAATCTTGTTTCTTGATCGGAATGTGCTGTTCTCCACTTCCCTGACACGCACTTGCCCCCCTCTCACTATCACCACATAAACACCACCCAAAAACCTGGAGCGATTCCCCCACATGTGGAACCCTTGTATGCAAAAGCGCCTGACAAAGACCAAACCCTTGCTGTCAACCATAACACCTCACTCCTAACACGACACGTCTCTCTTTCCCGGGGCAGGGGAGGGGGATGGGAAGAATTGTTAACATTAGTAAGGAATGACTAGGGTTTTGCCCTTATTTTTGCTCTATTGTTTGCTTGCCCTGTTTCTACATTCCTAGTTCTACATATTGTAAACTAATCATATCGCACTGCGTGAAACAAACGATGGTGATATTTTTTTATTCTTTTTTCCTTTATTCTTGTATGTAAATGTTTCTTCGTTTTGCCTTGATGACAAATGTTAACTTTGAAAATCAAATAAAATCGAATTTAAAAAAAATAAATAAATAAACCCATAAGGTGCACATCTCCCAGCAATGCCTGTGATTATTATTAATCCATAAGGTCTGCCACATGGTCCACATGGTATATAAGGTTACATGGTCCATAAGGTCTGCCTGCATTGTTACAATTACTGATTCCTCCCAGCAATGCCTGTGATTATTATACATCCATAAGGTGCAAACCTCCCAGCAATGCCTGTGATTATTATAAATCCATAAGGTACAAACCTCCCAGCAATGCATGTGATTATTATAAATCCATAAGGTCTCCATATGGTCTATAAGGTCACATGGTCCATAAGGTCTGCCTGCATTGTTACAATTACTGATTCCTTTACCATTAAGGAACGCTATGTTTTCCCAAACAATGCTTTATAGGATGCACAGGGAAAAAGGAGTGTATCCGCCTCGGGGCTAAGGTTAGAGGATTTTTTATTTTTTTTAGGATACCGCAAGACCCATAACCCCTTAAACGGCCATGATGGATGATATTCATACCTTGCACCCTTACCTGACCCATTCTGACGCCCCAGGAGGTCACGTAGGCCATTGGTGGCACTCCTTGCATCACTGCTAATGGTCAGCAAGCTCCCCAGTGATATGATCCACGGTTATGCACTTGCATATTGAGGACTGTGAGCCCCTAAACATTTGGACGTTCTTCACTGGTGGTTTGATGCGAAGATACTGCGCATCGTTCTCATTCGCGTCGAGTTTTGCACCTTTCATGTTGGCCTTTACAGACAATACTCCTCAGCAACTGTCTGTAGTTCACGTCCAGGAATGCCAGCCCTGAAAGGGCTGATTCCAATACCTATATCCCCTCTGTTATGGAGGTTTTCAGAACCACTCCACGTGTCTGGTTCTGGCAAGCCAACCTTGGTGGCTCTGCAAAGGATCGCCTAAAAACTCTCTCTTGGTAAAGCCTGCAAGCAGTTAGGCTACGATTTAGGACATTAGGTGTTTGGCGCAAAACTCAATTAACAAACACAATAGTTTAACAAGCATTATAATGTTCACACAGGTAAGTATTAAAAGATAACCAATTATTTAGCAAGACATATTCATTAGTCAAAAGGTACTATAGCATAGTTGAAGCAATATTGACACATACAAAACACACTTTGCTGTCCCAATGGTACCACACACTACAATACACTGTAACAGTAGCCTTGGGTGGAGGGAAATATTTTAGAAATCTTACATAGAGCGCATGTGTTCTATAAGTCAAACCAACACATACAACCTCAACTTCATCAGTCCCAATTCTTATTCTACAGTCGAAGTCTTGAGAGTTCAAGTAGGAAGCCAGTTCTTGGATGCTTGAAAGATACTTTGTGATAGTACTTCCAGTTCTGCCATAGAGAGGAAAGGGGCTCAATGCAAGTGGTACTCCTGAAGTCAGCCTAAGAATTTGCATTAATGTTATGTTATGTTATTGGGCATTTGTATAGCGCCTTTTGTTACCATTGGTGTGTTTGTTTGTTTAATCATTTATAACGCGCTCCAGACCCAAGGGTATCAGGATCTGCGAAGCTTAAGTACAGAAGTTACAGGGTGATACAGATAACAAGCATGGGTTCATCAAAATCATACAGTAACATATGACAGGGGTATTATATGCATTCTATATACAAAATCTAGTTCAAGTAGATAGGACGCGGGAAGGTAAGTGTGCAGGTGTAGCGGGAAGGTAAGTATACATGTGTAAGTCTTACTGATCTGTAGACTTAAGCCAGTTAATGTAGTTAAGTCTGAAATGGTATGATCTCAAAGCGCTGTGGGTTGAACGCCTTTTGGGACCATAGTCCAGGTCATTGTAGAGAGTAGGGTAATAAGTAGCCTGCCGACTATTTTTCCCTATTTTAGAGGATTGTTGCTTTAGTTATCCAGGGACTTTATCGGTCTAGTGTGAGGTTCGTTCTGTTTACCAAGCTTGGCTGTATCTTTTATTCTCCAGTTAAGTTCTATTGCAATTAATAATAATAATAATTTGGCACTTATATAGCGCTACAAACCCTCAGGTATCTGAGCGGTGCTTATTATTACCCATGGTGTGTGGTGCTCATTTATCGACCTCGGAAGGATGAAAGGCTGAGTTTGGCCCCGCCGGGATTCTAACCTGCGTTAGCAGGCTCTGCACGATGTCAAAGCGAGCGCTCTACTCGCTGTGCCACTTGACCGGCTAAGAGTACTAAGAGTACATCCTATGTAAGAGAACTGGTACTCAGTGAAACCTGAAAGTCCAGCATGACCAGGCCATGTTGATAGTGCTGTGTCTGTCTAACCTTACTATGTGCGGTGGGAGTTCGAGTGTTCCAGGTCTAGTGTAAGGTTTGAGTATTGATACAGGCGGCAGCACACCGTTATCACTTGCAGGAATTTGTCTTGCCATATTCCTCACATGATTTAAGAGCCGAGTACCTTGACTGTGAAACAAAGCCACTCCATATCAAATGCTAGAGCAGAAGTGCCAGTGGGCCCATGTCCGGGTAATTGTTTACATAGACTGCTTGTGTCTTCCTGTACTCGTTTACGATTTGGATTAGGAGTTACACTACATCATTGTCCCTTGCGAGAGCTGAACGAGCTAGAGACTGTCATGAACGGTCGAACACGTCCCTTTTGGACCTCCTGGTCCCTGACACATCGTGGCTTACACTCTGCAGTACTACCAACATGGCCGTCAAGCACAAAACACTGCTTACCAGCTTCCGCGTCGGACGTAGCACACTCTATAAAGAAGCCACACCCCGCGGGCCCGCTTCTCAATGCTACCGCTACAGTGGCTAGACGTGCGTTGCCGTAGATCGCTCTCGCTGACTACTTGCCTTTCCTCGATTCCTGGCCCCCTTTGTTCCTTCCTTTCTTTCATACCTCCTATTCCTGGACACCCGTGTACCCATCCCCGAGTACACTGCATCTCTTCCTGGATTTCCCGGATATACTGAACGTTCCCGGACTCACAGCGCTGACCGCACGCTGGAAACCAAAGACGTCCACACCGGAATATACAAGGCCCGGACCGTGCACAAGAAAACTCCTCCAAGAAGCTCCAGCAAACAACAGCAACAGGTGAGAAGTGGGGAAACCTGTGACAGATTGAGACGTCAACGAACCGACATAGATACAGACATGGAGGCGGGCCTCCAAGATCTTATGCGCGGCATGCAGGAGCATGCAGGAGCTAACAACGAAAGTACAGAATCATAAGGCTGAGAATGCCACGTTGAAACAATTGGTCTTGTCTCGGGATTCCGCGACCAAGGAAAGCGTATTGAAGAAGACCACAACAAGTCAGAAAAGGCAGAGTCTACTGTTGAGCAAGAAAGTTCAAGGCCAGGCCCACTCTTGGAGAGAGCAAGGCGGAATGTGCCCAAGATCACACAGTTGAATGCACTTAAAAAGTCTTTGCAGATAGTTCAGAAAGGGTTGGATCAGTTCAGAAAAAGTTAGTTAACAGGCCCCAGGCCACCCCAGGATAGAGAGTCAAGGATTTACCGGTCACCTCGAACTGTCTGTTGCAAGGGAGGCCAGGCAGGGCACAGTACCTGAAATGGTGAGAACGCTCCAGCGGGGGCAGTTGTTCCTGGCAGCGGGTGCAAGTTGGTGCTTCGTCCAGAGGAAGAGGATGTCTCGTCGTAGAGGAAAGCTGGAGGTCGTTGCACTGCCAGGGAAGAAACCAGCCGCGGAGTTTCGGTTTAAAAGGTACTACCCTTTTATTTGCGGTAGTGGTAAAACGTGGTTATCCCGGCGCCGGGGTGCTTGGCACAGGCGAGTCGACCACGAGATGATCCGGGAAGGTGAAAAAGAGGGCAAACTGGTTATCCCCACCAGCTCAGAGGAAGAAGACTCTCTGGGATGAAGATCTTCTCTGTCGTCGGGAAATGTTGTGAGATGGTTCAGCAGGGCTCCACCGGTGGTTTCGGCGTTACAGGTCAGCTCAGCTTCTCCCTCTTCGGATTCTTTAGGCCCTGTGGCGACTTCTGAAGTTCCAGTCCCCAAAGCCCTGCTTTTATGCAGAAAACCCCCATTCATTCAGCCTAGCTGTCAATCAAACATGCTAAGCGGCTCACCACTGGGCCAATCACACAGGAGTGCGACTTGAGTTGCCCAGGCAACTCAGTCCAGGGTGCCTAAACCCCCCTCCCACACATCCTGTAGACCCAGACAGAGTGGCACCACTTTGGAGGGCTTCTGTGGAGAAGCCTGCCAAAAAGTGGAACAAAGGGCTCAACTTGGGTTGGAGTTACAAAAGTGAACACGGACGCCATTTTGGCACCGAGTTTTGGCAAAAAATCCCAACCAGTGAATATTTTTTTTTTTTTTTTAAACTTTCTTTATTGATTTTCAACAGATTAACAGACCACAAACTTTATCATGTACTGCATATGTACTACACGTCCACAACTTCCCCAATACCACCCTCCACCTCCCCCCACTCTCAAGACCCCGGTCAACTCCACCGTCCAATATCAAGCCAGTTTAGAGGCCAGGGCTGGCCGATCCTTCTGAGGGGTCGTCCACCGCTTTGGGGTGGAGTAATGGCACGGTCAGCGACACCCAGCGGTGTAATTCCTCACTGGAGTCTAGTCTCTGTTCGTGGATTGCGGTTTCCCATGCTCCGGTCTCGGCAGCTATCCACTTTGTGAGGTCGTCCCACCATTGCGCTTCGATCGGGCCTCTGGGGCTCTTCCAACCCATGGCTATGCGTCTTTTCGCCGTGATATAAATTAAGTCTCTGAGTCTGTTTAGGGGCTTGTTTTTGTAGTCCCGGCTGTATCGGCCCAAGATGCAGGCCGCAGAGTCGTGCACCTCTAGTTCAATATCTGCTTTTGCCACCCTTTCCCGTACCTGTGTCCAAAAGGTGCGTATCACTGGGCAACCCCAGAACATGTGAGTCATTCCCGCCCTCGGCTCATTGCATTTAGGGCATAGCTGGATTGCGGCGCCCTTGAAACTCGATATAGTTTCCGGAGTTAGGTAAGCCCTGTTGGTGATGTATAGTTGGATAAGTTGTAAGCGGGCGTTTTTGGAGATTTTCTTGTGGTAGAGGGTTACTCTTTCCCATTCATTGTCGTCGAATTCCAGGCCTAGTTCGTATTCCCACTTTCCTCTGCTTCTGAGCTCGTTCCTGGTCGTGCCTAACATTAAGGCTTCATAGAGCCGCGAGGTTTCGTGGCCACCCTCGGTAGTGTTTAACATTGTTTCTATAATCTCGTTGTCCGTTGCAAGGATGGCCGCCACAGGCCATCTGTCCTTCATAGACTGGATCACTGCTCTGTGGAGCAGGAATTGTCCTGCTGGTAGCTCTGTGGTCTCGCTGAGGTCGGAGAATGTTAGGATTTCTTGGTCCTGAACCAGGTCTCCAAGGGTGGCCACCCCGCAGGGTTCCCATTGTGCACGCGTTTCCAGTTGGCCCCATGGACGATGGGCCATGAGTGCTGCTATGGGGATCTGTGGGGAATATGGATCTGGGGACCCCACTGTTCGGCAAGCCCTTCTCCAGAGCCGGGTTCCAAGCTTCGCTAGGTATGGGTACTGCCTTAGGGTTCCCTCCTTGACCCAGAGTAGGTCTCTGAGTAAGAGGCCGGTCAGAGCTGGCTGGAGAAGTCTGGTATCTGTAGTGATCTCATCGGCCATCCATCGCATCACGTGTCTTAGCTGGCTTGCAAGGTAGTACAGTTCGAAGTTGGGGACTTTCAATCCCCCCCTTTTGTAGGGTCTTTGAAGTGTCTCCAGCGCTACCCTGTGCCTGCCTCCCTGCCAGAGGAACTGCCTGCATAACTTATTAATGTCTCTAAAGAAGGAGGGGGGGATGTTGAAGGGAACGTTGGTGAAATTGTGTAATAGGCGGGGAAGTGCTACCATCTTGAGGAGACCCGCTCTCCCGGCCATAGAAAGCGGAAGCTTCCCCCAGAAGTCCATGGATTTTGCTATGGTATCTTTAGCTCTAATCGTGTTGAGGATGTGTTCCGTGTGAGGGTTACGGTGTATAGTGATTCCCAGGTATCTAAAGGAGGTCACCTGCCATTGAAGATCTAAGGGGGGCAGGGATCTGAAGTCTTCCCTGTATAGTGCAACTAGCGGGTAGAGGCAGGACTTGTCTTTGTTAATCCGGATTCCCGTGTGATTGTGGAAGCATTCTAGGGTTTCGAGAATGTAGGGCAAGAGGTGTTCGGGATTGTGTAAGTATAACAAGGTATCGTCAGCGTACATGGAGACAAGGTGGGTTATCCCGTCAATCTCAATGCCCCCATCTCCGTATTCCTGTCTAAGGTATGCGGCCACAGGTTCGTTGGCGATGATATATAGCATCGGGGATAGTGGGCATCCCTGGCGGGTGCCCCTGTGGAGGGAACACGAGTCAGAGTATGTCTTGTTGGTCCGCACCCTGGCAGATGGATTGGTGTAAACCAATTTGGTCCATTTCAAGACAACTGGTCCAATTCCCATTTTTACCATGGTGGCATATAGCCACTTCCATCGCACTGAATCCAAGGCTTTGGTGGCGTCTAATGACGCAACCGCGTATTTCTGGGGCCTCAGTTCCGTACTGTATATAACGTGGTGCAACCTCCGCAAGTTCTCAGTTATGGAGCGCCCGGGCACATAACCCGTTTGATCTTGATGAATTAAGTGTGGTATTACCCTACGCAATCTGTTCGCTAGGAGGGAGGTTAGGATCTTGCTGTCAACGTTTAACATGGAAAGGGGCCTGTAGGAGCCGCAGTCCGTACCATCCTTGCCAGGCTTGAGGAGGGGGATGATAACGGCTTCCCTCATGGTGTCAGGGAGGGTGCCGCGCTCATAAGCTTCATCAAACACCTGGGCCAGCAGAGGGGCTAGAGTCTCCTCATAAGTCTTGTAAAACTCTCCAGGGAGGCCATCGGTACCTGGGGCTTTTCCAGATGGAAGGGATCTAATGATTACCTTTACTTCGTCGGGAGTGATGGGCTCGTCTAGTGTTTCAGCCATCTGTGAGTCCAATTTAGGCATCTCGATGATGTCCAAGACATCCTCAATACTGGCGTCAACTACAGGCGGGGTCTCGGAGTACAGGTTGTGATAGAAATCTGAAAAGACTGAGTTGATTTCTTTTTGGGTATGTGCCGTGGTGCCATCCGGCTTAAGAATTTGGCAAATGGGTGCGCGGGGGGTTTCTCTTTTATACAGCCAGGCTAGGAGTTTCCCGGGTTTGTCTCCCAGGGCGTGGGTTCTTTCAATGTGTTTAGCGTAAATCAATTTACCCAGGGACTTCCCAGTGTGTTAAACAGGTTTGCTTTAGGTCGATTATTTCTTGTAGGAGTTCTGGGGTTGAGTCAGCCCTGTTTTCCAATTCGCCCAGCTCCCCCTCCGAGCGTTCCAGAGAGGATATGATGGATCTACGGGCTCCACCTATGGACGCAATAATTTCTCCTCTCATGACCACCTTGTATGCCTCCCATGCAGTGCCTATGTATCTGACGCTATTCAAATTTCGTTCCCAGTAATCCTCGGTACAGTCACTTATGTGTTCCCGGAAAGTCGCATCGTGAAGGGCTTCGGCTCTAAGCCTCCAAGTAGGGACCGGGGGTCTAGGCGGGAATACTTCCCAGGTGGCCAGCAGCGGGGAATGGTCAGACAGCACCCTGGGCAGGTAAAGGGCGTCGCCAAACATAGCTTGTTGTTCTTGGCTTACAAACAAATAATCCAGCCTAGTATGGACAGCATGGGGTGGGGAGTAAAAGGAAAATACTCGTTGATCAGGGTGCAGTTCTCTCCACAAGTCTCGGAGTAACAGCTGGCAAGTCAGTTTGGACAGAATATTGGCCGGGGGGGACGGGCGGGTATGTTTATTATCCGATCTATCTTTTAGAGGGTCTAGAGTGCAATTGTGATCACCTCCCCAGATCATGACGCTGTCCCTATAAGGGCTGAGCCTTGGGTACAGGGAGTGGAAGAAAGCTGTAGCGTCATGGTTGGGTGCGTAGGTGCTAATTAGGCATACCTCTCTGCCTTTGATGGTGCCGCACGCCAGTGCCATCCTACCCTCATCATCCGTTTTTGTGCTTATTAGTCTGAAGGGGATGGTTGGGTCAACCCATATCAAGACTCCCCTTGCATAAGAGGAGTAGGAGGATCCTATCAAGGTCCCACGCCAAGTTTTGGCCAATGCCTTCAGTTTATCAGCAGATAGGTGTGTTTCTTGGAGCATGACAATGCCGGCCTTGCATCTTTTCAAATATGCGTGGATGCGACGTTGTTTCACATAGCTATTCATGCCTCTGACGTTCCACGTAATGATTTTTATCGTGTCAGCCATGGGTAATTGGAGATATAGCGTCTGTTTGGGGGTCTAGCTAGGGGCCATGTTAGTGGCAAGAGGCGTGTAGAGAATTTCAGTGGTCTTGGTGCTTTTAGATAGAGGTACTTGACTTTAAAGCCACCACCCCCTATCCCCCTACTCGGTAGCTTGGGAGTCGCCAAGTCTAGGGGCCGTGTTGTCTTCGTGCTGTGTATGGTGGACGTCAGTGGTCTAGGTGATTCCCTTTTCCGGCACCTAACATTCGTGCCAACTCCCGTTTTCCCTCCCCCCCGTAACCTTAAACACCCCAAACTGAAAACAGGTCGAGCGAGGTCTCCCTCGTTGTGACTGTCCCGTTTCCGCTCCGTTAGACCGTGCATTGGTCGCCTGGTGCCCTACGGGCGGGTATGTGTATACCCAAAAAGAAGGAAACTTCCGGGGGTGGAAGAGTGTTCGACTCTGGTGCCTCGCTGTGAAGAATCTGTTCAGCTGTGTCAAGCTGGCATTTGCGTGGAGTGGCCCTTAAGGGTCCACGGACCCGAACGCCGCCATCGTGGTGTAGCTCAGCGCGGTTGTCGTCCCTTTACCTCCATGTCAGGGATCTGTTCCCTGTCCATCCAGTCCCGGGCCTCAGATGGAGTGTCAAATAGGTGGGGTTTGTTGTTGCGTATTACTTTCAATCTGGAGGGATAAAGGAGCATGTAGCGCAGTCCGGCGGCCTTCAGTCTGGCTTTAGTATGTATGAATTGAGCCCTCTTCAATTGGACCTGGAAGGTGTAGTCGGGGTAGATGGATATTTTGGCCGAGTCTTTGAGGATCTTTGAGGATCTGGCTGCCTGACCATGAGTAGGCCAGGATGGTCTCCCGGTCTCTGTAATTAAAGGGATAGTCTAGTAAAAAATTTGATTTAAAAAATAGATAGGCCACATTAAAAAAAAAATACTAGCATCCTCCGTTTTAAAACTTCCTATGTAAAATTTTGAGCTATTCAAGCTCAAAATTCGAAAAAGCAAGCACAGGGGGGCCGCCATTTTGTGAAATGGAGGCCCTCCTTTGCTGGCTTTTGCTTTTGCGGCACTAATGAAGGAAAAGCCAGCCAGCTGTAGTAAACAAAGTCTACCGCTGGGTGGCTTTCCCTTCATTAGTGCCGGGACTCGGAGGACGCGGACCGGAGACCAGAGCAGGAAAGCTGCAGCTGAATCTCGGTAAGTTCTATTTATTTTTTTTACAAAAAATAAGCACTAGCTGCGTTTTTTTTTTCTACGTTTTCCGGGCTGGAGGAGCCCGGAAAACTTAGAAATAAAACCGCAGCTTTAAAAATGTTGTATTTATGTTTGCGGTCGCTTTTGAAGCGACCGCAAACATGAATACAACGTTATTGTGTTGGAAAACACTGCGGTTTTTCGTTCCAAGTTTCTCAGGCTCCTCCGGCTCCCCTGGGAGCACCGGAGACCCAAAGTGATAGCCACAGGAGGCAGAAACAAACGCGGTTGTGTTTACATGCCGCGTAGTGTTTCTACCTGCAGCTGATTTCCCATTTGGGGCTCTCGGGCTCCAAAGTGGGGAGCCCGAGAGCCCCAAATGGGAAATGCTACGTTGTCTGCCTGAATCTGCTTTTCCATTTGGGGCTCTCGGGCTCCCCGTGGGGAGCTTGAATAGCTCAAAATTTTACATAGGAAGTTTTAAAACGGTGGATGCTAGTATTTTTTTTTTTTTTAATGTGGCCTATCTATTTTTGAAATAAATTTTTTTACTAGACTATCCCTTTAAGAACGCTATTATTGGTCTGGGTGGGGTGCCAGGGGGAGGTCTTTTAGTGAGGGATCGATGGGCCCTTTCAATCGTGAAGCCTTGGGACAGTTTCTCAGCGCCAATCTCCTGTAGTATTAGGTTCTCCACGTAGTTCGTGGGGTCGGATCCCTCAATGCCCTCCGGGAGGCCCAGGAGGCGGATGTTGTTCCGGCGTGCCCGCCCTTCTGCCTCCTCGGCCCTTTCCTCCAAGTTCTTCACTCTTTGCTGCAGCTCATCGACATCTTTGAGGAGCACCACTTTGGTTTCAGTGTTTTCACGCACCTGAGCCTCAAGTGTATCAGTCCTGTTGGCTAAGGAGCGGACGTCCTGGCGTAGGAGGCCCAGGTCTATGGCCACCGCGTCAATTTTGTGCTCCATAGTGGTTTGGAAGCGGACGTCCTGGCGTAGGAGGCCCAGGTCTATGGCCACCGCGTCAATTTTGTGCTCCATAGTGGTTTGGAACAATTTAATGGCTTCAAGGATATGGGTGTTGCTAGGTTCAGTAACCGTTCCCGGGGGGTCAGGCTGTGCGTCTATGATTTTGCCGTTAGAGGTTTCGGAAGCTATGGGTCCCCCAGCCGTGAAGGTATCAATGGTGGTTTGGCGCTGTTTGGACCTGGCCCCTTTGGTGGACATGGCGGATGGCCTGTTGGATCTTTGTCTTCTCTAGCGTGGGCCCGGGGTGGTCAGAGCGCGGCAGGGCTGAGCGGCCGTGTGACCCCCACCGAAGGCGTTAACGGTAGGGTTCCCTAGGGCAGCTCATCCAGTGGTCGTGTAGGGAGCTCGGGGGAGATCCGTGGTGATGGCACCCGGGCCCTCAGTGCCTCCGGTATAGTCCTGAGGCGCGCTCAGCAGGCCCACCGCGCCTCGAGGTAGGTCGCCCCACCTGGCCGACACCGGGCCCGCAGGCAGGGGCGCTTATGCGCAGGGGCCCGGCCGAGACGTCTAGGCCCGCCCCACAGGGTTCCGGGTATGCAGTTCGGGGTGTTGCGCCCCACCTGGGGGTCCCAGTGAGTATGGTGGGCAAGGGGGGGGGGGAAATGCAGGCACGGCACTCCCCAGTGATCCTGCTAATAATGGGCTTTCCCCCCGCTCACCTCGTGGGTTCAGCGACGCTCGGGCTCTCCGCTCTTCTTTCAGGCCGCCACTCCAGGGGCTCCGCTCTCGGCAGGCTGCGCACAGTGCCCAGGCCGCACCGCCCTCTGCCTGCGCGCCGAGTCGCGTGTGTCCTCCGTCGGCCTCCCCCACCGATCGGACAGGTATTGCAGGGTCCCCTGCTCGGCGGAGGGACCCAGGAGCGGTCCCAGAGCTCCGGTCTCCGCGCAGGTTGGTGAGGAGGAGCAGGGTGGGGGGGGGGCCGCCTGAGACACTGGAGCTGTTGTTGGGCCCGTCTCCCCCGTTCACCGCCTGCGCGGCTCCACCCGTCAGCAGCTCCGAGGGCAATGTTCGTGGCCGAAGGGCCTCTCACCCAGTCGCGTGTGTCTTCCGTTGGCTCCCTGCGCAGGTCGGGCAGGACCGCAGGCACCGTTGGGACCAAGGGCGTCCGATCGGCTCAGCCGGCACGGCGCCGCGGTCCGGGTGCAGCACTGGTGTAAGGGCTGCCGCGTATCTCAGCGCGAGGGAGCCGCCATTTTGGCTCGGGTCTGCAGCGACTTACCGTGCGGCCGTTCCGTCTCCGTAGGGCACCTACGAGCTCGGAAAACAGCCTGCGGGTGCAGGAAGGTAGCAGCGTTCGATGAGGAGGACCGCGGGCTTCAGGGGTTCACAATTTAAGTAAGAAAAACTGCTTATGTTGGTCACATCGTACGGAGCGCACCCAGAGCACGTCCTCTTCACATGGCAGTTAGCCACGCCCCCCCAACCAGTGAATTTATATTAATTTAATAAACCGGCGGTATGTTTGAGGCTATGTTAAAAAGTGGTAGCCTTGAACAATGGGAAAATCCCATAGGAATATATTCGCGGTCGAATATAAAAAGTAGTATCCACTGCCACCAGCCAAAACTCGCTGAGGGGGGACGGGACAGTGCCCCCTCGAACAACAGACCCAGGGGCAATCGAATTTCCCCTACCAGTATGTCCATAATATGATGGTTTGTACTGGTTCTGTTCACAATTTAAGACTAGTAAAGCCAATGGTGACTTTACATGCCCTGGGAGACAGTAGTCAGTCCCAGGGTATGGAGTCTATGCTTGTGGGTCACTACGACACCCCTGTGTTACTGCACGGAGGGTGCTGTGTAACACACATATCAAAAACACATGAAACCCTATGGAGTAAAAGACCCCATAGCCCATAAACACAGACAAAGTCAAAGGAACACCTCAATTCATGTCTAAGAGTGGGAGTAAAAGAGTCTCACTCTTAGCAGGAGAAAAAAATAAACCCGAAAAATCCAGAAAAGCTGCTGGGGGACTCACTAGGTTTGGGAAATTAGCCTTAACATAGAATTCTCCCTAACACTCGCCCCCCCAGACTAAGGGACAGGAGGATTTAATCCACTCCTGGATGAATCTCATACCTCTAGTTGATGACATACATCCTAGAGAGACCATCAGCATTTTGGTGGTGACACCCTGACCTGTGCTCAATGGTGAAATCAAAACCTTGAAGGCAGATTGACCATCTCAATAGTTTTGGATGATCCCCTTTCATTTGCATCAACTATCTCAAGGGTTGGTGGTCAGTCTGAATGACAAAAGTAGAACCATACAAGTATGGCCTAAACTTCTTCAGTGCCCACACAATGGCAAAACATTCTCTTTCAATTGTTGCCCACCTTGTCTCAGGATCCTCCAGAGAAGCAAATGGGGTGCTCCCCACCCTTCTCATCCAGTTGGCTAAGAACTGCCCCTATACCTACATTGGAAGCATCAGTTTGTACAATGAAAGTTTGGTGGTAGTCAGGTGCTCTCAGTATTGGAGCTTGGCAAAGAGCTTTCTTCAGGTTTTCAAAGGCCTGATTGCACTCCTCATTCCATTTGACCTTCTTAGGGAATTTTGGAGAGGAGATCACATTCAGTGGAGAAGCTATGGTCCCATAGTTCTCAATGAAATTCCTGTAATACCCAGTGAGGCCTAGGAAGGCTCTCACCTGGGTTTGAGTAGTAGGTGTTGTCCAATTTTGCACAGCTTCAATCTTACTGAACAAAGGCCTTATTTCTCCACCTCCTACCTCATGCCCAAGGTAGACCACTTTACTCTGTCTATTCTGGCATTTACTTGCCTTTATGGTCAGATTGGCCTGTCCAAGAGCCTGCAAAACATGTCCTAGGTGGTTCACATGTTCTTCCCAGGATTGGCTGAATACTGCAATGTCATCCAAGTATGCCATGCAGAAATCCACCATCCCAGCCAGAACCTGGTTCACCATCCTTTGGAATGTAGCAGGTGCATTTTTCAGTCCAAAAGGCATAACCTTAAATTGATATAAGCCAACTGGGGTAGCAAATGCAGTTTTCTCCTTGGCATGGTCTGTCAGGGCTATTTGCCAATAGCCTGATGTAAGGTCAAATGTGCTGAGGAACTTGGCTGAACCAAGTTTATCCACCAACTCATCTGTCCTTGGCAAAGGGTGGGCATCAGTCTTCGTGACTGTATTAAGAGCTCTATAGTCCACACAGAATCTCAAGTCTTTGGATCCTGCCTTTGGTACTAACACAACCGGGCTAGACCATGGACTAGTAGAGGGCTCTATTACCCCAAGATCAAGCATCTTCTTGACCTCTCCTTTGATGCGGGTCCTTACATTTTCTGACATTCTGTATCCTCTGCTTTTGACTGGCAGACAGTCACCAGTGAGAATATCATGCTGTCCCCAAGGGGTCAAGCCTGGTAAAAGTGAGAACAGAGAGGCAAAATGATTTAACATAGATTTGCACTCTGCTTGTTGCTCAGGTGTCAGATCTGAAGAGAGATTAAATCCTTCAATCTTTTCGTCTCAGGGTAAGCCTCTGAGGAGATCAGGGAGAGCTTCACTCTCTTCTTCCTCTGCTGATGAAGCTAGAAGCAAGGCTCCTACTTCAGGCCTAGAGACATACGCCTTTAGTCTGTTGGTGTGGAAGACTCTGGGAGCTTCCCTGGGCTTGCCCACGTCCACCAGATAGTTCACCTCTCCAAGTTTACCCACAACCTTGAAGGGTCCCATCCATATGTCTTGCAAGGCCCTCTGCCTTGTTGGAACCATAACTAGAACTAGCTGGTCTTGAGTAAACTCAACCATGTTAGCTTTTTGATCATGCCAGTGCTTGACCAATGCTTGTCCAGCTTTCAGGTTATCACTAGCTTCTGCCATCATGTGTGATATTCTCCTTCGGAGACATATCGCATAGTCAGTCACTCTGACTGGCTTGGGGGAAGGAGCACTCTCCAACCCCTCCTTAATCAGGGCCAATGGACCTCTGACTGGATGGCCATAAAGAAGTTCAAAGGGAGAATAACCTACTCCCTCCTGAGGGACTTCTCTACAAGCAAAGAGAAGGCATGACAATAGAAGATCCCACTTTTTCTTAAGGGGTTCTTCTAGAGCACCTATCATGCTCTTCATCGTTCTGTTGAACCTTTCTACAAACCCATTTGTCTGTGGGTGGTATGTGGTCGAGAACTTGTAAGTAACTCCACAGGTTTTCCACATGGCTTTCATGTAGTGGGATATATAGTTTGACCCCCTGTCAGAGATTACTTCCTTAGGAAACCCAACCCTGGTAAAAATACTAAGGAGGGCCTTAGCCACAGCATGAGCTGTAACAGTCCTCATAGGAATTGCCTCAGGGTATCTAGTAGCATGGTCTACTACAACAAGGATAAACCTGTTGCCTGAGGAAGTTGGAGGATCAAGGGGACCAACAATGTCAATCCCTACTCTCTCAAATGGGACCTCCCACAACTCGGAGAGGCACTAAAGGTGCCACATTCTTGGAACCAACCTTACCAGAGGTTTGGCAGGTGTGGCAGCTCTTGCAAACTTATCTACTTCAGCCCCCATCTTTGGCCAATAAAAGTAGAGTGAGAGCCTTTCCTTAGTCTTCTTGTTTTGTTTTGTTTGTTTGTTTATTTATTTGTATGGCACACCTTACCCAGGGGCAACAGGGCGCAGGCAGAAGATAATTCGAAGCTTACAATGTTGCAGAAATATACACTTTGAGGGAATGATAGAGATAAACAGAGTTACAGGAATAAGAAATGTACAAATCATCATACATACAAAGTCAATATCTATGCAGGGGTAAATATACAAATATACAAATATGTACAGGGCTGTTGGAGGCGGGTACTCCTGAGAAAGATATTCAGGATTACAGGAGTAAGGGGTATACAAATCTTCATACAAAAAAGGTCAATATCTATACAGGAGGAAGGTGTACAGATGTGTGCTGTAAGGGCTGTTAGAGGCGAGGGCGAGGTTGCGAGCAAAGGTATCACTATCTATGCCTAGGTATAGAAAGTGCAGCTACATACAAGGGTTATTGGAGTTAAGGTGACTGATGAGGTGTTTTCTAAAGTGTAAATATGGTTGGTCAGCTCTTAGGTTGTGTGGCAGAGAATTCCAGAGCATGGCAGCTTTCACGTGAAACTCAAGTGACCAGCCAAAGGAATCTCATGGGCTAGTTGCAAGAACTGTAGTCTGTTTTCTTGGGGTACTACAAGCCGCTTGCAGTCTCCAGGTACAGACTCAGTTGGTTCACTGTAGAAGAGGCCATCTTCCCAGTGTAACCTATGCTTTCCAGGCTCTTGCCCATCAGCCTGAGAAGCTGCCTGTTGGCGAAGACCTTCCAGAGTTGAACATTCTCTCTGTCCCTTACTGAAGTCTGCCCGGTTGGGTCCACCTTCTGGCAGTAAAGACTGCAGCTCAGGATGGTCAACAGGATCCAGATCTCCAATGTGTTCTTGGCCTTCCACTAGCTCTTCTTCAGAGTCTAGTTCAACCATACAGGGTTGCACCTCCCTCTCAGCCTCATCTGGAGGTGGAGTTACAGGTGTAACTTTGGACAACCTAAGGGATGTCCTTGTTGGAAGCACTGGAGTGCTGGCTGCTGGTTTCCTTCTTAAAGTCTTGGGTTTCCCCTTTGCTGCTTCTTGTTCAGATATAGCAGGTATTAACTCCAGTGGAGTTGGAGTGATATCTTTCTTCATCATCTCCAGAGCAGAACCTCTCAAGGTTTTCTCTCTTGAAGGCCTAGTGAGCTCCTGTAACCGTTTACTAGGAGGTCTGGGGGGGTGTGACACAACTCCAAGAGTTTTCAGGTCATTTCCCAACAGAACCCTTCCTGGTACTTCACATTGTACACTGACAGGTATCTTCACAGTCATATCATTGCACTGGATGAGAACTGGTAACTGGGGAAGCATCTGCACAGGCCCTCCAGCTAATTTGGTGAGGCATTTGGGTGCCTTAACAACATCCTCTGCCTTGAAAAATGATTCATCCACCACAGTTATGCTGGCCCCAGTGTCCCTGATGGCAGGAGTCTCCTGACCATTCACCTGGACACTGTCCTTATAATACTCTTTAGTATTATCCGGGATAGAATTATACACATCTAAATTCTGTTGTTCCCACAACCCCAGAGACACTAAAGAAACACTAGCTGAGACTCCAATAGGTTCATCAGCTAGCAACAGAAAGTTTCCACTGGCCATCTAGCGAAGGCTAAGGAGACAGTGTGGACCCCTGAAGGTTTACCCTTACATCTGGGATCCCCTTTCACATGGTCAGTAGCCTTACAAACATAGCATGATCCAAATGCTTTCTGGAATGGAGGCTTGCTCTGACCTCCCTCTGGTCTGTTACTAGAAGGTACACTAGCCTGATTAGGTTTCCCTTGTGGCTTACCCTTATGGTTTTGTTTGTGGCCCTCTTTGGAATTGGAATTATTAGAATTCTCTTTAGAGTCCTTTTTAGGCTGTTTCCCCTCATCCTTTTTCTGAGTAGCCCCAGAATCCTTGTGAGTAGCCCTGTTGGCAACCCACAAGTCAGCAGCCTTAGCTAGCTTCCTGGAATCTAATTCCTTTGAATCAGCCAAGTGCTGTCTGAGCTCAGGAGAGCAGGCATCATAAAGTGACTCCAACATCACAAGATTCTTCATTCCTTCATAGGTGTTCACTTTGTAACCCTTAATCCATCCCTCTAAGTTTTTCAAACTTTCACTCACCCGGGTAGCCCAAGGGGTACCATCATGCTTTTTGAGGGTCCTAAACCTCTTAAGATACTTGGAAGGGGTGTTCCCGAATCTAGCTATTAAAGCTAGCCTCACACATTCATAATCCTTCTTATCCTCGCCCCCCAACTCCTTTACCACATCAGTTGCAACAGGGGGAAGCCTAGAGAACAAGCAGGAAAGTAACTCATTTCCTGAGATGTTCTGGAGCCCATGATTATACTCAAACAGACTCAACCAATCCAACACATCCAACTTAGGCTCATACATACCCACAAGCTCTTTAGGCATCCGGGGTCTTTTGGGACTGGAACTCCTAGAGGATCCGGAGAGAGAATCATTTTCAACAGACAATTTCTTCATCTCTAGCTCATGCTTGAGCTCCATTTCTCTGAGCCTTAGTCCTTGGTGCCTTTGTTCATTTTGAGCAGTAATTCTCTTAAACTCCAACTCAAGTTTTACTTTCTCTAGTTCAAGACATGGAGGACTAAGTGTGGGACCTGGCAAAGGTCCAGTAGGCACAGGTGGTAGAGCAGGTAGAGGCCTGGGGGGACAACTTCATCATCCTCACCCTCCTCTTCTGGCTCTGACTCAAGGTTATCAACACTTTGATCAATATCAATATCATTACTGTTTTCTACATTTGCTGGAGTGGTAGGTTCCTCTGAACCACCATCCAGACTTTGGTTTGCTAACAACCTTTCTATTAGCTCCATTTTATGCCCTTAGTCAGGAGATTCTTATGCTTACAGAGAACTCTTAAACAATCAGCAGTTTTTGTAGCAAGGGACTCTTGACTATAACTTTCCATAGTCGACAGGTTTTAGAAAATAAACTTGTTAGTGCTAAGCTTTGTGGTTAGTTGCACTAAGGTACGTATAAGCACACTAAAATGTATACTCTATACAAATCCCACCGCTGCCACCAGTGTTAGGCAGAATCCTGTGCAGTTCCCATTAGGGAACACTGCAAAAAGATTAAGACTACAGGTGTTGGCAGTACACCCACTTGGTAGCAGTCTGTACCACACAAATTTACCTGGTAGCTGTGGCTGAGCAGTCAGACTTCTCTCAAGAAGAGTTAGGCAGTATATAGAGCATACACATCAGGTACCCAAAATACAGTACTACAAGCAAACACTGACCAGAGCTTTGGTATAAAAGTATATAATTATTTATTTAAAGACACACTTGTAAAATACACTAGCACTAATATGGCAAGCAAGTTCAAAACACAGTCACAATTACTATATGTACATCCCTGATCACTTATTGAACAAGTCTTAGTTAAAACACCACTTATTTTCAGACAGAGGTGAGCGCTTAACTCAAGATGGCACTCCAATAAATTAGATAGAAAGGGAGGGAAAAGGCAGAATTAGAAAGCACACAGTACCAACACTCTTAGAAGAACCACAACAAGTCAGAAAAGGCAGAGTCTACTGTTGAGCAAGAAAGTTCAAGGCCAGGCCCACTCTTGGAGAGAGCAAGGCGGAATGTACCCAAGATCACACAGTTGAATGCACTTAAAAAGTCTTTGCAGATAGTTCAGAAAGTGTTGGATCAGTTCAGAAAAAGTTAGTTAGCAGGCCCCAGGCCACCCCAGGATAGAAAGTCAAGGATTTACCGGTCACCTCGAACAGTCTGTTGCAAGGGAGGCCAGGCAGGGCACAGTACCTGAAATGGTGAGAATGCTCCAGCGGGGGCAGTTGTTCCTGGCAGCGGGTGCAAGTTGGTGCTTCGTCCAAAGGAAGAGGATGTCTCGTCGTAGAGGAAAGCTGGAGGACGTTGCACTGCCAGGGAACAAACCAGCAGCAGAGATCCTCGGTTAAAAAGGTACTACCCTTTTATTCGCGGTAGTGGTAAAACGTGGTTATCCAGCCGCCGGGGTGCTTGGCACAGTTGAGTCGACCACGAGATGATCCGGGAAGGTGAAAAAGAGGGCGAACTGGTTATCCCCACCAGCTCAGAGGAAGAAGACTCTCCGGGATGAAGATCTTCTCTGTCGTCGGGAAAAGTGGTGAGATGGTTCAGCAGGGCTCCACCGGTGGTGTCGTCATTGCAGGTTGGCTCAGCATCTCCCTCTTCGGATTCTTTAGGTCCTGTGGCGACTTCTGAAGTTCCAGTCCCCAAAGCCCTGCTTTTATGCAGAAAACCCCCATTCATTCAGCCTAGCTGTCAATCAAACATGCTAAGTGGTGAGTCAGGCGGCTCACCACTGGGCCAATCACACAAGAGTGCAACTTGAGTTGCCAAGGCAACTCAGTCCAGGGTGCCTAAACCTCCCTCCCACACATCCTGTAGACCCAGACAGAGTGGCACCACTTTGGAGGGCTACTGTGGAGAAGCCCGCCTAAAAGTGGAACAAAGGGCTCGTCTTGGGTTGGAGTTACAAAAGTGAACACGGACACCATTTTGGCACTGAGTTTTGGCAAAAATCCCAACCGGTGAATTTATATTAATTTAATAAACCGGCGGTATGTTTGAGGCTATGTTAAAAAGTGGTAGCCTCGAACAATGGGAAAATCCCATAGGAATATATACGCGGTCGAATATAAAAAGTAGTATCCACTGCCACCAGCCAAAACTCGCTCAGGGGGGACGGGACAGTGCCCCCTCGAACAACAGACCCAGGGGCAATCGAATTGCCCCTACCAGTACGTCCACAATATGATGGTTTGTACTGGTTCTGTTCACAATTTAAGACTAGTAAAGCCAATGGTGACTTTACATGCCCTGGGAGACAGTAGTCCGTCCCAGGGTATGGAGTCTATGCTTGTGGGTCACTACGACACCCCTGTGTTACTGCACGGAGGGTGCTGTGTAACACACATATCAAAAACACATGAAACCCTATGGAGTAAAAGACCCCATAGCCTATAAACACAGACAAAGTCAAAGGAACACCCTAAATCATGTCTAAGAGTGGGAGTAAAAGAGTCTCACTCTTAGCAGGAGAAACAAATAAACCCCAAAAATCCAGCAAAGCTGCTCGGGGACTAACTAGGTTTGGGAAATTAGCTTTAACAGAGAATTCTCCCTAACAAAGTCATTGCTACGGACTTCATAGTAGAATTACCCCCTTCCAGGGGATATACGACCATCATGGTCACTGTTTATCTATTCACTCACATGGCTCATTTCACTCCACTGAATAAACTACCATCTTCATCAGAACTTGCTGGAATCTTCCTGGAGCATGTATTCCGACTCTTTGGACTCCCTTCCAAGATTATATCAGACAGAGGACCCGGGTATATTTCTCAATTCTGGAAACACTTATGCCGGATACTAGGAATCCAATGTGCCCTCTCCTCAGGTTATCATCCACAGACCAATGGAGCTACGGAACGCGTGAACCAAACCCTAGAGCAGTATCTCCATTGCTTCACTACCAAGGTACAGGACGATTGCTCACTTCTAATACCCCTGGTTGAATTCGCCTATAACAACTCAGACCACTCTGCTGTCAAGACCAGCCCTTTTTACTGCAGTCAAGGATTCCACCTTTTGGTCCTACCTTCCATTCTCCCACATCCTACACCAGTACCCACACTAGATGCCTGGATCGAAACTCTCGCGAATGTACACAAAGAAGCCAAGGAACACCTAGAAAGGGCCCGAACTCATACCAAGCATTATGCGGATTCCAAAAGAAGACCAGCACCATCCTACCCAGTGGGTGATAAGGTCTGGCTATCCACAAAACTACTGCCTCGACATCTACGACTGAATAAACTGGCTTCGATACTACGGGCCTTTTACCATAAAGGAAATCATTAATCCAGCGGCCTTCCGGCTTAAACTACCAGACTCTTGGAAGAAGATCCACTCAGTGTTTCATACGTCTTTAATGAAACCATACATCCAATCCTCCCGGACTACCCCCAGGCCTAACCCTGTAATCATCAATGACCAGCTGGAATACGAAGTATCCAGAATTTGTGATTCCAGATACAAACGTGGTCAGCTACAGTACCTGGTTGAATGGAAAGGATACCCTCCTAGTGAACGCACCTGGGAACCAATATCAAACCTGAATGCCCCCAGATTACTCAGAAGGTATCATCTCATACACTCGGGCAAACCCGGAGGGACAGGTCTGCGGAGGAGGCATGCTGTCATGAACCATCGGACACGTCCCTTTTGGACCTCCTGGTCCCTGACACATCAGGGCTTACACTCTGCAGTACTACCAACATGGCCATCAAGCACGAAACACTGCTTACCAGCTGCCGCGTCGGATGTAGCACACTCTATAAAGAAGCCACACACCCGTGGGCCCGCGCGTCTCAACGCTACCGCTACAGTGGCTAGATATGCGTTGCCGTAGTTCGCTCTCGCTGACTACTTGCTTTTCCTCGATTCCTGGCCCCCTTTGTTCCTTCCTTCCTTTCTTTCATATCTCCTATTCCTGGACCCCCGTGTACCTGTCCCCGAGTACACTGCATCTCTTCCTGTATTTCCTGGATATACTGAACGTTCCCGGACTCACAGCGCCGACCGCACGCTGGAAACTGAAGACGTCCACACGGGACTATACAAGGCCTGGACCGTGCACAAGAAAACTCCTCCAAGAAGCCCCAGCAAACAACAGCAACAGGTGAGAAGGGGGGAAACCTGTGACAGAGACCTCACCTGATCGGAGAGCGTGGTGCATACCAGGTAGAGACAAAGAGCAGGCACAATCATAGTTTGACAACATAAGTGCTACTATGCCCCGGGTAGTGGAGTTCTGGTAATTAATTTATAGCCAGATAAGACAAGTATCATCCGATCAGAGAGCTCAGTGCAGACCTGGTTGAAGACAAGGTCAAGCCCAATCATAGCATTGGAACTTAAGTGCTGCTAAGCCCTAGCTTCCAAGTTCTGCACTTTGAATTTCAGACAAGTAAAGATAAACATCACCTTGTTTGAGAGCGTAGTACATACCTAGTGGAAGACAAAGATCAGGCCCAGTCAAGTGTAAGAACATATGTGCTACTAATCCCCAGGTTTGGACACCTGGGCATTAATTTCCAGCAAAGTTTAGTTTAAACAACGTGTTGGCACACGAGTGCAAATAGGTACTCGTTATTGCCGAACATGTAAGTGGCCAGTTGGTTCGTAGCCTTCAACTTATGTGTCCCAGTCATTCTTACCAGCACATAACAATGGATTCCAGCCATTTCTTTGGGGTGAGTGGTTGGTCGGGAGGGCTGATTTCGTGGGAGACTGAAGGCCAAGACTGTCCGATGCATAATTTTAGGGGAAGAGACCGGGTTTTCAGTGCTTTCTGGAATGCCATGTAGTCTTGAATGTGTTGAAACAAGGGAGGCACTGAGTTCCACAATGATGGCGCCAGGGTTGAGGAGGCGGACCCTCCGATCCTGGATGAATTGGTGGGGAACCACTAGGAGGAGAGTAGTTCTTGACCTTGGAGTGTGGGTTTGGTGGTAAGGTGTACTCTTTTCTTGTAGTTATTTCGGGCCGGCTTTGTGCACTGCTGGGTGAGTAATGCACATGATTTTGAAGGTGGCCCTTTGCCCAATCGGGAGCCAGTGTAGGGTGCATAGCACAGGTGAGATGTGATCCCTTCATCCGAGCGCAAGGAGCAATCTGGTGGCCGAACTTTGGAATCTTCGGAGTTTGTTTAGTTGGTAGGCCGGTTCACCCAGGTTAAGGGAGTTGGCTTAGTCAAGTCTGGACATGACAATGGACGGATTTGTGGGTGTTGGCGGGTGCCACACTTGGATAGAATTTGTGAACATCGGCCTGCGCTGCAGCCAGACAGAGTAGTGAATGTTCGCAGGTGCCACGCTTGGATAGAGTTGTGACATCGGCCTGTACCGCATCCAGAGAGATTTGTGGATGTTAGCAAGTGCCACACTTAGACAGATTTTTGAATGTTGGCAAGTGCCGCTCTTGGATAGAGTTGTGAACATCGGTCTGCACCGCTTCTAGACGGATTTGTGAATGTTGGCAAGTGCCGGTATTGTCATCAACACCGTCCACAAATCTGCCGGATAGTGGCGCTTTGCTGTTGTTGTCGACGTGGACGGAGTCTGAAGGTTTGTTGTCGGTGGTGGGGGCATGGCAGTCCCCCGGTTTTGAGCCCATGCTTCCTGTGAACATTTTACAACTGGATCGGCAACGTATTCAGTTTCCTTGGAGGGGGAACGGGAACGGGAACCGACAGGATGCCCGGCTGTCGACGGCGAGTGGCATGGGGGCTGGTCCACTCCCTGACCCTTTGGTTCAACAGCAGTTCCTGCTGTCATTGCAAGTGTTAACTACCCTCCAGTCTTTGTTGGGTCAGTTGAATGCGAGGTTGCCTCCGCCTCCAAGTTCGGCGGCGCCGGTGGTTGAGGCTGGTGTTGGTCCTAAGAAGTCTCCTCCAGCTCGATTGCCTCTGCTGTTGCTGATGGGTTTGGACTGTCCACCGAGCCATCCCGAGGAAGGGGAGTTGCCGGACTCCGACCCAGAGAGTGTTCCCTGTGACACCCTGTCTACTGGTTCGTCGTCGCCGACGAGGGACGATGCCTGAGACACTGATCCTGAGGTGGAGCAGTGCTGTAGTCCGGTTCAGCCTTCTCCGCTCGATGATATAGGGGCGTTTCACACCAGGATGGCTAAGGCATGCCAGGAGTTTGGAAGTGCGCCGGAGGAGGAACGTAAGGACTGTTTCCTATTCGACCATATGGGGAAACGTAGGAAGGCAGAGTTCTCCGTTCCGATTCTCGACCACAATGCGCCACCCTTTTTCTGAGCCAGCAGTGAGGAGCCATCTCGAGAAGAAATGTAAGGCGTCTGAGTCCACGCAGAGATGCCTTGTATCGCAGCCCGCGCCTGAATCTGTAGTGTCTGCGGCTGCTAGCCGTAAAGCTAGAAGCCAACATAAATGTGTGAAACCCCCGGTGAGTGAAGCCTGCAAACAGGACACTTTCGGGAAAAAGGTCTTGACGGTGGGGGCCACTAGTGTGAAGGCTGCAAATTGCTTGGCCATCATTGCCAGATATGATCGTGAGATGTGGCATCGACTGGCCCCAATTCTCGAACCTCTTCCGGAGCCACAACATAAGGAGGCCATGCTGTTGGTTCGGGAGGGGGAGGAAGCTCACAACCACAGCTTCAATATCACAGTGGATCTGGCCGAGTCGGGATTTAAACAGATCAATAATGGGATGGTGCTCCGATGGCAGGCCTGGCTGAAATGTATGGATTTTCATCCAGAACTGCAATATAAAGTCATCGATATGCCCTGTTAAGGTGAACAGTTGTTCAGTAACAAGATTGATGAGGCCTCCAAGAGGATACTGAGATGGCAAAATCCTTGGGTTCCTTGCATAGTGGTCGGTCTTTTCGCTCCTTCCGAGCGTTTCGTGGGCCTCAGGTAATGCCCGGTTTGCCTCTTCCCGGGATCGCAGTTACGGGTGCTCCAGCTACTCCTCGCAAGGCTATCGCTGATCAGTCAAGTCTGCTCAGAGGGGCAGGGACTTTCAATCTCAGCGTAAGAAAGGGGCGCTGCCTAAAGCTCAGCAATGACTGACATATGGACGATCTACTGGGAGGCAGGGTGGCGCTCCATGTTGCGAATTGGCAACTGTTAGGCAGAATCTCATGCAGTACCCTTAGGGAACACTACATGCAATTAAGACCACAAGTGTAAGCACAATTTCACCTTTGGTACAGGCCGGTACTACACAGTAAATTGGTAGAGATGGCTGAGCAGCCAGACTTATCTCAAGAGTTTAAGTGAGCAGTAGAACAAGTTACACAAAGGACCAACTAATGCAGTGATTCAGACAAACACTTACTAAAGGTTTCTTGGTAAAAGAATATACATTTATTTACTCAGTCAGTTAGAAAACATTACAATAGCAAGAGCAGCTCAATATCACACACTAAAAAACCACAAATACTCAAACGGTAAGTAAATGAACAAGTTTATCTCCCCTGAAGTGGGAGCAAAATGGCACTTTAGATAATTAATAAAGGGGTAAAAAGACAAGGCTATAAGAACAGACAGCCAAAATACATTCGTAGGCAGGGCAAAGGGTTTCAATTAGCTACAACCAGCAATTCTTCTCAATAGGCCTTGGCCAAAGTCAATGGATCAGAGTCTTTGTATAGGATAGCACAGTTCTGGTAGATAACGGTTAAGTCTTTGCCACAGAGTTTAGAAGAGTTTGGCTAGGCGAAAAGTTTGACAAATGTTTAGGGAAGGACAAGCCTTCGAAGTTGAGAAAGTTTCCACGAACTCTTGCAATGGCCGAAAATATTTCCGGACCGCGTTTGCACAGTACTTTTGTATTGAAGAAGTGCTGTAGCTGAGGCAGTTGTTCCTGGCAGTTTGAGCAGATCTCTCTGTTCCTGAGCTTCAGTCGTGGGGGCAAGAAGGAAGATGTCGGGAGTTTCCTGCACTGCCCAGGGATGAGGCCGAAAGCTTAGCAAGACATCAGTTTATGGTGCGAGTGCCTTACAGTCCACAAGCTGGTTTCCTTCCCTCTAGCTATACGGTTTTCAACAGCACTCTGATGAAAATTCGACCAGATGGAGACGGTGTCCAAGTGGCTTACGAGTTGGTTGCTCCCACCAAACTCAAGGGAAGAAGTTAAACTTGAAGATCTTCTCTCTCGATTGGAGTTTCAGGCAATTTGGACCTGTAGCCGGACTTCACAGTTGTCCAGGAGTTGCAACAGTCCTCTTCCTTCAGCTCGTCTTTGGTTCTTTCGTTCCAGTGCTCTACTCTGCTTTCCAAGTCCCAGAGACCTGCTTTTAAACAATTTTCTCCCATTCATTCCATCCTGGCTGTCACTCACACAGCCGGGTGGCTGTCCTTGCCGGCCAATCACGCCAGAGTGCATACCGGTCTCCTATGAGACTAAGCACAGGGAGTTTTGGGCACCTCCCTCACATCCTGTCCACCACAGACACTCAGGCAGCAGAGGATGGCTCCAGCATTGAAGCCCACCAAAGGCCAACAAACAAAGGGACCAAACCTGGTTTGGCGCATAGAGACAAACACAAGAAGGACTTTTCCTAAAGGAAATGGCATAAAATGATGACCGGAGTCTGTTTTTACAGATAGGTCTGGGGCGCCATATTGAAAAACATGGCTGACCTGATTTTTAGCTACCGTTGTTAGCGGTCGGGAAAAATCACAGATGTTGATCTAAACCACTGCCACCAGCCATTTAAAGTAGGAAAAGGTAACATTTGACTGTTACATGAGTGTTTTGACTCGGGGTAAGCTAGGCAACCCCTCGAGCACTATATAGGAAGATAGTGTGTGCTGGGTCAGTAAATTTAAAAAGACTAGTAAAGCCAATTTAACTTTACATGCTCTGGGAGACGGTAGTCCATCCCAGAGAAGGTATTTAAACCTTGTTAAGTCCGAAAGACAACCCTGTGTCACTGCACTGAAGGTGCTGTGTGACGCACAGAAAAAGATGATGCCTGTGGAGTTGTTTCAAAACTCCAAAACCAAAGGACACAAAAGTAAAACACACACAAAATACATGGAAGAGTGGGGAAAAAAAGGCTCACACTCTTCCCAGGTAAAAAACATCAAATTATAGAAATCCAGCAAAGTTGCTGGGAGTCTCAAAAGGTACAGGAAATTAGCACTGTTTGAGAATCCTCCCTAACGGCAACGGATCACATCCGATCGCTGGGTGCTGGACACCGTCAGTCTTGGCCTCTCGGAATTTCGGTGTCCTCCAGTGCCCATTCCACCGGTGCAGGGGGTGCAGCTGCATCTTCAAATTTTGCAGCAGGAGGCGATTCTCATGCTACAAAAAGGGGCGCTAGAATTGGTGCCTGACCCGCTGCAGATCGACGCTCGACGAAATCGCATTATTCTCCAGAGCAGATTTGAAATCTGCATTGCACCCCAAATTACACCACAAGTTGATTTAATTTGTGCTCCTCTCACGAATTCCGCTATTTTACTGTGGATTGGCATTATTTGTCTTGCCTCTATGCTGAACCATGAGGTTGACTCCACTTAAAAATGGCCGACGCTACCATGATGTCGTGTGTATAGCCTCCATTTGGCCCGATCAGCGTGGATTGGCTGCTGTAGAATTCTTCTGGCCTATCCCATCGCCGGCAGACGAAGGCCGGCCCAACCCACTAACGCCACCCAACAAGGCTGCCTGTCTGGGGCCTGTCCGGAGGCTTACGAGGCACGTGACATTGAACTCCGCAACCGTACGGGTAAGCCACTCAAGTACAAGCGTTCGCCTATCCGAACTGCCTCATCTTAAAACTTTTCACGCGGCGCACCTCTCGGGTGCATCTGCGCTTCATAGCAAATGGACATCTCATATTCACCTGGCCTTAAGTGATGCAATGCTATGTATCATAGTCTTTGTGGCCAAGTATGCTAAGGGAAATGCTCACCACAACGCACTCACTCGTGCAGCCTCCCACAGTGAGTCTACGCAGGTCGGCACCTGTCCCAATATGCCCCCGTTTACCTTGCATTAAACCACGCATTACATCGTGTTATGTTTATGACTCACAGTCGGCCACTAAAAGAGCCGCAGAGACCGCAGCCTTAGTTCTAGCATTGCTCACACTCTTAATCTGCCGCGCCTGCTCTCTCCCCAGACACAGAACACTGATCAATACAAGCACACCATCACCCACCCCGCAATCACAGCCTATCGACATTACTATCGGCATCCCAGCTGCCGGCTCCTGCACCACCCATCCTACCACTACATCAGCACCTCGCTCGTGCATCAGTCTTCAACCCAGCTTACATCAGTCATGCACTAGTACCTCCACATGAGCTCGCTATAGCATTGAGCCTTTACATCTTTTGACTGTGTTCTTAACATTGTATGGTTTGTCTATGCTGTACTACCTTGCTACCCGAGTGCTGCACCCTAGGACCTGTGCGACCTCAGTTAGTATCTCAATCGACTAAACAATAGTCCCTCATTCGACATAGCCCCAGCATCCTAGCTGAATATTGCCCAAACATCACATTTGCTTATATATTACCATTCGTTCTGACCGTGCCCTAGCATTCTAGCTATATATACCATACTACTTTACCTCGCAATTCACATATTCATGTTCCTGCATTCCCATAATCTGTTAGTACCTAAGCAGTCTATTTGACAATGGACTCGCATTTTAGCCGATTATGTTTGCACATTCTATTTGACTATGCCTAACATCCTAGTTGACTCTGACTAGCATTCTAGTTGTGTATGCCATTTTACTTTAACACGTAATTCATATAATTGTGCGCCGGCATTCCCGTGATTTCAGCTAGCATCTCAAACAGCCTATTTGACACTGTACTAGCATTTTTGCCGATTTATGTATGTCCTTTCTGTTGAATTGTGCCTAACTTTCTAGTTGACTGTGACTAGTAATCTAGTTGTGTATGTCAGTTTACTTTAACACACAATTCTTACAACTGCGTTTTAGCAGTCCCGTGACGTCAGCTAGCATCTCAAGTAGCCTACTTGATACTGTACTAGCATTGTAGTCGATTATGTATGAATGCGCCCGAGCATCTTAGTGCATTTGTGCCCTTGTGTCCCAGCAGACCGCAGCCCTCGCACTTTACTTGACCGTGCCCCAAATTCTTAGTTGACTAAGCAACAAGTTATTGTCATACTTAGCAGCACATGGCCATAAAGCAAGCTTAAAGAAATTCCAATATTGTCGAAAGGAGGTGGCTTATTTGGGCTACCTACTTTCGAGAGAGGGGAGAAGACTGACGCCAGAAAGGATAGAGAGTATCTCTGGTATGCCTATTCCAAAAACGCAGAAAGGAGTCAGAGCTATAATAGGCATGGCTTCCTATTGCCGGCAGTGGATTGTGAATTTTGCGTTGATTGTGAAACCGATGGTGGCATTGACAAAAAAGGATGCCGTGATGCCTTTGCAATGGAATGAAGAATGCCAGAGAGCATTTGATCTGCTCAAAACTGCATTATGTTCCGCTCCAGTTTTGGGCACACCAAACTATGACTTTTTTTCAGATTGTATATGAGAGTGAAGATTGCGCATTGGCTGTTTTGACACAGGAACAAGGTGGAAGAAATGGGCCATGTAGCTATTTTTCTTCCGCGCTGGACCCTGTAGCGCGCACTACCACGTTTGCGAGCTGTTGCAGCGAGTGCTGCGTCAGTGAAACAAACCGAAGGAATGGTGTTGGGACACACCTTAATTTTGATGGTGCCACATGCCATAGACATTCAATTAAATAGAACGCAGACTCAACACCTCACATCTGCTAGACTGACTAGATATGAAATTGTCCTATTTGCGCCACACATCCAAATTATGAGGTGTAGCGCTTTGAATCCTGCAGAATTAATGCCACGGAAGAACTAGGTGAGAATGAACCTCCCCATGATTGTTTAATGGTCACTGAGGAAGATACGAAAGGAAGGATTGACTTAACAGATACCCCCACAAAAAGAGCCAGATGGAGAACTGTTTTATGACGGCTCCTGTTCCAAATTACCTGATGGCACATCAACTGCTGCCTATGCTATCACTACACTGAAAAGTATTGTGGAGAGCAAAAGAATCCCTTACAACTCTGCTCAAGCAGCGGAGATAATAGCGTTAACCAGAGCTTGCGAAATATCTGAAAATCTGAGTGTAAACATATATACTGACAGCCAATACGCCTTTGGCGTGGTACATAACTTTGGCTGACTCTGAGCTGAGAGGGGGTTTCTTGACATCACATGGAGCCAGAATTCAACATGGCCCTTTGATTGTACGATTGCTGTCTGCACTTATGTGTCCAAAGTGCCTAGCAATAGTGAAATGCGAGGCACATAAAAAAGTAACATGTAAAGTGGGTAAGGGAAACGCATTTGCAGACAGGATTGCGAAGCAAACTGCCACTGATTTGAATACCAAGATGTTAATAGTACAGTCAGAGGAAGTGCCGTGCATGGTAGAAAATGGAATTGCTACTGTTAAAGAGATGCAGGCAGAAGCCACTGCTGACAAAATACAAGAATGGGCTGAGGGCTCCGCAGAATTAGATCTAGAAGGATGCTGGGTAGACAAACGAAGTAAAAATTGGATGCTGCCCAACTCCTATGTAACCGCGATGGTCACAATGGCCCACAGTTCAACACACATTTGTGCTAAAAAGATAGTCCAGCATTGAGCCACAGTATGGCAGAACACACACATAAAGAAAAACGCAGAAAGGCTGGTACAAAATTGTATTAAGTGCCTGCAACACAATGTGGGGAAGAGAACGGTGACTCCAACAGGTAGTTTCGGCCCTCCCTCAATGCCATTTGAGGTAATCCGTTTTTGATTTCATAGAGATGGAGAGTTTCCAAAACTTGAAGTACGTGTTAGTGGGTGTGTGTGCGTTCAGTAAGTGAGTGGAAGCATATCCATTAAAAGACTGCACCGCTATGAGTACTGCAAAAGTAATGTTGAAGGAATATTTCTCACGGTTCGGTCTGCCCCGGGTCATATGGTCAGATAATGGGCCGCATTTTGTGGGCACAGTGGTATTACAGATTTGCGCAGGTCTCCAGATTAACAAGCGATTCCATTGCGCCAGACATCCCATGAGTGCTGGTCTTGTTGAGCGCCAAAACGGCATTTTAAAGGCAAAAATTAGCAGAATTTGTGCAGGAAACAAGTTGCGTTGGGTAGACGTATTGCCGCTGGCGTTACTGTGCATGCGCAGATCTGTGCAGGCAAGAACTGGGCTCTCCCCGTACGAGATCGTGATGGGGAGGCCGGCGAATGTTTGGTGTGCACCACAGCCAAAGCGGCTAAAAGAGGTAGAATATCCTGTGCTCAGTACTTATTGTAACCTTTTAATGCAGAAATTGTGTTTGATTCATCAGCAGGTGCAGGAGGCTCTACCCGTCAAATACACTGGTCCGGGGCATTCACTGGAACCCGGAGAGTGGGTTCTAGTGAAGAATTTCGAAAGAAAGTCAGCGCTTGCACCCAGATGGCGTGGACTCTACCAGATACTTTTGGCAACACAGATTAAAGCCTGAAACGAAACTGGGAAAATTGCTATAAAGGAGAAAGGTCAAAGAGTGCCCCAACGTTGTCGAGCAGAACCTGCATCACTGCTGGCTGACACAAAGAGTGTATCATCATTTTGGCGCCCACCATCTGCCATTGCGCCGCAAGCTGACTTAGAGCCCGAGTCTGGAAGTGCACCCGCACTATTCGTTGATCACACGATACCAGGAGCGAGGCGGTATAATTTACGGCCTCGGAAGAAGGAGTGATCAAATCTTCATTTTATTTGATCTTTGTTGCCTCTGTTTCCCAAAGTGCAGATGAAGTGGGAACCGGAGGCCTAGGGGAGAGCGGCGTGAGGGTTGTGCAAATCGGACAGCTCAAGAACGTGGCTCCCCGGTGCTAAAAAAATTAAGAATCCACGGACAAGAGGTGCTCATATGGTACGAAGGCAATTGATAACTGCTCTGGAGTTCTTTGAGCAATGAGCAGATGCACAGAAATCTTGCCCAACGCATAGCAATCCAGGCTGCTGAGAACTGGCAGAATAAACTTTTTACATTTCCGAACTTGTTCGAACAAGTGCAACGATAAGAGATATTCACAACGAACATTGTTGGAGAAGGACTGCGAGAGAAAGATGCCCGCACTTGCTTTTGCCCCCTCCGGCACCACTGCTGATAATGAGTTAAAAATAGAGACTGGAAGGTTACAAAAAAAAGATTGCCGAAAAAATGGTATGCTGATCTTAACAATAGTCATATGTGTGATGAGTATATTAGCCCCAATAATGACAGTACTGGTATTATGGTACTTAGAAGAAATACACCCATTAGAAATGATCTTGCCTGTTAGAAACATCTCGACTACTGAAAGCCCAGTCCATGTGATTTCCTATACCTTGTCCCCAATGGAAGAAAGACACAGGGAAGGAAATGGTAGCAACACATTATTGTTAATAATGAAGCATGGTGGTAGACAGAACAAACATGAATGAATTTGAGGAGATTATTATGAAACCTGTAGGTTGTTCTATATTTCATAAAACATGACTGATCACACCAGTAGTGATGCCCCAAGTTAGATTATTTGTGCCATATGAATCATCTGTTATTACGTTTCATATGAACCAAGAAGGAAATAAAGATATAGTGCCCCCCTCCTATACTGTAAATTACAGCCCACGCTCTGTTCCTTTTTGCTTGAAGAAGAAGGGATCCTATTCAGTAGGGACATTCACTAAATATATGAATATAGCGTTCCTTGACAAGGTGGAAGAACCCGTGTATGTAGGTGACCCCGTTCATTTATATGTGGAGAAAAAGCGTATCCTTGGCTACCTAGAAACTGGGGAGGTACTTGTTATTTGGGACTTCTGTTCCCGGGAGTATTTCTTTCAAGAACAACAGATATAGCAAAATTGTCCAGGTCAAGCCCACGGCGAGATAAGGGAGGTGGTTTTATCGCCGAAGACATAGCAAAATCATTCATACCATTTTGGGGCCAAGCAATACACTCCTATAATATAAGTGTCATGATGCCTACCTCCAAGGAGCCAGGTCCGACCCAGCAACCCCAGAGGCAGGCATCATTTCCCCCAGGAGAGTGCCAGTGGGCCCAAGCTGGGGCCCTTTGGACGCAGTCCTGGCGCCTTAGGCGCCAGGCTCATGTAGGACCCCTGTCCTGGCGCCTTAGGCGCCAGGCTCATAAAGCTAGGCATGTGTTCAAGTGTTTTAATGTGCACTTACCTGATGCAGACCATGCTGCTACATCCAGGCCCTCTTGAGGCCTGAATGGAACTACTTTACCTGTGGGACTACTTTCCACCTGGGTGTGGTCGGGGAAGGATACATACCTGATCGGTGGAAGGATACACACTGGGAACTTCTTCCAAAGCTATTTAAACCACACCCGATCAGCAACTCATGCTTCGCGTTGTTCTGCTCTTCGCAGCTGGACGCTCACCGTGTCAGCTCCTGCATCTGGACTTCAGCCACGCCTGTCAGCATCCTGGGTCACCTGCAAAGGGAGACAAGAGACCTTACCAGCTAAATCTGCACCACAGAGACATCACAGACGATCCTGAAAGGAAAGACATTATTTTTTAAAAGCATTTCGTTACAATTGCTGCAGCGCTGCATTTCACTCACCTTTCCTGGGTTCCTCCATCTTCAGCAGCGATCATCCGGATACACAGCCACTTCCCAGAGCCTAGAGAAAAAGACAAGAATAAGAGGTGAGAGAAGGAAGGGAATAAGACTTACCTGTTGGGTCATTCCCTTTTCATTTCGGGTCTTGCTGCTTCCAGGCATTTTCCGGACCCCGGCCCCTATGGGGAAAAAAGACAAAGACATTGTATGAGCGTATGCAAAGACAGTTCCCGAGCGCTCATCCAGATCTAATCTGCCATTTACTGGAACTGGAACTGCACGTTTCACTTCGGGTCGGTGCCATATCTCCGGCATTCCGAACTCCAGGGGAAAAAAGACATAAGCATTAGCGCTTGCTGCAAAAGACAATGAACATTATTATTAAGCTTGGACTTTTGAACTTGCAACAGAACTTTTACAGAGTCTTACCTGAATAGTCAAGCTTACCTGAACTCCCACCAATCCTCAATCCAGTGAAGTAACTGGTTTTCAACGCGCCCCTGCATCAGAAGCAGGATGGAGAGCTCATCCTTCCTGGCCCTAAGGTGAGACTTCACGGGGAATCGTGGAAGGGTATCGTGGAGGGTTGGAAGAGAGTGGGAGGCTTGAGCATAACTCGGTCAATAGGTAATACTCCCTTTTCACGCACAGGGGAATATTCCTGCGAGCCGGAGAAGCCAGAGTAGAGGGCCCTTCCTGTCCATCTTCAGAGTCCTGCGCTTCACCATTGAAGAAGCATCAGCACTCGAAGCCAGACCTGCGCCTCCGTGGGAATCAGGTGAGCGTTACAATAAGACAGCTGTCCAGAATATTAGAGAAAACAATAAATGGAACAACGGACCTATTATACAATATGACATTAGAAGAAAAAGGAATTTGATTAATGACATTCCAAAACAGGAGGGCTCTTGATGTAATTCTGGTTGATCGTGGGGGAGTTTGTAAAATCGTGGGATCAGCGTGTTGCGTATTTGTAAGCGACTCCTCCCGTATAATTTTCGAAGCAATAAGAAAATTGTGCGTTCTGAGCTCTGACCTCCACCCCCCAGAAGGAAGTTGGGAATTGAACATAAACTCCTGGTTCTGGGGATGGAAATTAGTTGGGATCCTAGTAGCAGTGATAGGAATATTTATGACATATTGTTGTATACACTGCTTACCTATAATTTGCACTGAAATAAGTGAGGAGTGTGCACAAATAATAACAAAAAAGAACCTCACTAAATTAGATGCCCAAATGAATCATGAAATGAAGACAGTGAAGGAATTCATGTCAATTAATATTGATGATAACGAGGAGGAAACTAGTAGTCTGCAAGATTCAGAATCAGGCACTTGGTCGGAAGAGGATGCAATTTATGGGTGAGGCGTTTGGCATATAGCCAAAAGGAGGGTTTGTCAGTCCAGAAAAAGTAGAAACCCCTCCACAACAAAGGCAATGTATTTTGTTGGCCGAAGACCAACCGCCTCATATGTTTGGTACTAGTAATACCGACTCATAAGCTTGACTAAAGTGCGTCCATTTTGAAGTAATAGAAATCACCATCTTGTTTTAACTTTCGCTTCTTGCTTTCTGTTTAAACTGCTTGCTGTAAGCTATTCTATTCCACTATTACATCGTTGCTCATGCATATAGCAAGGCCACGAGATACTTGTTGAAACATAAGGCTGACGGCCCAGACAGCAATGCCCAGTCTCCTCCCTCACAAAACCTTGGAAGTAAGCAACAAGGTATTTAATCATTGCACAGGTGCCAGCTAGTCTCGCTCATGCGGCAGAAATGGTAGAAATGAACAAATAATGGCTTGAATTATGTTCTCCTTTGCGGCCCCTCTTCCCTGAGCCCTGTAGAGCCCTGGAGAGCGAGTTGACCCCTAGCACCCAAATAGAAACTAGGTGATAGCGAGGCCTGGAATGTGTCTCGCCCCTGCACGCAGCCTGCTCGCAAGAACAGGAGCAATGTGTTGTCTAAAACAAAGAATTGTGTCTACAGGCTCACGAAATTGCAAACTGTTGCTAAATAAATGTCCGAAGGTGTCATACTCATCACAATTGTCAATCATCGAAACCAATTCAAAGGAAATACATTATGGGCGGTATTGAATATTTCACCGCTGATTGTGAGATGCCCATTTTGTATATATGCAACTGTTGTACAATGTTCGCTCTCTTGTGTCCCTCGGGGTCTGGAGACACACGTCGCGGGGCGTGAAACCCAGTTGGCCAACTGAGACTATTTGCTTTGCAATAAACCCTAGTTTTTGGGAATACAACCTTGTGTCTGGCGTATCAGTTCGTGTGTGGTGATTTTGCCTTGTTTCCATACGCGAGGGGCCCCTAGGGGCCACTTCAAAACACCTGAACCTGATGAGCAAGAGGTGTTACCTGACATCCTCAATCCCCATGACCATCCTGAACTACAGAGTTTGTTATTAGAAGGTGGTCCTGACAGGGTTGAGTTCAGTAAGGGTCAACATGAGTGCCCATCTTTGGAAGGCCTAGGCCTGCTCCCAGCTTGTGGGTGAACCTCCTGGGAAGCACAAGGTATATTGGGAAGGTGGGCTCCTCTACAGTGAGCCTACATAGTCTACAGAAGGAGACCATAGGAGGTTGGTAGGTCCCCTTGCTGTAAGACCCTCCTGCAGCTGGCGCATGAAGTGCCCCTTGCTGGTCACCTTGGCGTCAGAGAACCAAGGAAACATTATCCATGCACTGCTACTGGCCCAAGATGGGGGTGCAAGTAGAAAGTCACTGCAGGAGTTGTGCCACATGCTAGTTATCTGGGAAAAGTTGCACATCAATCCAGGTTCCATTGGTACCACTCCCCTTTTGTGGGGGTACCATTTGGGAGGGTAGGAATCGACATTGTCGGTCCCCTTGACCCCCAAAAATCCTCAGGCAATAGGTTTACCTGGTGCTGGTTGACCATGCCACCAGGTATTCTGAGGCCATCCCATTGAAGACAGTGACTGCCAAGTCAGTTGCAAAAGCTTTACTTGGCATATTTACTAGGGTTGGCTTCCCTAAAGAAGTTGTGTCTGATAGGGCCAGCAACTTTTTGTCAACGTATATCCAGGCCATGTGGAAGGAATGTGGGGTTACCTATATGTTTTCCTCTGCACACCAACAACAAACCAATGGTCTAGTGGAGCGGCTTAACAGGACCCTTTAGAGCACAATTGGGGCTCTGGAAGAACCCCAAAGAAGAAAATGGGATCTTCTATTACCATGCTTACTGTTTGCCTACAGAGAGGTACCTCAGGAGGGCGTTGGCTTCAGCCCCTTCAAGCTTCTTTTTGGTCACCCTGTAAGGGGACCCTTAGCAATAGTCAAGGAGGGGTGGGAGATGCCCACTCCCTCCATCACTACCAATGTAGTAGACTGTGTGCTAGGACTCAGAAAAAGAATGGTACTCCTGATGGGTCTGTCTAGTGAGAAGCTGAAGGCTGGGAAAGCTCTGGTGAAACATTAGTATGACCAGAAAGTTACCCTCATCAACTTCACAGCAGGTCAGCCAGTCCTGATCATGAATCCTACAAGGTCTAGAGCTTTGCAGGACAAGTGGTTAGGCCCTTACACAGTGGTGGAGTCACTGGGTGACGTCAACTATTTAGTGGACATTGGAAGGGCTTGACAGGGTCCAAAAGTGTTCCATGTAAATAGGCTGAAGTTTTTCATCCCAAGAGTTGAAATCACTGCACTGCTGCTGGCTTCAGATGTTGAGGAGGAGGAGTAAGAACCTCTCCTTGACCTGTTCCAGGGCAGTCCTTCAAATAGCTCCATTGAGGGTGTCAACGTGGCCCTTTATCTGACTTCTGATCAACAAGATGAGGTGAGAAGTTTGCTGAGGCAGTTCTCCCCCTTCTTTTCAAAAATCCTGGTTTGACACCTTGTTTGACACCTTGTTGTAAACATGATATTGACACAGGAGTTAGTATACCTACTAAAAGTAGGGGATACAGAATGTCAGACAAAGTAAGGATTAATGGCCTTGGGGCCGCTCGCTTTCTCTTCCCCCTCCAACTGTCATTTCTCAACTTCCCCTGTTTTAATTCCTCAATGGATTCTTTTCTCCACTGCCCATCCCATTCTTGGGCAAGGGAGTACTGTTCTGTTGGTCCTTTCTTCTTTTCACATTGCATGCTGAGAAAGGTTGTCCATGGGATTAGGTCTTGAAGGGGGCGGTTCGATAATTAGAGAGGATATGTAGGAATTTGCCCGTTTTACATCAGTTGATGACTCTAGCAAATATACCATTAGAGTTAGATTCTTTGACAGTCATTTGGCAGAAGGGCTCTTTTCCCTGGACTTTAGAATGCTTCCTCCACATGAAGGGAATGTCGTCAGAAGAGGTTTTTCCCCCTGCATATAGTAGATGTGAATATGATATGAGGTCCTCAGTCGTCTGTTGCTGGGGGCCAGAATGACTTTTTGCGTGCTCCATGTCCCGCAGAGGTCCCCAGTCGTCTGTTGCTGGGGGCCTACCTGTGGCCCATGAGGTGCACGTACCTTCGTGTAATGTAGCGGGTCTGTTCAAAAACATTGTGGGAAATGATTGGTGTGACTTCATCAGGTTGCATCAAATCATCTGTTTGCAGGAGACTTGATCAATATGCAATTATCCGCTACAAGGGTATACTTCCTTTAATATCTTTGCTAGTAAAGGAAAGGGTGGGAGACCAAGTGGTGGCCTTCTGATTTGGATTGACCAGTCTATATTGGAACACAGTGCTAGATAGTGGGAGTGTGGATTTCTCCCGCCCACCCACAAATACTCTATATTGAACTCCAGGGCGCCACTCTGCTTCTTCTATGTAATATATATAATAGGCAGGCACAAGGTGAGGAGATGAACCCTGTACTGCTCCTTGAAAGGCATATTGCGTGGAGTCTGCAGGGCGTGCGCAATGCTGTGCTGCGCTGTATGCGTGGTTTAAGGCGAGTAGGCTTCCTCTTCGCTGCCCTGGATTTGGCATCAGAAAGGGCTAGGGCTGTCGGAAGCGGCTGACGGATTTAGGGCTCCTCCTGTGCTTCCAGTAGGCCCTATCCTCTAATCACGCCTGTGTGCGCCGCCCTGTGCTGTCTCAATACCCTTGGAGGGGACGGCTGCTGCCATGCTTTCTGTCCCTCTGGACAGCTTGGTTTCTGTGCCCCTGCAGCCGCTTTGTTCTGCAACCCCCTGCTCCTGCTGTGGGTGTGCAGCCTTCAGCTTTCATACAGCGCTGGCACAGAAGACACAGGGCCTCATTACACGGTAGGCGGAGAACCATGGCGCTATTAGTGCCATGGTTCATGCCGGTAAAATACCGGCACCGCCTTGGTGGAAAGGGGAATTACCACTCCATTCCAAGACTGGCGGGGCGGTAATTCCCCCTTCCACCATTGCCCTTCCCCATTCCCATTTTTGCCCCATAGGGCATAATGGGAATGGGGAAGGTGCTAATTGCGGTACTGTAATTAGCTCCCTGGGTCCCTTTGCGGGTTGGTTTTTAACGCCTGCAAAAAGCAGGAGTTAAATTCCCCAACCCGCAAAGGGACCTCGTAGTAAGGCGGTACCGGTAAACCCTTACCGCCTACCGTGTAATGAGGCCCACAGAGTTTCAGGTACATTTCTGCCGCTCTCTCCGGCGTTCCCCTCTTCTCTGCCTGCAAGTGAAGAGCTGTAAGTACCCAGGTGAGAGTTGTCGGCTGTCAATAAATAAGTGCAGGCCTGTGGTGGCAAGGCCAGGGGGGGCCAAGAGAAATGCTGGGAGTGGGTGGAGGCTAAAGGCCATTGGGTGTCGAAGACCAGGGCCCAAGAGGACACGTAGGGGCCCTGGTCACCAATCTCAGAAACTGTAGGGTTTAGCAGAGAAGGGAGGGAGGGAGGGAGGGAGGGAGGGAGTGAGGGAGGGAGGAGATGCAAAGAAAAGTCTTGAGGAGCTTTTGGAATTTAAGGAGGTCTGGCGAAAGACGAAGAGGTAGGGGAGGCTGTTCCATAGTAGGGAGCCTGCTGAGGAAAGATATTGGCCACCAGCTCTCTGTTTGGCAAAGCGCTTGACACACAGAGAGTTGGTGCCAGAGTAGGGAAAAGTTCTGGGGGGAGAGTATTTGGTGAGAGCAAGTTGTAGATCGCTTGGTCCCCGGCCCCAGACAACGTTATGGATGATGCAGCGGGATTTGAATGTGATCCTTGCAGCAACCGGGAGCCAGTGGAGGGTTTTTAGGGCTGGTGAGATGCGGACCCTGGGCCTGAGGCCAAGGATAAGCATTGCAGCCCTATTCTGGATTAGCTGGAGGGGCCGTAGAGAAGAAGAGGGTAGATTAAGGAAAGGGCTATTGTAGTGGTCTAGCCTAGAGAGAACCAGAGCTCTAGAGACATTGAGTTTCTGGGGCAAAGTGAGGAAAGGGAAAATACCTTTGAGGAGGTGTGGATTGGGAGGAGAAAACACGGCACCATGAACATTTTACAAGTAGTTGAGGTGGGGATTGGGAGGAGAAAACACGGCACCATGAACATTTTACAAGTAGTGCGCTGGCTCCATCCTTGTTTTTACTTTATATCAATGGACTGTTAGATAAAGTAATGGCCATTCCAGCGGATCCCCCCTCTCTTGAAGGCGAAAGATATCATGTAATATAGAGAGGCAATTAGGAACATCAAAGGCCTTCATTACCATGGTGCTTGCACATCAAGAACATTTATGATATTGGTCACAGTGACCCATGGCAAAAACCTAACCCCATCTCTGGCAAGGATAAAGCAACTGTTAAGGCGGATTACTGACTAAAATGTTTACAGGAGCTACATGTTGTAATATCGGGATCAAATGCACTGATGTTAATATGGGAGAATAAACTGACCCGCAGATGTGAATCCTATCTAGATATTATGAAGCCTAGATTCCTTCGCTTTCTCTGTATATCAAGTAGAGATTTGCAGCCCTGCCAGTGGCATAGAGAGCAGATAGGTGGGATGCCGGTGGGTCAAATAAGTGTCCTTATTGTCGGGTGAGAACTGAAACTGAGGAGCACTTCTTAGCTTGCCTTTTATGTTTGTATTTTAGAAGGATATATGTGAGAGCAAGGTTTTTACTAGTACATTTACTACTAATAGTGATACTATGACCCTGCGTGAGATCCAGTGATAGGGGAAATGTATTTGCACAGGTCAAGCCTTAAAAGAGCTGCACTATTGAAGTCTTTGGACGTAACAATGCCATCTGTTATCTAAATATGTACGGTGTGACCTTGAATTGTGCATTTCTGAACCATGAAATACTAATGTGCCCTGGTAACAGTATGCCAGTTTCCTTTTAGCTTATTTGAGGTTTTAAGATTGTATGCATTTGCACTTTAATAATGACATGGTCAACAGGTCATGATTTAACCGGTGCAGTTTACCGGGATGTGACAGAGCGGTGGCAAATCTTGCAATGGTGAAAGCCTTTAGGTGGGTAGTACTGGGGAGAAACAGGGACACAACGCTCATTTGTCTGCGCCAGGCTTTGCCCGGTGTTCCAGACTGCAGCAAGGGCTTTGTGAGGTGATAGATCGCGCTCCCCAGATTGGGCATACAGCAAGACCTCCTTTTAACCAGGGGTAGGTGCTCGGCTGCTCCTTTTTGTCCCCCTCCTACCATGCAAGCAATGAACGGGTCATCCAAAATTATTAGTATTCCAGCATTTCCAATATGTTTGCTGTATTTCTGTATTATGGGAATCTTCAAACTGTCTACCGGTTAGGAGTGGGTACTGTGTCAGTGTTTTGTTCATCATTTGGGTGCCGGATAAGCGATCGTGGTTTCTTTTGACAGGGATATTTGTTTCTTTAAATTCCCACGAGATTTAGGATTTTGATCTGTGGCCAATGAAGGAAAACATGCCAACATTCGGGGGCCCCTGGGAGGGAGACAAAGTTTCCCATAGGACTTAATTGGGGCTAGAATTGTTTTAGACGGGAGAATGTGAAAAATAGCAACATTTTTCACAGACAAATCATGAGGGTTGGCATGAGATTTCGGGGCCTGTTTCTTTCCAGTGGGTATTCATATTGAAGTTAGCAATTCTTGGCTAGGTCGGTCAGGTCTCACATGGCGACATTTTAGTTTCACTTTAATTTTATGATGTGCTAAATTGTCAAAGGAGACAAATATTTACTTCAAAAATTTCTTTGCAAGGTCGCGTCTCAAACGGTTAGTGGTTAAGCCAAGAAAAAAACACTCAAAAAGTAGTCAAGAAAAATGAAGAAACCGAGAATGAGACTGCGTCCAGTTTGGAAGAAAAAGTATATATTTTTAATGTGTAGCGGTGCCCTTTGTGATGACACGTGTTTCGGTCCCTTGATAGACCTTTCTCAAATCAGGGCTCTTATTCTTTAAACTGCCCCTATTATTTTAGCTTGTGCAGAGATTATCCGCTCTTCCAATAACGGGTTAGATCCCTGAAACTGTGTGTTTCGCGTGCCGAATGTCCGAAGGGACATGATTTGAGAAAGGTCTATCAAGGGACCGAAACACGTGTCATCACAAAGGGCACCTCTACACATTAAAAATATATACTTTTTTTCAAAACTGGGCGCAGTCTCATTCTCGGTTTCTTCATTTTTCTTGAATTGATATTGAAGTTGTTGACTAGCTGGCCCTGCGCAAATGTTAGGGTGGTTGCGATGATGACTTGCTTATACCATATTAGGCTGTGCTGCTTACTCTAGCAACACGATGACATGTGCTTTACTGACATGTCATTTTTTAGAGCGCTCACCATCATAGTGGCTTCTCTTTCCAAGGGACTGGAATTTGGCTTTGTATAATACCTTTGCATTGGGTAGATGCTGTTGCTTTGTGATGTACCTTTTGGGTTGTGCTGTGGCCATACCGGCCTACATTTCAAAATCACAAACCCTGAGATGTATGCTCCGCCACAGCCACACAAGACTGCGCCCAATTGCACACAGCTCCGCCCACATGTCAAAAAGGTAAAACTCAGTTGTTGTAGCTGCCATTATAAACACGTTTGCAGATTACAGTGGAATGCAATAAATCCAAATGTCAAAGAACATGCAGTATTAAAACAAATTGAATTTTAGACTAAGTTTGGAATTCTTGGGAATATTTCCAGTAAAGCGCAATATCAACCAGTAAACCATGAAAAACGCCCACCCAACTAAAGAACCACCGTCAGGTAAGGAGCTGTGCCACAGCCACACCCATAACCCAAACAGGACAGCTGCCAGCTGTGGAAAAAAGACAGGCATGCCATGATTACAAACAGCAAACAGACAAAACATGGCACGTTTTGAGCTGAACACAAACATACCCTCGTGTATGTAATGCTGTCGTTTTAACATAGCCGCAGAACATCATAGCTCAGTGGGTTAATGCGCCCACCACAGCCCCATAGCACGTCAACAAGCGAGTTCAGAAAAAGGATTCCCAAATGAGTTATCGAGTGGGTCCCACGCACAGCAGTAGCAAGGGGGACATGAAGCAAAAGCACACTGAGAAATGTCTTTTTGTTGATGAAATGGCACTGATTTAGCTGTCCCCATTCAACAAACTGCCTTTGCATGGAAGGGCGACTAAAATATGAGGCGACCTGCCAAAAAAGATTGAAAGCTGAAGCAAAACAAACTATTGAACATTATTTGGAGCATGAATACTGTATTCAGTATGGAGTAGGAATTATTTTTGGAGTTGGAAGAATATTCAACACATTTGCAGTGCAGGACGGCGCACGAAAGTCAGGCAGACTGGGCTTGGCTGGATCCAGGTGGCGGGCCGCAGCTCTCTCTGCTGCATCGGTCTGTGGCTCTGTGCAGAATCTTCTGCATTCATTGGTGCAGAGACGTCGGGGTACTCGGGTCATTCGGGTCGGCCAAAACAAACCGCTATGAGCCCACCCCCGACGGTGCTCATATTGCACTGGGACAAGAGAAATGTGCGCTGTTTCCGGGTCCCCGACGGTGCTCATATTGCACTGGGACAAGAGAAATGTGCGCTGTTTCCGGGTCCCGGGCCCGGCCACACCTCCACCCCATTGGCTACAAAAGGCTGCTGCTGGTAGCGAATCGGATGGAGGCTTGGACGAGATCCGGAAACTGCAGGGAAAACCCAGAGGTTGGGCATGTATTGCTGTGGCTTGTGTTTTAGAGATGCCTGGGCAGTTGAAAGATATGACCTGGCCAAGCTACTACAATTTCCTGGCCTTGATGTCACACCAGAGAATAGTGTAACCTGTCCCAGTTTTGCATGGTATGAGCTACTGCAGCGCAGGGAATGGACTGGAACAAGACTGAGTGGCGCTCCGGCAAACAACATCTTGCCGGAGCCATGCTCAGTCCCACAAACCCAGGCGCTTGCACATGACTGTCCCAGATCCTGCCCCTCTACGAGTTGGCCACTTTCGGAAGACTCGGCACGGAGCGCTGCCTAGTCTTCTGACAGTCTGCTGGTCTAGGCGCAATCGAAACAGAAGTCCATTATTCGCGTAAAAGGTTTTCTTACTGAATCACTTTAAGACATGTTTAACATTGTCGACGTTCTGATGTTTCCATAATGCGCTTTGCTTTTATGCAAATTGCCAGGATTGTGTTCTTTGAAGAGATACTGTGTTGTGCAACCTGGCCCTGCCCCCTCTTACCCACAGCCCTGCCCCTCCAAAGAACTGACTGTTCCCCCAGTACATTTTATCCATTTCAGCACTGATCTACTGTAACCTAGCAACAACATCATCTGGCAAACGTACTCCTAAAGGGTGACCCAGACAACTGGGCACGGGTGCTGTTGATACTATATGTATGTTAGGAAAGATTTCTCTAAATGCAATTTGCCCTCTATATTATGGACCCCACCAAACCTTTTACTTTTGTTTGGCTATCCTGACCTGTTCCAGTTGCACAGCCTTCTGCTGTGCTCCCCTGGGCTTTTGCTCATTTGTTACGGGGAAACTGACACGTCCTTCAGGCTGGTCAACGTCCCGACCTTGAAGCATGTCTCCGTGATATTGACCGATGGATGACAAGTGACCACCTCCTTTTGAACCCTGATGAAACTGAAATCATGGTGTGCGGCAATACTGCCTTTCTCCCACATCCGCTCCCATGGCCCCCCTCCCTCCGATATAGTCAAACGCTAGGCTGCACTATGGACTCTGGTCTAACCCTCTCCCATCAGATCAATAACATTTCAAAATGCTATCACTACCACCTCAAACTTCTTAGATGCATTTTCCCTACCTCTCCTACCCCCACCAGACTCGCAATTTTTATGTTGAGACTGGACTATGGCAACTCCCTATACCTGGGAGCACCGGCATACCAACTCGACAAACTCCACAAAACTCTGCCGCCAAACTCATCCTCGCACTGGGACACAGAGACCGCATCTCACCTGCTCTCCAAGCCCTCCACTGGCTCCCAGTTGGACAAAGGGACACCTTCAACACCCTATGCATTACCCACAGAGCATTGCACAAGACTGGCCCAGCGTACCTACAAGAGAAGATAAAACCCTACCTCCCATCTCGCACTGCCCTCTTTCTACTGATTCCAACTTCTAATTCTGTCAGGATTGGAGGATCCACCTTCTCAACCATGGCCTCAACTCTGTGGAACTCACTCCCCCCACATATTCGACACACCCAAGACTACATTAACTTGAGCAAAGCTCTAAAACCCCGGCTCTTTCCATAATTCCGACTGAGGTGGCTGAGACCTTTCAACCCAATGACAAATGTTCAAAGAGCACCCGAGCAATGACGCCACTGAATGTGCATATTAAATCACTAAGAGTTTACTCTAAACGCAGCAATCGCGCACTTGAAATCCAGAATAGTGAGCTTGTTAGATCAAAAACTCCACCCAGACACTCACCTCCCCCATCACTATGCTCACTCTCTACTCTACACCAACACACAATTAGAGCACAGCTACACCCCTCAACCAATTCCTGCCTAGCTGCTCACATACGAACAATACTCCGTGAACACCTCAACATTCTGATAAAATGCAGCTATACCCCACAAAAGCCGCCCTAGCTGCCCACATAAGCGTCCTACACAGTCCTAACGCAGCCAGAACCCAGTCTTGGTGACCATCCTCCAGACTGCACACATTCAACTGATATCAAATACCACCACACATAATGCTAGCATGCAGCTACTATCAGGCAATCGCATCAACAGCGCACATAATTGGTGCACCAAAGCACTCTGACACCCTACTCTCTCGACTGACCTGGACTACGGTCCCCGAGGGCGTTCAACCTACTAGCGCTTTGAGGTCATACAATTGATATATAGAGCTCTATATAAATGCCAAATAACATAACATAACAGAAGTATGTATTATGGCATGTTAAATAAGACAAATATTCCATGAGTTTGTCTTTCAAGGTTGCACATGTTAAAGGTGTACAGGGGGAATCCCTGGTTAGCTATAGTTTTTAGTTTTCTCTTTGACTGCTGCTATAATCGTAACATTATTATTTTTTCTTTAGGATTTGATTGTTTCTGTTCCACTTGTTATTATGATGATATCGATGAACATATAATGAATTATTGATGTGTATGGATATTGATGGGATTTTTAAGAAAAACATATGAAATTTTTCTAATATATATTGTATTTCGCTACATTTTCGTTTTACCTTCTGCACTGTTATGGCGTTCAGCCAAAATAAAGTATTTTCGTTGACTGACTTAAAATTGTATTGCTCAAGGAAAAATATCCAGAGAGAATTTCAAATCCTATATAAGGGCGTTTTTGCGTTGGATTTCATTTTGACTCCATGCCCTTGGCTGAGAAGGTGGGGGAGACCTAAAGAATCCAACCCGAGTGACTTATGTTGTGCATGTGAAACCCCGGGGCAGACAATTGCACACTTTTTGTTATTATGCCCTTTGTCAGGCTCCTGTTGACTGGCGCAGAGGCAGCACAAACACCTGCCCCCCCGTTGGATGGGTTGAGGGTGTTCAGGTAAACCGGAAAGAGGGTTAGGTGGCTGTTATGGATAGGTAGGGGGTTTTAGGGAAACATGCTCCTCGGCTCCTGTGCGCTGCTCCAATGGGCGTACTATTCCCATGCATTCAATGCACCTCACTCACACTGTGTGCCCTTCAAAGGGGAGCCTTTGTACTGGAGCTCCAGAACCAGGACACTATGAAATGGAAGTCCTGACTATCTCAGCTGCTCTGCTACAAACCATAGTATTGCCACAGTAACAACTCCTGCATTAACTCATGCAGCACATAATCCCAAATTGCGTGCGTGATCACCAAACCCCTTGCATTATATTCATATAGGGTACAAAAAAGTAACAGCACTTAGTTCTGATTGCTGGCTGGTGCCTCCGATTCTCCTGGCTTGTTCGTGTTGCTCAGCGAAAGGACACTGCAAAATACCAAAACACATTGTCAGTGCGGGCGAAAACAAACCCAGGTGCCTAGCACATGGATAGAGACAAACTCGTAGTTGACTTCACTCCGAGCAGCTTAATTCGTTTTTTCCCCGCATTAAGTGCGTGGGCAGTTAGTCACAGTATTGCCGCTAGATCATGCAGGGTCTATGCACTGGTTCCCAGACTGGCAGGGTTCGTGCGCGATGCTTCTCGTGCCTCCGCCCATGTCTGCAGTATGGTGCCTAAAACCGTAATCCAGCCGGCAGTACAGCCGGAATAGTCGTGACCTCACAACTGCGTTCGCATTCCCAACAAGTAGTTTTAAATAGTAAACTTATCTCTTGATTGTGCGCGGGGCCTGGGGTGTTCAAGCGGGAGCTTGTGCCCCGCATAGGCCTGCCTGCCGGAGCTCGGGTGGAACACGTCTTCTCTCCTCTGCATCCGGAATTGCGAGCGTCGCTCCGATGGCGTGGCTCGCGCATGCGCAATAGCGCGGGCGTGGCATTTCCTGACAGCAGGCTTGTGCAAGGAACGGCCTGCTGGGAAATGTAGTTCCAAGGCTGTTCTCCATCCCAGAGTCTTCTTTCTGCAAAAGGGATGGAGAACCCGCCTTGAATACTGGGTAGGGCGTTTCAGGAAGGTTCTCACCCCTTTTGCAGCCCCCACAGTGGCTGCTACCTGCCTTCTAGCCCCAACACTTGGCTCATCGCTGACAGTACTCCCCCTCCCTCTCGCAGGTCCTGGTTTAGTGGGATACCTAAAATGGAATTGGCGAAGGAGTCGAGGAGCATGAATGTTTTGTGCCGGTTCCCAGGATTGATCCTCAGGGCCGTACCCTTCCCAGTCTGAGGCACCATAGCTTTCCCTGTCTATAGCGTGAATCCAAGATAGCCTTTACCTCGTATTCCGGATAACCCTCTACCAACATGGGTGGAGGCCTTTTTGTTTTTACAGAAGCCAGGGCTGGTTTTAATAAGGCCACATGAAATACCGGATGTACCTTCATATGTTGTGGTAGCGATAGTCGGACTGCCACTGGATTGATGATTGACGTGATCGGGAATGGGCCAATGAAACGAGGTTGAAACTTGCGAGGTCCCTGTAGATGGAGGTTCCGAGTTGAAAGCCACACCCTGTCCCCAATCTTGTAGAGTGGGCTTACTCTCCTTTTCTTGTCTGCGTAGTGTTTATATGATGATTTTGTCAAGTTCGAGGTATGTTGTATGGACTGTCAAAGTGTTTCAATCTGTCTTTTTCGTTCCTGTGCAGCTGGAACTTCCGGTATATCAGTCTGTGGTAATGGCTGGAAACGTGGGTGGTATCCATATGAACCATAAAATGGTGTTACCTTAGTTGACGAATGGACGGCGTTATTATACGCTAGCTGTGCCAGCCAGATGACCTCCGCCCAGGTATTATCTTTGCCTTGAATGAGACAACGCAGGTATTGCTCCAACGTCTGGTTTAAGCGTTCCGTTTGCCCATCTGTTTCTGGATGGTAGGCGGTGGACAAACGTATACTCATTCCTACAGTACTGCAAAACGCTTGCCAAAAACGTGAAATTAATTGTGGACCTCGGTCTGAGACTACACTATATGTGTTCCCATGTAGTTGGACTATGTTCTGCAGGAACAGATCGGCTAGTTCACTAGCTGTTGGCGTGCCCTTACAGGGTACGAAGTGGGCCATCTTGGTGAGGAAATCCATGACTACAAGAATGGATGTGAATCCATGGCTAGAGGGCAACTCCACTATCAGATCTAAAGAAATGGTGTGCCAAGGGGTTGGGGGTGTTGGGAGTGGTCGCAAATGACCCGCCGGCTTCTTATGCTCGGTTTTATTTCTCATACAAGTATCACAGTTGGAAATGAAATGTTGCACATCCTTTTTCATACCGGGCCACCAGAAATGCCTTTTTAGCAGTTCCATGGTTTTAGCCGTGCCAGGATGACCTACAAACGGCGAGTCATGACACCACTGAATTGCTTGTTGTTGAAGTGGAGTAGTGGGTAAGTATAGGGCCATTTTGAAAAAGGGCAATCCATCCTTGATTGTCCGATCTGAATCCTGTGCCAGTGTTAGGGAGAATTCTCTCTTTAGGCTGAATTTCCTAACCTAGTGAGTCCCCCAGCAGCTTTGCTGGATTTCTGGAGTTTTTTTTTTTTCCTCCTGCCAAGAGTGAGACTCTTTGTCTCCCACTCTTGGACATGATTTATGGTATTCCTTTGACTGGTAATGTGTTTGATGGGCTATGGGGTCCTTTACTCCATAGGGTCTCATGTTTTTTTCCTATGTGTGTTACACAGCACCCTCCGTGCAGTAACACAGGGGTGTCATAGTGACACCCCACCAAACACTCCATACCCTGGGACTGACTACTGTCTCCCAAGGCATGTAAAGACACCATTGGCTTTACTAGTCCCAAATTATTAACAGAAACCAGTACAAACCATCATATTGTGGACGTACTGATCGGGGCAATTCGATTGCCCCGGGGTCTGTTAGTCGAGGGGGCATGTCTCCGTCCCCCCTGATCGAGTTTTGGCTGGTGGCAGTGGAAACTACTTTTTATATTCAACCGCAAATATTTTCCTACAGTATTCTCCCATTGTTCGAGGCTACCAACTTTAATTATTTAATTCTCATAGCCTCGAACATATCGCCGGTTTATTTAATTAATATTAATTCTCCGGTTGGTATTTTTTGCCAAGACTCGATTCTAAAATGGCGTTTGTGTTCTCTTCTGTGACTCCAACCCAAGTCGAGCCCTTTGTTCCACTTTTTGGCGGGCTTCTCCACAGAAGCCTCCAAAAGTGGTGCCACTCTGTCTGGGTACCACAAGGGGTGTGGGAGGGGGTTTAGGCACCCTGGACTGAGTTACCTTGGTAACTCAAGTCACACTCTTGTGTGATTGGCCCAGCCGGCTCACCACTTAGCATGTTTGAATGACAGCTAGGCTGAGTGAATGGAGGTTTTCTGCATAAAAGCAGGGCTTTGGGGACTGGAACTTCAGAAGTCGCCACAGGACCTGAGAATCCGACGAGGGAGAAGCTGAGCCGACCTACCACGATGACACCACCGGTGGAGCCCTGCAGAACCGACTCACCACTTCCCGACGACAGAGAAGATCTCCCGGCTGGAGAGGCTTCTTCCCCTGACTGGTGGGCACAACCAGTTTACCTTTCTTTCTTCGCACCCCAGCCCGGTTTGTGGTCGAACTGCCTGTGCCAAGCACCCCGGCAGCCGGATAGCCGCTCGCCACTGAACCGCGAATCACCGGACCGCTCCTTGTACCTGAGAAACTCCGCGTCTGGTTTCTTCCCTGGCAGTGCAACGGACTCCTGTCTTCCTCCACGACGAGATCCTCTCTTCCCCCGGACGAAGCACCAACTTGCATCCGCTGCCAGGAACAACTGCCCCCGCTGGAGCGTTCTCACCACTTTAAGGTACCGTGTCCGCCAGGCCTCCCATTCTAAAGATTGCTACAAGGTAATAATAACCCCTTAACCTTCTGGACTGGGCTGGCCGCCTTGACCCTCTAACTGGTCCCTTTCTTTGGTCCAATTCCTTTTTGAACCTTTACAAGACTTTTGTGCACTGCAACCGTGTGACCTTGGACACATTTCGTTTGGATCCTCTGAAAGTGGGCCCGGCCTCTTGAACTCTAACTTCACGGTTTTACTTTGCCTTCCTCTCTTGTTATGTTCTGGTAAAAGTGTTGGGATCTGTTTCAACTTGTTCTCTGCTCTTCTCCCCCTTTTTAAAACAAACTATTAGAGTGCCATCTACGTTAAGCGCTCACCGCTGTCTGAACATAAGTGGAGCTTTACTTAAGACTTGTCTAATATTCTTTTAAGGGAGTGTATATCTTTCAGTGACCGTGTCTTTGAATTGCTTACTATTAGTGCCTGTGTGTTTTCTTGACCTATTGTGAATACTCTGTATACTGCCTAACTCTTCTTGAGGGAAGTCTGACTGCTCAGCCACATCTACCAAGTGAATCTGTGTGGTACAGACTTCTACCGAGTGGGTTTACTGCCAAACACCTGTAGTCCTAAATCTTTTGCAGTGGTCCCAGAGGGAACTGCACAGGTTTCTGCCGTCCATTGCGCTAAATCTTGTGCTGACCTAGCTTTTCGGATATTTTCAAACATATTGTCTACTACAATGCTTCCCACTATACAACTTGGTTTTATTATTGGTTTGACTTCTTCCTTTGGTTCTGAATGTTTGGTGTTGGGTTCGGGATATCGTGACAAAATGTCCGCTTTCCTATTGTCTACCCCCGGACGATATGTTACAACAAAGTCAAACTCCGAAAAGTACATGGCCCATCGTAGCTGTCTGGGGCTAAGGGCCTTGGCCGATTTTAAGAATTGTAGGTTACGATGGTCGGTAAATATGGTGATGGTGTGCTGGGCCCCCATTAGGTTGTGGTGCCATTCCCCGAAGGCTGCCTTGATGGCTTACAGCTCCTTGTCAGCTATTACATAATTCTGCTCTGTGGGTAACAATGTTCTGGAGTAATAGGCAACGGGATGTAACTGTCCGTTGTCGTCACGTTGTGACAAGATGGAGCCAATGGCATAACTCGACGCATCGGTCTCTACCACATAGGGTTTGGTTGGATCTAGCTGCATGAGAACCGGAGCTGTGATGAACGTGTCCTTCAGGGCCTGGAACCCTGCTTCTGCCTCTGCATCACACTGAAATGGTACTCCTTTTCGTAAGAGACGAGTAATAGGTTGAACCTTTTTGGCAAATCCCCCTATGAAGCGGCGGTAGAAGTTCGCGAAGCCTAGCACCATCTGGACGTCCTTTACAGAGGTCGGGGATGGCCAGTTGATGATAGCTTGTACCTTCTCCTTGTCCATTCACTCCTTGCGGTGACAAGACGAATCCCAGAAACTCTACTGTGGATTGATGGAACTCACATTTTTCCAATTTGGCGTAGAGCTGGTGTTCCCTCACTCTCTGCAACACTGCCCTCACATGGCCCTGGTGTTCTTCCATACTTTGTGAATAGATTAGTATATCGTCAATATATACCACCGTGAATACACCCAGATATCCCCGTAGGACATCATCTAAGAAGTGTTGAAACGTGGCAGGGGCGTTGCAAAGTCCAAAGGGCATAACCTGGTACTCGTATAGGCCGAATTTTGTGCGGAAATCTGTCTTCCACTCATTGCCTTGTCTTACTCGCACCAGGTGATATGCCCCTCGCAAATCAACTTTCGTATACACCGTCGAACCACTCACCTGGTCCAATAACACTGGAATCAAAGGAAGAGGGTAGCAGTTTTTGATGGTAATGCGGTTAACCGCTCTGTAGTCAATGCATGTCCTGAGTTCTCCGGATTTCTTAGGCACAAAAAACAAGGGCGATGAGACCGGGGACGTGGAATGCCTAATGAATCCATTTGCCAAGTTGGTGTCAATGTATTCTTTTAGATGTTCATTTTCTGCCTCCGTGAGGGCGTAAATTCTACTGCAGGGGAGAACCACACCATCCTCGAGATCAATCCTGCAGTCAAATGATCGGTGTGGGGGCAGAGTCTCAGCCGCTACTTTACTAAAAACATCCCGGTAATCTTCATATTCCTCCGGCAACACTGTTTCCACGCCTCCTATGAAGTGTGACGAATCGGCCGGTATTCCGCAGATCCTACGGCAATGTCTTGGCTGGAACTGCAACTTTCCCGTGCTCCAGTTGACGGTGGGGTTGTGGAGCCTTAACCATGTTAGTCCCAAAATGAAACCAAACTGTGGGGCGGCGATAACATCAAATTGTATCGTCTCTTGATGAAGCTTTCCGCAATCCAGGCGTAAGGGTTGGGTTTGCCGTGTAATGGGTCCCGAGATTAGGGGTAAACCATCCATCGATTTGACTTCTTCTTTTTGTGCCTTGTTGCTTAATGGAAGACCCAATCTTAGCGCTACCTGCTCATCTACAAAGTTGCCCGTAGCTCCAGAGTCTACCATTAACGACACAGGAATACGTTTACCTTGCCAGCTTAAATAGCCTGCAAGCATGACGTGAGCTGCCTGATTGTGATGAGTGTTGGCCAAGAGTCTCGGGGTGTTTTTAGTTCCGCTCGCCCTAGCCACCCTCATGGACGAGCTGCGGCATTTCCCGAACCCCCTTCTTTTCATGGTTTAAAGAACATTCACGCACAAAGCGGCCGGCTTTACCGCAGTATAAGCATAGTTTTTCTCGCCTTCTTTTATCCCTTTCCTCCTTGGACAACAGGCCTCGAACCGTCCCGATCTGCATGAGTTCGTCTGTAGGCCTTTCCACCGCTTTGTAGGTTTTCTGCTGATCAAGTCGTGCCAAGGGTTTAGTATCCCACTTACGTTTATCCTGCCGACGTTCGTTCTGCCGTCGGTCCAGGCGGAGTGCCAAATCTATCATCGTAGAACAAGTGTCAGGCTGTGGGTCCACCTGAGCAATGAGGTCTTTTAGATCTTCCCTGAGGCCTTGATAAAACAGAGCCATCCTTTTGTCCTGCGGCCAATCAGTCTCCATAGCCAATCGGTTGAAGGCTGTCACATAAGACACCAGGCCTCTGCTTCCTTGCTTTAGGGTTAGTAGTCCCTGTCCATAATCAAGGACGGAGAGCGTTGATTAAATATTTTGCCAAACTCCTCCAGGAACATGTTCCAACTGTATAGCAGGGCGTCATCTTTACGAACCAAGGGTGTGGCCCAAGAAGCAGCATCTCCAGTGAGGTAGGAGATTACAAACGCTGTGCGCACTTGGGCTGTCCTGAACACAGCAGGTTTAGTCAAAAAGTGCAATTGGCACTGCATGATGAATTGGTTAAAATGTTGGGGGTCTCCACGGTACCTCTCTGGGGCAGCTAAGGGTAATGGTGGCTCTGTGGCCACCTGCACCTGCACTGGGATTGGTGGGGGTGCCCTGGGTAAGGGGGTTGCTTGGGCCTGATTTTGGATCGTCAAGTTGTGTACTTGCCCCGCCAGGTTTTCATAATCCTGTCTAGTTGCGGGCAACTCCGCCTTTAGTCCTTGAAGTAGGGTCACTACGTCAGCCATGGTTGTACTGCCCGGGCACCTAGTATACGTGGGCTTGCAATTCTGTCAGGCTCCTGTTGACTGGCTCAGAGGCAGCACAAACACCTGCCTCCCCGTTGGGTCTTAGCACCTGGGAATGTAAACCGCAGGCCACCTTGACCCCCCCGGGGAAAGAGGGTTAGGGTCCGTTGGTTTGGATGGGCTGAGGGTGTTCAAGTAAACCGGAAAGAGGGTTAGGTGGCTGTTATGGATAGGTAGGGGGTTTTAGGGAAACATGCTCCTCGGCTCCTGTGCGCTGCTCCGATGGACGTACTCTGCCCATGCATTCAATGCACCTCACTCACACTGTATGCCCTTCAAAGGGGAGCCTTTGTACTGGAGCTCGAGAACCAGGACACTATGAAATGGAAGTGCTGACTATCTCAGCTGCTCCGCTACAAACCATAGTATTGCCACAGTAACAACTCCTGCATTAACTCATGCAGCACATAATCCCAAATTGCGTGCGTGATCACCAACCCCCTTGTATTATATTCATACAGGGTACAAACAAGTAACAGCACTTAGCTCTGATTGCTGGCTGGTGCCTCAGATTCTCCTGGCTTGTTCGTGTTGCTCAGCCAAAGGACACTCAAGATTTCACTGCAAAATACCAAAACACATTGTCAGTGCGGGCGAAAACAAACCCAGGTGCCTAGCACATGGTTAGAGGCAAACTCGTAGTTGACTTCACTCCGAGCAGCTTAATTAGTTTTTTCCCCGCATTAAGTGCGTGGGCAGTTAGTCACAGTATTGCCCCTAGATCATGCAGGGTCTATGCGCTGGCTCCCAGACTGGCAGGGTTCGTGCGCGATGATTCTCGTTCCTCCGCCCATGTCTGCAGTATGGTGCCTAAAACCGTAATCCAGCCGGCAGTACAGCCGGAATCGTTGTGACCTCACAACTGCGTTTGCGTTCCCAACAAGTAGTTTTAAATGGTAAACTTATCTCTTGATTGTGCGCGGGGCCTGGGGTGTTCAAGCGGAAGCTTGTGCCCCGCGTAGGCTTGCCTGCCGGACCTCGGGTGGAACACATCTTCTCTCCTCTGCATCCAGAATTGCGAGCGTCGCTCCGATGGCGTGGCTCGAGCATGCGCAATAGCGCGGGCGTGGCATTTCCTGACAGCAGGCTCGTGCGAGGCACGGCCTGCTGGGAAATGTAGTTCCAAGGCGGTTCTCCATCCCAGAGTCTTCTTTCTGCAAAAGGGATGGAGAACCCGCCTTGAATACTGGGTAGGGCGTTTCAGGAAGGTTTTCACCCCTTCTGCAGCCCCGAAAGTGGCTGCTACCTTCCTTCTAGCCCCAACACGTGGCTCAGCCCTGACACCCTTTTTATGAGGCCCTAGGAATAAATGGTTGAAACCTATGTTAAAAGGGCAGGGATCAGGTCTGTGCAGGAGGCTATAGAGTGGGACTGTAGCTCAGCTAATGTGGAGGTTGTTTGCAGTAGCTCAGTACATTGGTGCAAATCATTGGCCTTAACATCAATGTATGCACATGTGGAGATTTTATGTGCTAGGTGAGGCCTTGCAGAATAAATGCAGGTAAAACACAAATGCACTGTCCTGATATGTAAAATATCATTATCAGTTTTTTCCAGCTTCTTTTTGACATTACTATGATTTTTACTGTGTAGCACAACCGTGGATAATAAACGTAAGGTCTGGCTATAAATAAAGCACAATATTACATGTCAGATCAGCACTCAGTGGTGCATTATTTTTTAATCATTGGAGCAGTTCTTCTCCACCACCTATTGAGATACTTGTCCCTAATAGTTAAGACGTCAAAGTCCTACAATTTACCACAAAAAAGCAATTAATTGGCCCACATCACTTGCACTGAGAGCCAGCCAGCCTTTTAAATGGTATACCTGTGACCTTGAATCTGTATTAATTATGTGCATTTCCTTTTAATTCTGTAGGTGATTTATGCCCTGGAGAAGTGCACCAAAGCTATTATTCATTCATCTGATGGATTAATACAGTGCAACGCTTCATTGAGAGAATGTGCACTATCTACACCTCTACAAGGATGCAAGTCTAGGAGCTACTTGGCTTTTCAAAGTAACGAAGAACTGGGATTGGAGAAACCTACTGAATACCTGAAGATTTTCAGTCACATGGTAGAATGATCATACGGACACAGTGCATTATTACCTGCAAGAATAGCCTTTTGTTTATCCTATTATTCATGATAGAACATGTGTGGCATTTTATCTGTACCCTGCATACAAAGGTAGTTTATTTAACAGTTTTAGTAAATCACCTCTGAATACACATGGAATATTCCATGCACTGATACTAAAATCTTCAGTTGGAACAAGTTGGTTTGTCACTAGAGTAGACCTTCAGATTAGAAGCTTGTTTTGAGCCTTAAATTCAAGAACAGGTACAGCATGAAAGGGCTTTTTACTCACCACCAGAAAATGCACACAGGGGAGAAACCTCATCTGTGCACTGAATGTGGGAAAGGATTCAGTCAGAAGGCGAGTCTTATTCACCACCAGAGATCACATACAGGTGAGAAACCTCATCTGTGCATCGAATGTGGGAAAGGATTCAGTCAGAAGGGGAAGCTTATTCTGCGCCAGAGAAAACATACAGGTGGAAAACCTAATCTGTGCACTCAATGTGGGAAAGGATTCAGTCAGAAGGGGAAGCTTATTCTGCGCCAGAGAAAACATACAGGTGGAAAACCTAATCTGTGCACTCAATGTGGGAAAGGATTCAGTCAGAAGAGTAATCTTACTATACACCAGAGAACACATACAGGTGAGAAACCTCATCTATGCACTGAATGTGGGAAAGGATTCAGTCAGAAGGAGCACCTTATTCGGCACCAGAGAACACATACAGGTGAGAAACCTCATGTGTGCACTGAATGTGGGAAAGGATTCAGTGTGAAGAGTAATCTTACTATACACCAGAGAACACATACATGTGAGAAACCACATCAGTGCATTGAATGTGGGAAACGATTCAGTCATATGATATCTCTTGTTTACCACCAGAGAACACATACAGGTGTGAAACCTCACCTGTGCACTGAATGTGGGGAAAGCTTCACTCATAAGAAATGTCTTTATTACCACCATAGAACGCATACAGGTGAGAAACCTCATCTGTGCACTGAATGTGGGAAAGGATTCATTCAGAAGGGGAACCTTATTCTGCACCAGAGAACACATACAGGTGAGAAACCTCATCTGTGCACTGAATGTGGGAAAGGATTCATTCAGAAGGGGAACCTTATTCTGCACCAGAGAACACATACAGGTGAGAAACCTCATCTGTGCACTGAATGTGGCAAAGGATTCAGTATGAAGAGTACTCTTACTATACACCAGAGAACGCATACAGGTGAGAAACCTCATCTGTGCACTGAATGTGGGAAAGGATTCAGTAGGAAGAGTACTCTTACTATACACCAGAAAACGCATACAGGTGAGAAACCTCATCTGTGCACTGAATGTGGGAAAGGATTCAGTAGGAAGAGTAATCTTACTCGGCACCAGAGAACACATACAGGTGAGAAACCTCATCTGTGCACTGAATGTGGGAAAGGATTCAGTGTGAAGAGTAATCTTACTATACACCAGAGAACACATACAGGTGAGATTTGGTAAGGTTAGTAGGGGGTGTGGGGGCCATGGAGGGGTTGGGTAGAAGAATAAGGGTTAACAAAGAGGGGCAGGTACAGGAGGTCTCACTGTAATGATGACGTGAACGTGTGGCAAAGTGAAAGAAGTAGTAAAGGTATGAAGAGGTAAATGTGAAGAAGTGAATGTATGAAGAATTGAATGCAGAAGAAGTAAGGCCAGTGGACCCCTTTTTGCATGCAAGCCTCCATTCCTGTTGCCCTCCCTGTGCCATTTACATCGACCCCAGAAGGCTTATTTATATCTAGTGGTGCAGCTCTTATCTGAAATGCCCTCACTGAGACTGCACATTACCACAGACAATCTGGATCCCAAATGCTTTCTGGAAACCCACCGGTACTTATTTGCCTTGCTTTTGTTTTGTAAGTTCTGCATCTAGATAGGATTGTGAAGGCTACCAAGTGCCACACTTTGATGGATGTGCCACACTTAGAATGGTGAATGTTGACATGTTAAATGTTATATAACCCACTAACCAAAAAGCTCAAACTTTCTGCATACTTAACTCACTCAGAACAAATTCCTTTAACATTTAACATATGTTTTTATATCCATATGCTGATGAAACCAAGAACCCTTTACTAAAAGACAGCCACTTGTAATCCCATGTCTGCATGTATGCAGCACACTTGCCCCATTACACACTTAAAACAGACATGTTACTGAAAAAAGTAACACAAGTCGTAGTAATTAAAAGGGCATAGCCGCACATAGCCTGCCCCCTGCTTTCAGCCATAGTTATATGGATATGTTCTTATTAGAGGTACCAGTAGTGCTGTGCTAGGGAAAGGAGCTGTACAGTTGTGACTGATCTGAAGAGGAACAGTAAGGTAAAAATGCATCTTTTAGTTTTCATGTATTACTAGTTGCAAATTTATTTTATACTCCCAACTTCAGAATTTGGAGTAAAATATTGCAACTTCAACATGTTGTCTGGAGTCCTGGTTAATAGGATTGCATTTGTTCCCCACCGGGATAAACATTGCACTGGGCATTTCATAAACCTGGAATGTCCAGCTATGCTGTGGATGTAAATGCTGCTCTCAATTTCCCTGAGACGTATTCCTTGTCGAGATTCCCTTCTAACTGAACTATTCAGCATTTGCCCTTTTGGAGAAAATTCTTCAACTCTTGCCTCCTCCCATCAGAATCCTGAAAGCTGTCTAACTGTTATTGGAGTACTCGAGATTATCAAATTATCTGACAGCAAATTAACTCATAATAATCACTGCACTCTGATCCTCCTACAAATTTAGAAATGAATGTCTTTTCTGGCTAAAATGATAAATAGTTGTTGGCTTAATGTTACAGGGTTTCTTTACTCAAACACAGTGGGTGAAAAAAATGCTTTTTCCAAAGGAAATCTGATAGTGGTTAAGATGACCAATTTGTAATTTAAACCATATCTATCAGAGGTCATGTACTTAATTAAATGCTAATGAAAATAAGAACATTCCGCCTTAATCTATCACTATATAATAACATTAAGAAAAGATTGCTTACTGGCGCCTCCACTGGTAGGTTTTTATCTGTTTCTATTGTTGGACTTTGCTCAAGGACAAACTGCATCCTGGTACAGGAGCACACCATTGGTTTTTATTTGTTATGTCTGATCTGAGTAATAATTATAATTGTTCTTTTATAACGTGCAGTCACATCAATGATGGTAGGTGGGAGACAGGGGCTTTATTTATATAAGGAGGCCTCCATTTGGCAGAAGACGCCATCTTGTATTCCCTTGTAGGTAACGTGGATGATGTTTCTTCCACTGAATCCATAAGGTTCTAGAGGGAACTCTAACAGACAATGCAATTCAATTTTTTATATAACTTTGGAATTCAGTGTGCAAGCTTAATAAAAATAAAGATCATTGTAATATAGAGGTCTGTTTGCACGATTGAAGACACAGAACATCGCTGTGCGTAAAATCTTTCTGGAGGTGTTTTTTACCAATGTTTCTCCAAATGTTTACATGACACCCTATGTGAATTTGATACGGGGTGATAAGACATATATTCAATCAACAATCTGCAACTGGTCAAACACCAAGCGGTCCTTGCTTTCAAAAGACATGAATTATTTTAATAATTACTTTTCTGATTAAAAATACCAATGATTAGCTTTCTATTCAGATCCAAGAGGGAAGTAATGCAGACTTCAGCTCGCAGATAACATTTTTGATGTACACGAACGGGCTGTTTTCCATTTTGCTGATATAGAAAGCTGTGGCGAACCAGAATAAGGAGTCGGATTAGAGATTAACATTTCAAGGGTGTGTATTTTAAAATAAGGTGAAAATGCCTACCTGTCCTTATTGCTATGAGGGAATGTCCCTGCCTAAAAACTAAAGTAAGAGTACTTGTCGATTGTCTAAATCAAACTAGTCCTCAGTCCGAAACCTAACCTTTATCTGGCCTTACCAGTTTTAGAAAATCGCAGCATAAAAACTTGCCAGAACAGTAACTTCCCACTCAGGCTTCTTTGGCCCAAAGCTACTTGGGTTGCTCCCAAGGACTGTTCATCAGTTTAACGTGGATTTTCCATAGTTTATCAAAGTAAGGTTTTCAGTCCTCTCTTCATGTTCCTTATCACACATTTTACGTCTATACACAACTCCACTCGTTCCATTTCCTTTAAAGGAGAAATTATTTTCTTAGTGCGATTCCACCAACTTGAACATTTCCAAGTGATGACAAAAGTTACTTATCTTTCGAAGGCCCCCCACAGCCTTCGCCTTTGCGGGGGATTCTTCTTGCTCCATTCCAGCTTCCTTGTCTCTTTATTCTTGCTGTAGTCTCACAGGGTGTTGACTGTATGAGGACTCCAGTATTGCCTTCAGCCAAAATATTTGGGAGTAATATTACTATGACTTTCTTGCTATCATGTACCCCTCCTTCATCTATTTTATGGTGTCTGTCCAGTTTGTCCCCCCGTTTGTCCAACTTACATGACTTCTTAATCTTTCTTCTGCTGGGAAGGATACATTGAAGGAAAGGTGCATATTTCACTTTAGACAGCGCTTTACATAGCTCTCAACTCACACGTTTTTGGTGGGTGTCACACGCCTTGTAAACAGCGGACTCACCCGCCAAGCCTCTTCAACGCCCATTCGTTTCAATGGGCCTCTCACCCGCCAAAATGAAAATCGGGTATTTTCACCCGCTATTGCGACACAAATGGTTGAGAGCTATGGCTTTAAGTGGGCCGTACCAAGACAAAGCAGTCGGCAAAAGGGCTCCTGAGCCGGGGCCCACCCCCGACTAGCCCCAGCCACACCTCCTCATGGCAACCTGTGCAGCCGAAGCGCATCAGTTACACGGGCTGCCTGTAGTTGCCAGCACTTTGCAAGTACTGATACCTGCAAGCAGCCTGTGTAACCATGCAGCGCTTCGGCTACACGGGCTGGTTGATGTCTCTGTACTTGGAAACAGGAGGAGGGCTGGACTGCCCAGCTCTCTTTTTGTTTCCGAGTAAATAGCCATCAAGCAGCACGATGCCAAGGGGCTTCATTCTGCTTGATGACAACTTGAAAACAAAAGAGAGCTGGCAGTCCAGCCCTCCTCTGAATCCGGAGACATCAGCAGCAGGGTGACCTTTCATCCAAGGAGCGGTGGTTAAAGCATTGCCTACCACAGGCTCCTTGGAATAAAGGACTGCCTACTGTGTGTGAGCTGTGGCACACTGTTATCACACCTTTGGTGCGCCCAGCCTCTACTTTTGTATAAAAGGATGGGCTGGGCGCATCAAAGGTAATAATGCCAGTGCGCGCCAGCTTTACTTCTATTACCAGCACTCCCCAAACTTAGGCGAGGGGGGCTCTTTTTGGGGGGTGTGGTATGCCACACACCCTAAGGAGAGCCACCCTCGATTTCTAATCCCACTTAATGCACAGACTTTAGAATATGCTAAATTCCTGTGACATCACTTGCCATTACCTCCACGTCCACTCTTCCTCGTCCCAGTACTTACTCCATGAGGCCCCTGCCTCCGACACAGGACCTTCTTCTATTTCTTTAAATTCCTATAACTCCTCCCCACATCCACGTCACTCAGTTTAATTTTTCCTGCCTCCGGCAGGTTGGACTTTTTCTTCCCGGTGCGGGGCACCGGGGAACACTGATTGCTGGCCCCCTGGGGGGGCTGTGTGGCGGGCCCTCGGCTCCCTCAGGTGCGGTGCTGCTCCTGGGCCACCTGCGGTGCTTGGGGTCACAGTTGAGCAGGATTGCTCGCTCTGTTCTTTGCTGGGCTCCGGACCGCAGCGTGAGCATTGTGTCCTGGGTCCTGCATGGCCCGGGGAAGGTAAGGAGAGGGGAGGACTGGGCTTCATGTTTTTTCGCCTCTCCTCCTGTTTTGGCCATCTTGATTCAACAGGCCTTTTTCTCGTGCTCTGTGTACACATCTTTATTGGAAATGATGGCATGCACTTGGCAGTATGGGCTAACCTTCCCTTTTGTTGTGTGGCCTCTCTGCTTCTTGTCGTGGGGTGACAGTGGCAGAGAGTCTGTTCTGTCGCAGGCATGTCACATACCACCCGCTCCTCACACACACACAGCCCAGGATGCACCGGATGTTAGCTGCATTCTCTGGTGGAAGGTAAGGAGAGGGGAGGACTGTGCTTGATATTTTTCCCCTCTCCTGCTGGTATGGCCATCTTGACTCCTTCAACATGCCGTTTCCTCGTGCTCTGTGTACACATCTTTATTGGAAATAATGGCAAGCACTTGGCAGTATGGCCTAGCCTTCCCTTTTTGTTGTGAGGCCTCTCTGCTTCTTGTCGTGGGGTGACAGTGGCAGAGAGTCTTTGAAAGTGCGGGGGCTCTGTTCTGTCACAGGCATTTCACATACCACCCGCTCCTCAGACACACGCAGCCCAGGATGCACCGGATGTTGGCTGCATTCTTTGCGTGCAGCCTGTGAAAACGGTGCAGATTGGAACGGGTCTGCAAGCGGCCGGAAGGGTACCGGCCTAGCATAGTCTACACTTCGGGTTTGAGTCTCTACAGTGCTAACTCCTCCCTTCATCCTTCCTAGACCAACGCATTGGAACGATTTAGAGCTTGGGGCTACCAGCTACTGGATACAGGGCTCAAGCCACCTCTCAGCAATGTGTCGAGTTAGTGGTGTGTTTGGGTCTGTGCTAGCTATGGACGCAGACTCCTTGTCCTGTCCTCTTCCTCTGAACTGCATGAGGGAAGGTCAAAGGCGATGATTTTCTTTTCCCTTGTCCGGCATGGAATTATAGAAAATGCATCATGGAAGTAATGGCCATTCAGAGGGTTCCCAGTGTCTCTTCTTTTAGGGCCTAGGTCCTCCGGTGCCGACGTGTTGCTTTCACGCCTCCTCTCAGACTTGAGGGAAGTGATATGGCACATGGTGGCGCATGTCTGTGCTTAGAGGGGTTCTCAGAGCCCCTGGTGTCGGTGGAGGGGGATGTCACTTCAGTGGGTTTTTCCAGTGTAGGAATACCCCAGGTGAGGGGGTTGCCTTTCATGTCTGCTATCCAGGATGGATTGCTTTGCCCCGCTTTGTGACAGTACTCTGCCCTTTTGACGCCAGCCTGGTGGCACCTCTGTCGGCTGGGGGGGACCATAGTCTGCTGGATTTCTGGGCTGTCCTGTATCTTCCTTTTGATAAGTGGGATCTTTTGTGGGCTGACAAGCATGCTGTTATATTGTGGCGCAGGCATGCTTCAATGTCCTGTGATTTTCCTCTGGTGCAAGTGCCGTGACTGGCGGTTTTCCCTGGCTCATCGTCTCTATCTTCTTGGAGGTGTATGGGACCGGTGGGGTTCGGCTTCCTGGGTAATGGGCTCCTTCCGGAGGGGGGTATCAGTTGCAGTTCCTGTCTCCTCCTGTCCAGGTTTGCATGGTTAGGACTTTGGTACCCAGCTCACGGTCCAAGTAGTTGGCCATGGGATCAGTTCTCTCCGAACGATTGTTGTGGGTTACCGTCTTGCCCATTCCTTTCCCTGTTCAGGGTCAAGTTTTCTACTTGCGGGTGTTCCTGGTCCCTATGCCTTCTAGGATGTGTCAACTGCTTATGGGTCTCAAGACCCTGCACTGCTTGTCCGGACGTCTGGGGAGAGCGTACTCTGGATGTTGTGCAGGGGGGGGCGCTTGCTGGCTGGTTTGGGCTGGGTTCTCAGAAGGCAGTGTGTCTCGGCTCGCCTGTTGCTGAAGTTACGGGGCACGTGGCATCTTGCGTGTTTTCCGGTTCCTTGAGCCTGTCTTCAGTTACGTCCCCTGGTGTCTTATACTCTCTTCCACTGGCTTCCAACGTCTCGGCTTTCGTAGTTGTGTTTTCAGTGTCCCAAGCGCTGCGAGTCTCCCTTCTATGGTGGCGGGGGGCTTCAGGTCTACATGCTGAGGTGTGCATGGTCCATCCTCCTGTGGCCTCTCTTACTACTGACACCGGCAGAAAGGGTCTACATTGGGGGTCCTCTCAGCTCAAGGGTTGTGGGATCTGGGGAGAGCCGGCGATCATCCAATTGGCAAGAGTTGTGCCATTGTCCAAGCTCTGGTGTACTGGACGGTCGGCTTTTGTGATCCAATCGGACAATACGACGGCCTTGGCATATGTCAACTGCAAAAGGGGTTCCGGCCGCTCCTTGAATGCTCTGGCAGCACTGATAGGCACCTGGGAGAAATCTCATCTGGTGTCTCTGGTGGCCTCACGTATCAGAAGGGTGGACAATGTTCAAGCGGATCTTCTCAGACGCCGGTTTTCACTCCTTGGCGGAACTGGTCCTGTTGGCCCAGGTCTTTGCGGTGACCTGTGTCGGATTAGGGTCCCCGGTTATAGACCTGTTTGCATCCCCGGCCTCAGCAGAAGTTCCCCTCTTCTGCTCTCGGTTTCAGGCCGGGGGGATTGGGGGATGGACGCCCTCTCTGTACAGTGGCCTTGGGGTTTTCCTTTATGCCTTCCCGCCTATTCCCCTTCTGCCCCGGGTGGTTTGGCGCATCAGAGTGTCCAGGGTGACTGTGTTGTTGTTAGCTCAGTTCTGGTCCCGCCGGAGTTGACTCCCCTCTCTGTTGGAGCTTCGGTCCTAGGAACCTTGGCTGGTTCCGAGGTGGCTGTGTCCCCTTCAAGGGGATCTGCGGTTGGAATTCCACTGGATGCAATGGGCAGTGTGGCTATTGCTCTGTCTAGGTTGATATCTCAGGGGTTCTCAGATCCTGTAGTTGAGTACATAATGGATGCTCTTAGACCCTCCACTCTGAAGGTGTTCGGCAGGCATTGGGGCCATTTCCGAGACTGGTATGGGCAGTCTGGGATTCCTCCCCTGCGTTCTGGCCTCTGCTATCCTTCAATTTCTCCAGAAGGGCTTTTGACAGGGGCCTGGCAGTTTTTATTCCCAGGCTTCACTCTCAGTGGGCCTCCATGAAATTGATTTTGGGGGACTCTGATGGTCACTTGGATGGGGAGGTGTTGGTGGGGAAGTTGCTCCAGGCTTTTTCTTCTTCCCATCCTTGTGCTGATAAAGGGCTTCCCCCTTGGGATCCCCCTCTTGTATTACGGTTCCTTCAAGGGCCTCCTTTTGAGCCCTTTTCCGAGATTGATATCAAACATCTTACACTGAAATCTGCTTTTCTTATTGCCCTCGCTTCTGCCCATAGGCTTGGGGAGATTGGGGCTCTCTTATGTGACCCTCCTTTCCTGAGGGTGCTGCCAGACTCGGTGCTGCTGAGGTGTGGTCTGAAGTTCCTCCCTTGAGTTGTATCTCGGTTTTCACACCTCTCAGGATCTGGTTCTCCCTGACTTCTTTCATGATCCAAGAATGCATGAGGAGGTGGCTTGGCTTAACTTTATGTCCGGTGGGACGTGTTGGAGTATTTGGCTAGGTTTGCTTTTTTTCACCAATCTGATAGTCTTCTGATTGCTTGTGGTCCGGCTGGGGTTGGGCATAACACATCTGTGGTTTCCATTTTCCAATGGTTCCGGGTTGTGATCTCCAGGGCCTATGTGGCTTTTGGCTTGCCTGTGCCTGCGCACGATCAGGGGCGGTCCGCCAGGGGTTTGGCGGCTTCCTGGGTCGATGAAAGGAGGGTTTTCTCTGCAAGAGATTTGTATGGCTGCCGCCTTGGCTGGTCTAGGGATTTTCATCAACCGCTATGGGTTGAGTTTCTCCCACTCGGGGGGGTTGGTTCCTTCGTGGTTAGAGTTTTATCTGTGGGGATATGAATTAAGAGTTATTGTGGGTGTGTTTGCTGCACTGTCTTTAGCTCTGTGTCTCATTGGGTCCTTTTCCCCTTTGCTGCTTTGGTATACCTCATGAAGTAAGTACTGGGACGAGGAAGAGTGGACGTGGAGGTAATGTTCTGATTACTTACCGGTAATCTTCATTACTCCTAGTCCTACTCTTCTTTGTCACAGTACTGACGACCCTCCTCACCCTCCCTGCGGGGAAGGTCCCATGCTCTGGCTTGGTAATATGAAACTGAGTGACGTGGATGTGGGGGAGGAGTTATAGGAATTTAACGAAATAGAAGAAGGTCCTGTGTCGGAGGCAGGGGCCTCATGAAGTAAGTACTGCGACGAGGAAGAGTAGGACTAGGAGTAATGAAGATTACCGGTAAGTAATCAGATCATAAACTACATCCGTCCCCCAGTTTAAAGAACGCCAAACAAGGGACATTAGAGACATTATAACTTCTTTAATCAATAAAATAGGTCTCGAAAAATGCACATGAAATAAATGAAAACATACTGCGTATAAATGCTTTTTCATCCATTAAAAAAGACGCTTTCGTATGGAAATAAGAGCATCCTCTTAGTTGTCTTCCATGAAATACGCATGTGCAATAACGTGGGACTTAGAGATGAGAAATACATCACGAACGAAGCGAAGCTACTTCTGTCCGCAGACTCCGCACTCACTCGTGGTGCTGAAGGGAAGCAATGGAGGCTTCCATGCCGGATCCCGCTGCGAGAGCCAATAGGAATGCTCGCTCGTTGCACCAATGGGAGCAGGCGGTGCGTCCTGACGCATCACGCCCAGAGACTGCTGCGTTAAGCAGGGACGCTGTGGAGGATACTACTATACCGGCTCCCGGAGCGAGAGCCAATCGGAAGGCTCGCTCGCTGCACCAATGGGAGCAGGCGGAGCGTCCTGCCGCCCTGACGCATCACGCCCAGTGACTGCTGTGTGAAGCAGGGACGCTGTGGAGGATACTACTATACCGGCACCCGGAGCGAGAGCCAATAGGAAGGCTCGCTCGCTGCACCAATGGGAGCAGGCGGTGCGTCCTGACGCATCGCGCTCAGAGACTGCTGCGTGAAGCAGGGACGCTGTGGAGGCTACTACTATACCGGCTCCCGGAGCGAGAGCCAATAGGAAGGCGCGCTCGCTGCACCAATGGGAGCAGGTGGTGCGTCCTGACGCATCACGCCCAGAGACTGCTGCGCGAAGCAGCGTTACTCGTCCCGGTGACTGTGGCGCGTGCGCAGACGTGGTGTGACGCGGTGCGTCGAGTCACGCGGGGTTTGAGGTCGAGGATAAAAGCCCCGCAAAGCTGGCGACCCACTGACAGGTAACCGGGGCGTCCTACTGTCATGTAGGGCCGGTCCCTCCCAGTGTCTTCAGTGCGTGCCGTCACTGCTCCACACAGCTGACAAAATATCTAAAACGTTCACGGTACAGAGCCATATCATTTAAGTTCTCAAACATCAATGTTGTAACAAAGCAATCATGGCCTGATTCCTCTGCTACTGCATTAGTCCCCTACCCTATTTCTTGCAGATAGATCCTGAAGCTCCTAGAAAGTGTGAAAATGGCAGATGGTCTGCAATGAAAGACTCAATATCATAGCATAACAGGACATAGCAGAGTATAGGGCAGTACACTGGACAGCTGGGAACAACAGGGGAGGAAATGTAATGTTGGTTCATGTTAGGGAGAATTCTCCAGAATGGCTAATTTCCCTTACCTACTGAGTCCCTCAGCTTTGCCGGATTTCTAGGATTTATTTTTTCCACCTGGTAAGAGTGTGAGCCTTTTTTCCTACTCTTACATGTGTTTTGCTGTGTGCGTATAACATGTATTGTGTTAATAGACTGTGGAGCCTCACCTACTCCACAGGCATCATCTTTTTACTGTGTGCACCTTCAGTGCAGTGACACAGGGTTGTCTTTTAGACTTCCCAACTCAGACTCCATTTTGTGGGACTCACTACTGTCTCCCAGAACATGTAAAGTTGCCATTGACTTTATTAGTCTCTTTTAATCCACAGACCCAGTACAAACCATCTTACATGGAGTACTGGAAAGGGTTAGTACTTATCCCTTTTTGTCTGTTTCTGTTAGAGCACTGTTTCGCTCCCTTTTCATCAAGACTTGACTGGTGGTAGTGGTAATTACCCTAATTTTTCTACCGTGGTTATCTTAAATAGCCTTGGTATTGTTTTAGGCGATCTTGGTAGCCTCAGACTTAAACCCACTAGACCATATACGTTTTTATGTGGTTCCGGCTGGGTTTAGTCACCATTTCTTTTTGAAAATGTCTTTCTCGTGTTTTTCTCTGCGCGCCAAACCAGGTTTGGTCCCTTTGTTCGCCGTCCTTTCGTGGGCTTCTACACAGAAGCCCTCCTTAAGGCTCCTGAAAGTCTGGGTAGGCAGGAGGGGTGAGGGAGGGGTTTTAGGACCCCTGCCATGGGTTCCCTTGGTAACCCAAGTTGCACTCCTGTTTGATTGGCTAGGTGACTGTCCTGCCAGGACAGCCACCCTGCTGTGTGATTGACAGCCAGGCTGTGTGAATGGGGGAAAACTGCATAAAAAGCAGGTCTCTGGGACTGGAAAGGTAGAATCGCCACTGGAACGAAAGAACCAACGAGGATCTGACAGAAGAGGACCCCTACAACGACTGAACCGCCCGGTGAAGCCCTGCTGCAGGTCCGAATCGTCAGACTTAAAGACAGAGAAGATCCTCAAGGAATCTTCTTCCCCTGAGCTGGTGGGACCAACCAGTTTGCCCAAACTGCAAGCCAGGACTCCCTCATTAGTAACATGATTTTTCAACTGCTTTACTTTAGTGAAATGTTTTATAACTGATGTGTAAATAAATGTATATTCTTTTACTCAGAAACCTTGAGTCAGTCTTTGTTTGAATCATAGTAATTGCTGTCCTTTGTGTAACTATTGATACTGCTCACTTGCTCTTGAGATAAGTCTGGCTGCTCAGCCATCGCTACCACTTAACTGTGTAGTACAGGCTTGTACCAAAGGTGAATTTGTACTGTCACTTGTAGTCTTAATTGTGTGTGGTATTCCCAAAGGGTACTGCATATAATTCTGCCTAACAGTTCAACGACAGCCTACTATACTAGAAACTGTGGTGCACCGACTGGCTGGTGATACTATAGGCCTCATTCCAAGTCCGGCGGTAACCGAGCTGGAAAAACCGGCAGGTTGCCGCCAGACTTGGAATGAATTACCGGCTCCGGAATAGCTGGAATTGCCGGGGCATTAAACACCGGCATTCCGTTACTCCCCATTCCTGTGGAGTCCCAGAGGACTCCACTGGAATGGGGTCCGTGGAAACACTGGCACAATGCAGTAATGGTTCCGGTGTTTCCACGTCCGTCTGCGGCCAGTGGCGTTATGCCCGCCAGGTCAGACCTGGTGGGTGTAACACCACCGGCCGCAGAACGCGTAGTTAGCCGGTCCAGAAACGGTGCCTATACGGTTTTACTGGCACTGTTTATTCCGTACCGGCTAACTTGTAATGATGCCCTATGTCTACCTGTCAAATCAAGTATGCGAGACTGGGGGAGGGCCAGTGCAGCAATAATGCAATTCTATGTGACAGTATTGGAGCCACTAGCAGAGGAGCACCAGGGTACACCAATTTGTCCCGTGTCTTATTAAAGCTGTCCTATTGTAAGGTTGTAAACGTAATCACTTATAAGCACTCCAATATTTGCAGTTGAAGTCAAGGTGAGATTACATTATTTGCCCAGGAGCACACAGTTACGCTAAACAGTAAAGCAGGGATTTTAACCCACTATGCAATTAAGGCACGGCCACATGCTTTACTTGGAACAAATATTTATGTTTTGGGTGTCAAGGCCTTCAATAATACTGTCCTATAGAGTTTATACGCAAATTGCATAGTAAAGCATCATGACAACATGCACATCTTTATAGCATGTTGAGGCAAAATAATATCAGGGTACTTTATTTCCCACATCCTCAATGAAAAACTATAAGAAGCAAAAGGCAAAATATCTAATTACTCACTTTATTTTCTGCGCTTTAAGACACACAGTAAAAGTGGCTGTATAATAAACTCACGTAGGTGTCATGGTGCAAGCTCCCCTGGAGCTGTTGGGCCCATCCCAGTCCCCACCACCCAGAAGAGCTCATCAGGCCCCAAGGAAACACCCCAGAGCCTCATGGACTCAGTCCCGGCGCCGTTGGCGCCAGGCTCATAAAATGGGCTGAACTCAGGGAACTATTTATCCTGCCTAGTGAGACTGAGCCTTGGTAAAATCCAGGGAGGGGCAGAGGGACTATTTTCTTGGGAAGACAGGGTGTGGCAAAGGGACTACTTTACCTGGAACTACTTACAAGGCTATGTAAACCACACCCTGCATGCAGAACACACTTCGCGTTATTCTGCACTCCTACAGCGTAACGCTCACTGTGTCTGCTCTGTCCTCAAGCTTCTACAGCCACGTCCGTCAGTGCTTCCATCCATCGGAGCCTGGAAATATAAAAAGAGAAAAACAGATGTTACTTCAGCGACCAAACACTTACCTGCAATCCGGTCCATTGGTCGCATCTCCAGCTGGTTTCCTGATTGCCGCCCCTGTTGAAAGGACGTCCACGCAGGTGCTGATACTCACACGGGCTTCCACGTTCCTCCTGATTTCATTGGAGCGGTTCTTCCATTCTTCATCTTGGGACCGCGCCGCACCTGCAAAAGGGAACAGAAAAAGAAACAGCAAGTTAGCCGCGCACAATACTGAATGAACATTTATTCAGCCACTCAGCGCCTTTCCAGCCGCTTTCACCTGCTTCTCGCCTGTATGCAACCAGTCCATTCTTCATCTTGGGACCGCGCCACGCCTGCAAAAGGGAACAGGAAAAGAACAGCAGGTTAGCCGCGCTCAGTACTGAACGAACATTTATTCCAGTCACTCAGAGCCTTTCATCCGCGTTATACTCACCTGGAGGCAACTTTGTATCAGCCTGGGAGAGTCGAATCTTCTACTTGATTTCTACACCAAAACTGCATCTGCAAGAGAAAACAAATACATTTAAACATTGGGACAATAAGACTTTGAGCATCTATACCAAGCTGCTATTGAGGTAGATACTCACCCGATAATCCCAGCATTCCGAAACGAACAGTAACAGCACTCTGGAACAGTGAGGTAACTGCGCCCAGAAAAAGACTGTGCCTACCGCGCCCCTGCTGAAGGTTAAGCAGGATGGAGAGCCAGCCTCATTAAACTCAAATGTGAGGAGGAGAGGAGTCGGGCATCAGGTGGTGGCAAGTAGTGGGACCAATCCAACCCACTTATAGCTAACATCTTATTTCGCCATTGCAGGCTAATGCTTCCTGGGAGATTAAAAGGGAGAGGATGCCAACATACCATCAAAACTTGTGCCAGTACAGATATTGGTCATACGATTACGTGCTACGCCCCTGTGGAGACCAGGTGAGCGTGACAGTAGGTTTGGAGATTTGTCACAAACCTCCATCGTGATGTTATGTATGGTTTAACATTCACCTAAGGACATTAAAACAAACTTTACCTTTTAGCATGTCAAGCTATTAGATATGTTGGGTATGAACAAATATTTCCAAGGGTGTTTTATTGTGTTGCTCGCTTTAACTGTCACAAATTTGCAAGGTGTTTGGTGGTCTTTCAGTTGGAAATTCATCACCATGCATAAGAAAGTCTCTGCTGCTGAAAAAAGAAACATGTGGTCGAGTTCATTACGGCACAGGCTGCAGGCAGGTCTGCCTCAGGGGGAACAGGCAGTGCTTGATCATCCGAGCAGATTGTAGATTTGCCTTGGAAGAAACAAAATGCGCCCAGGACTATGTTCCTGATTCTTTGAACCCGTAAAGGCGCAGAGCGGAAGCACCACTCCTCAGATCACATTTCGGGGGGGTGCTGGAGCCCAATTAGCTCAATGACTTTGCCCTCCTGCTGACAGCATATGAAAGTCCAATAGTTGCCCCAATAGAGCCTCCGCCACAGGCGTCCCTGCCTGGGGACCGTGGGGTGCAGGTGGGGAGGATGTCCATGGAAATAATATATACCCCCATCTTTCTCTTCTGCGCACCTTCATCAACACAGATCTTCCCCAAGCTGTAAAAGAGTAAGAGATGGGGCCCCCTATTTGCATATGCAGTGACATCATATAACAAACCATTAATACTCCTAGGGGAACATGGGACGTCACATATGAAAGGCCTCTGTTATTACACAAGAGGTGATATCAGGAGTGAGGCTTTCAGAGTAGTCGCTAGTGTGGCCCAGAATCACTTCTAGGCACTAGGCCCATTTCTAGGCTCGGCCAAACGGGCACACAATTGGGGGTGAAGGGTGGTGGAGTCCGTGGGCACACAAACTTGCCCAATGGTTGCTGTGGGCACATGGCGGGGGATGATGTTGCCGCGGTGATGCCTAATTTGTTCAAATAAAACTGTCCGTATCGACGTTTTGTTCGAACTTGGGTAGAACCGTTTGTTTGCAGTCTAATATACTGAACATGAGGAACAGAGGCTGCAGTGGTGTCCCCCGCTCCCTAATGTTCGGTATATTAGGCTTTGGGGGTTGGAAGGGTGTCCTCTGCTTCCTTAACATGGGAAGCAGGGGGCTCAGAAAAAAAGGGACCTGCAGCATCAGCTATGGCCCACGTTTGAGGAACAGAACTGACGCTGTAGGGCAATGTAAGGAGTACCGGTGGCCAGGTAATGGGTAAGTAGGGGAGGGAGGATTAACATAGGGCTGCTTCGGGGGCTGGGGATTAGGGTTGTTTGACTGAAGGTCAAACAGAGTTGCAGCAAAATCAATTACGATCCATTCCGCTGTGAAATGTTTGACTTCGGTCAAACAACCCATATCCGTTTCCGTGAGGACACGGCTGGATGGTTGCTGGAATGATCACCTGGGCAGCAGGGGTGCCATGCTCACAGAGACTTAAGACAGTAGTAAATCAGTGATCACACGATTCATGGAGTCCACTGCCAGACTGAATTTATGTGCCGGCGTGAGACTTCTTTTATTGTGAGCATGTCATGACGTGGGGGGGGCTTATCTGTACTCCTGCCCTCTATATGGCAGAGTAGACGCACAGAGCACCTCAGCCAAGGTTCTCTATTGTTGACCCTCCCAAAGGAATGTCCACACACTGTTATGTGCTAACACAGTTCTTTATATAAAAATAAGGTTCAAGATATATACATCAATTAATAACACACTTTGTACTTTGGCAAATCTAATATGGCAAATCTATACAATATCTATGTGGTACCACACTTAGCTATTGACTCCATAAAATGCATGAACTGCAGACAGTTCTAATGGCATAACAATCAAACAGTAATGGGTAACCGCATAAATCATAGTAAGGAAGGCAAGTTAGTTTAAACAAAGGCAGAATGGTTCTCTTGCTAATAAGACACAGTTCTGAGTGAAGATCCCCCCCACCTGTGCAACCTGTAATAAAGTACATTAACAAGCCCAGTCCATTAATGTTAAAATAGTCTTGTTTCCTGGTCAAAAATGTTCCACTACCCCAATGTACCAGAATTTCTTTGATGGTTCGTCAACGGATCCCTCAAGAGTGAACTCCCTTTAAAGCAGGAGCCAAAGGGTGTAGAGATCCCTTGAAGAAATGTGAACACTGGCGTCAAGACTGCAGCTTCGATTTTCGCGGTGCTCGTCGGCGATCGTTCAAGGACGTCCTGGGAAGATGAGGCGTGCGGTGCACCTCGATGCAAAGTGTTTGGTGCCACAAACAAGAGTCGGTAAAGAACATAGGCCTGGCAGCGGGTGTCAGCGTCGACGATCGGGACTCGACCACGGCTGGATTTTGGATCTTCACTTGTTGGCGTCTTTGTGGACTTCGGGTGGTGGGAAACCCACCAGCGGATTCTACTCTGTCGTCGATGACCCCACCTTTCCGGCGGGACAAATTGGTCGACGATGATGGCAAAGGAGCCCTTTGTTCAAAATGTTATTAGGCAAAAGGTGGAGCGTTGCTGCTCCGGTCATCGAGCAGCATGGTGTCAAGCTGTCCTCACTTCTGGGCAACATGTTGCGACAGGCTTCCAGCGGTCACAGAAATCCTCCGAACCCCTGCTGACTGCAATGGACTTCGATGGCCTCAATGTCCGGGTGCTTTACTTCGAGATTCTCAGTAAACCCTTTCTCCGGTCGACAGCCTTCGTGACTGGCTTCCAAGGTACCTCGATGAAGATGAGCTTCTGCATGATATTCCTCGTAGCTCGGGGATAGGTCTCCTAGCCAGGTCCTCTCTCGGATCAGTACTTGACAGACTCGACAGCTTTTAGATTGGGTCGAAGGATAGCAGCAGCAATTCTTCTTCTTCCAACTGGGCTTCAAAGATATGCAGCTTCAAGTTTCTAATTCAGCTTCTGAACAAATTGGGAAGTGAGACGTCCCCAGATATACACATCTGACCCTCATTCACTCTGCTGAGCCAAGCTCAGTCATCCAATCAGACAGAAGGGCATTCATGCAGGCAGGCAGCCAATCAGGCTTACAGGCATTCAGGCTATTTACTTCCACCACCCAGACACCCATAACAAGGAATGTGCATTGGGGCAAGCATCCGGCCTTTCAGCACACCACACTACATTCATGTCAGTTTCAGGCAGGGCAGTCTCATTCATTGTGTCACACACACAGAAACCAGACAGCCACAACATGGAATGCATATTGGTCGCACACTCCATTCACCCAAGTGCCACACCAAGGGTGTGCCCACAACATACAGTCACTGGGAAGGCTCCAGCCAGTCTGGCCTGGACTTCCCCACAATACCATATGTGGTTCTTCCACCCGACAGCCAGTCAGGGGAAGGGACAGAGTCAGGGCTTCCCAGGACTTTGGGAAAACATGGTAACGGGTAGTAGAAACCAAGAGGCCACAGGGGCCATCTTGCCTTCTATCAGGAATCCACTGATTCCTATGGCAGGGCCTCAGTATCCCAAAATGGAGGATACTCAGTTTGGGAGGCTATGTCAGGGGCAGCGTGCTCGCCTTGGAAACAAGACGACACGGAGCAACACAGGTTCGATTTCCGGGTCCGCGCTAAGAAACCTCTGGCTATTAAGCGCGTTATAAATACCACACCATATATCATATCATTCCTGTCAAATTCAGCATGGAGCTGCCACCAGCCCATACCCTGTTCTGTGGGCCATATACAGGTGCCCAAAAACATACACTAGGGGTACAGGGTTATTACCCTCCACCCATGGGTGCCATAAGGGTATCCCAAGGGTCTCTGTTCACCACAACCAAAAAGAGGAAGGTTTGCACTGCCAGGAGTCCCACATGGACTCCTGTGCAGAAAACAACACAGAACACACATGAAAAGGAAGTACAGGACAAGGACATGGAGGCCCTGTCCCTCCAATACATTTCCAGCATCAGTCTCCCCCTGCCCCCAGACTGAGGTTATGGTGGTCTAATCTCCCACGAGATTGAGACTCTCATCCAGACGGTCAACATACCTTCTGGAAAGGCCATCTGCATTATCATGACTCTTCCCGTGTCTATGCTCAATAGTGAAGTCTTGCCCTTACAGGCTAATGCCTACCTGAGCAATTTAGGGTTTTCACCCTTCATCTGCATAAGCCATTTTAAGGGCTTATGGTTTGTTTGGACCTTGAAGATAGACCACACTAAGGAAGGGCCTAAGACACCTAAGGCTCCAATCTATACGGAAACATTCCTTTTCAACAATAACGCACCTTTCTCTATCTTTGAGTTGTCTACTGATGAATATGATAGGATGTTCCCTCCCTTTGTCATCTAACTGGGACAAGACCGCTCCAATTCCGGTGTCACAGGCATCAGTTTGAACAATAAAGGGTTTGCTGTAATCAGTCGCACACAACACAGGTGCCCTACACAGACTTTCCTTCAAGCCAACAAATGCCCTCTGACAGTCTTCTGTCCAATTAACCTTCCTCTGTTGTTTGGGTGAAGTCAGAGCTGTCAGAGGGGCAGCTATGGTGCCATAGTCACCCATGAAGTTCCGGTAATACCCAGTGAGGCCCAAAAAAGCTCTCACCTGGGTTTGCGCAGTGGGAGTCTCCCAGTCATGTACATACTGTACCTTACTGGGGATAGGTTGGATTCGACCTCCTACCTCATGACAAAGGTAAGTGACTTTCCCTTCAGCTATCTGGCACTTAGTGGCCTTGATAGTGAGGTTAGCCGTTTTCAAGGCCTGCAACACCTATGCAATTAAATGCTCTTCCCAGGTGGAACTGTAGACGGCAATGTCGTCTAAATAGGCCACACAAAAGGCCTACAGACCACTGAGCGCATGATTGACCAACCTTTGGAAGGTGCATTCTTCAACCCAAAAGTCATAACTCTAAACTGGTAGAGCCCCTCAGGTGTTGAGAACGCAGTTCTTTCCTTGGCCTGGTCCGTCAGAGCTATTTGCCAATAGCCTACGGTAAGGTCAAAGGCGCTTACAAATTTGGCAGCATCTATGGCGTCCACGAGCTCATGAGCCCTGGGCAATTGGTGCGTGTCGGTTTTGGTGACGACATTGACTCCTCGGTAGTCCACACAGAACCTCCAATCCTTGGTACCTGCCTGGAACTTGCCTTGGGGACAAGGACCACTGAACTGGACCAGGGACTGGTTGAGGGTTCAATTACACCCAGATCCAACATCTTGGCGACCCAAGCCTTAATGTGGTTCTTCACGCTATCCGACATCTAATAGTATCTGCTTTTGACAAGTACACTGTCACCAGTGTCAATTTTATGCCTGCACCACATGGTGAAGTCAGTGAGAACAGATGGGCATACTGCCGGAACAAAGCCCTGCAGGCCCTCTGCTGCTCTGGTGTCAGATCTTGAGAGAGATGCACTCCCTCCACTGAGCCATCCTGAGGGTTGCTATGCAGCACTCTCATCCTCTTCTTGCCCTGAAGCTAGCAAGAGACATGAGACTTCTGCTCGCCGGTGGAAAGGCTTGAGCCTGTTGACATGGAATGCCTGAGGGGCTACCCCAGAGGCTCCCATGTCAACCAGATAATTGACTTCGCCCATCTTGGAGATGATCCTGAAGGGTCCAGTCCACTTGTCTGCCAAAGCTCTAGGCTTGGTAGGCTCCATCACAAGGATTTCCTGTCCCGGAGTCCAATCCACTTGCGAGGCTTTAAGGTCATGCCAGTACTTATTCAATTCCTGGCTGGCCTTGAGATTCGCTGTTGCCTGACCCATCATCTGTGTCATCCTCCGTCTGAGGCCTAACACATAGTCCCCCACTTGCTTGGCAGGACCCGGAGGGCTGGCTTCTAAACCTTCTCTGATTAAGGCAAAGGGGGCCCCTCACAGGATGTACAAAGAGAAGCTCAAAGCGGCTGAAACCAACACCCTCTTGAGGCACTGCTCTATAGGCGAACAACAGGCATGGTAGGAGGATATCCCATTACCTCCTTAGGGGCTCTAAGCACCCAGCGTGCCCTTTCAGAGTTTTATTAATCCTCACCACCAGACCATTGGTCTGGGGATGGTAGGTTGTGGAGAACTTATGTTACCCCACGCTTCCATGTAACTAGACATGAAGTTGGATCCTCTGTCGGAGACGACCTCTTTGGGGAATCCAAGTCGGGTAAAAATGGCCAGGAGAGGCCTGGAAACCACCCTGGCAGTAATGGTCCAAAGGGGTATTGCCTCAGGGTACCTGGTAGCATGATCGACCAGGATGAACCGGTGTCCACCTGATGTGGGAGGGTATAAGGGGAGGATAATGTCAATGCCAACCCTCTCAAATGGTGTGCCAACCACTGGCAAAGGCTGAAGTGGGGCAATGGCACCGCCTTTAGTCTTGCCTTACAACTGACAAGTTGGACAGGTCCTGCAGTGAGATCCACTTCTACTCCCATCCGGGGCCAGTAGAAATGTACCGAGAGCCTTTGCTTAGTCTTCTTGGTCCCAAGATGACCAGCTAAGGGCACCTCATGCGCTAACTGCAACAGGAAGCTTAGTGGGCTCACTACAAAGGAGCTCACCCTCCCAATAAAGCTTGAACAACCTAGGCACTTCACTGTGGGCCTGGGCCTGTTCCCTTAGACCCTCGAGAGAGTGGCACTGTCTCTGACCCTTACAGAAGTTTCCCCAAGAGGGCCTCCCTTCAGCCAGCAAGAATTGAAGGTCAGGGTGATCCTCTGGGTTGAGTACCTCTCTGGCAGGAGGGTCTTCTGGCTCTTCTCCTTCAAGAGTTGAGTCTTAGGTTACCACTGGACCCAGCCTGTCCGGAGCCTGAATCCCAGTGGGTGCTGCTGAAACAGCAGGAAGAGAAGGAGCCCCTTTCACAGAGGCAGTCCTCTTGCTCTTCCTTCTCGCCTTGGATACCCGACTACCAGTCAGACCCGGTGTGATCTGCGATCTAGTGACTGCAGCAGCAGTCAGGGGTAGTCCATAAGGGATCAACCCCAACCCAACTAAATCATTACCCAACAAAATGCGGGCAGGCACATTGTCCTGAACCAGGACGGGAAGCTTTGCTGTCTTGTCCGCAATTGTGATGGTGACTAGGGCTACAAGAGATTATAAGGAAGGCCCACCAGCTAACCTGGTAGTTCTCAGAGGAGCACCTACATAGTCTTCTGGCATGAGCAGGGTCCTGTCCACCACTGTCATACTTGCCCCAGTGTCTCTCAAACCAGTAGAAGGCTGGCCATTCATGAGGACACGTCTCAAAAATCTGCGGGTATTCTGTGGGATAGTAGCCAGTACTTCTGCGTACTGGCCCTAGGCAGCAAGGGACGCTAGGGAAATCTCTGCCGGAGCACCAAATGTGATTCCTGTAGAGGAAGGTAGGACAGTGGCCTCCACCTCAGGCTTGAAGCAAGGGTAGGTCAGGCTGAAAGCCTGGACTCCAAGTGCCTTACCTTTACACTTGTGGTAACCCTTCTTATGGCTCAGAGGCAAACATCCCAACAAGTGCCAGGATTGTCAGGTACGGTACTGGGTCCACTGGGAGCCTACTTTACAGCAGGAGAACCACTACTCTTGCTCCCACCCCAAGACCTATCACCACTAGATCTTTGGTTCTTAGGAGAGGAAGGTTTAGGTTTACTCGACTGTGGATGCTTGGGGGACTGGGCTCCTTCCTCTTTTTCCTTGTCCTTCCCACTGGGTTCCTTAGGGGACACCCGGTGAGAGACCCACTTGCCAGCCTGGCCAGCTTAAAGGGATCCAAAATGTTATGGTCAGCAACATACTGAGGCAGCTCTGGTGAACAGGCTTTCTGAAAAATGCTCAAAAAACAAAAGGTGTGACAATTCAAAAAAGGTTTTCACCTTGTATCTATCAATCCACCCCATCATGTTCATATGCGCAGCACTCACCCAGTCAACCCAAGACACAGTTTCTCTCTTTTTATATTCCCTGAACCTTTTACGGTATTGGGTAGGTGTCTTCCCAAACCTGGCAATCAAAGCAGATTTCATGCACTCATACTGACCACTTTCTTCCACACTCAGTTTCAGAAAACAGTCATAACGAGTCTGAGGAACTCTATGTAACAAACACTTAGCCCAATCTCTTTTATCAACATCATGGATTCCAGAAGCCATTTCAAACACTTCAATCCATTGGAGGATACCAGAACCCTCCACACATACACCAACCAAATCTTTCATACACTTGGTGGCAGGGGACCTGACACTCTCAACTGGTTTGGCTGAAGTCTCCACTCTTGCGTTTTCTAGCTGGATTCTCTGACATTCAGTGTCCTTGTTTCTAAGTTCAAGATCCCTATCTTTGAGTATCACTTGCTGTGCCAACTCTTCCTTCTTTAGTTCAGCTTCAGTTTCCAACCTTTTATATTCAAAATAATTCAAGTTCCAAGGGATTACCTGAAGAAAAATTGCTGGGTTTTGGAATACAGGCAGCAGGAGAGGTGACACTCCCAGAAACAGATTCAATAATAACCCCAGGGACAGGGTCCTCAGTGGTTCTATCCCCTCTTCATCAAGAGCATCACAACCAGTCTAGTAGTCCACCAGGGTAGCTATCAGCTCAGCCCTAGACTTATCCTCAAAGTCTAACTCCCTGGCTTCACAAGCACTCTGGAGAGCCTCTAACCTCATACGGGTCAAATTGCCATTTGATATGATATGGCATTGATATGATATGGCCATACACAAGTGGTTCAATGCGTGAAGCGGCATGGTAGGGGGAACAGAGGGAAGACAGACAATGATCCTACTAGGCCAGGTGTCATTCAGATCGCGCAAGTGCATGGGAAGGGGGAAAGGGAAAAGTGCGTGGGGGAAGGGAGAGGGGAAAGTGCAGTACAAGGGATAGTATAATAAATAAGATAAATAAAAGCGGCCAGCTAGTGGCAAGTGTATGTTAAGTGTATGTTAAGTGCAGAACATAAGTGCTGGTAGGGGGACTGTAAGGATACAGAAAACAGTCCACAGGTGCAGGGGTTGCCAGGGAGGCAGTGCTGGTGGGCAACTGGCGGGCCTGGGCCCGAGATCAGAAGGGTGGCCAGGTAACCAGTGCAGTTTCTGTCAGGAAATTCAACAGGGGAGAGGGGGAGAGAAAGCAGAAGCAAAGAGGAAGGTTTTGAGGTGCTTCCGGAACCGGAGATGGTTCTCCTCAAGTTTCATGGAGGCAGGAAGGCTTTTCCAGAGGGAGGCCCCTGCCGAAGAGATGGATCTACCACCAACTTGTTGCTTGGAGCAGCGACTGACCCTGAGGGAGTTGGAGACGGATGAGCGAAGAGCTCGAGAAGGAAGATTTTTAGGAAGAGAGAGTTGAAGGTATTTCGGCCCCTGGCCCCACAAGGCCTTGTGGACAATGCAGAGGGTTTTGAACTTAATCCTCGCAGCCACTGGGAGCCAGTGCAGAGATGTCAGTCCTGGTGAGATACGATCCCTGGGATAGAGGCCAAGGACAAGTCTCGCAGTCCTGTTCTGGATAAGTTGCAGAGGGTGGAGAGTAGAGGCAGGCAGCTTTAGATAGAGGCTGTTACAATAGTCCATCCTAGAGAGAACCAGGGCTCTCGAGACAGTGAGCTTCTGGGTGAAGGAGAGGAAAGGAAGAATACCTCTGAGGAGGTGCAGCTGGTAGTGTGACTCCTTAGAGACGTCAGAGATGTGAGGAGAGAAGGAGAGTGTGGAGTCGAAGATGACCCCAAGGTTTTTAGCCTTGCAGGTGGGAGCGGGAAGAGGGCCAAGAGAGGCTGGTCAGAGAGCTGCAGGGAAGGAGGGAGCGGGTGTGCCGATAAGTAGAATCTCAGTCTTACTGGCATTAAGGCAGAGGTCATTGGTGGCACACCACTCCTGGATGGCAGGCAGACAGTCAGAGATGAGGGAAGGAGTGGAGGAGGCCGAGGGTGGCCTGAACATGAGCTGAGTATTGTCTGCATAGCACTGAAAGTTGGGGCAGAGAGCGGCGATGCAGTGGGCAAGAAGTGTCAGGTATTGGTTGAACAGCCAGGGAGAGAGGTTAGATCCCTGGGGGACACCACAGGTAGAGACAAAGATATCGCAGAGGAAGGACCCAAGTTGGACCTGGGAGGGTCGGTTGGAGAGGAAAGAAGTCAGCCACGCCAGAGCCTGACCAGTGATACCCAGGTTATCACGGAGACGGTTGAGCAGGATGGCATGGTTGACAGTGTCAAAGGCAGAAGAGAGATCAAGTAAGATGAGAACACACAGGGTTTTAGAGTCAAGGTTGGAGAGCAGGTCTTCACGGATGTTCAGGAGAGCAGTTTCCGTGCTTCTGGCAGCTCTGAAGCCAGACTGATGGTCATGAAGACAACCAACAGATTCAGTGTGGAGATTGATCTGGGAGATGGCCAGTTAAACTTTGGTTGTACACACTACTGAATGAGCCAATAATTTGTAACCTGGAGAATACTGCGGACTACATGAACTAGGTGTAAGTGTTAGAAGACACAGGGGGCAGGGTGGAGTGCTCTGAAGGACTGAAATTAAGTAACGGTCCACAAACACAAGCAAACGCTGCATTTATTGAATGGCGAACTGAAAGAAAGTCGCTATTTGAGTGAGCGCAACTAAATGCTGCATTTATTGAATACTGAACTGCCAAAAAGTTGCTATTTGAGTGAGCACAAGTCGATGCTGCATCTGTTGAATACCAAACTGAAAGAAAGCTGCTATTTGACAAAATTACAATGTGCCGAATGGTAAATGAACACTTTAAGTCAAATCGACATATTAATTAGCACACAGCCAGTAAAACGCAATATGAACAGAACTAAAGATCTGTGATGAAATGTAAGAATTATTTAGAGCATCACAAAGCAACATCTTTGGGAGATTTATGGTTGCACGACCTGTGATGGTTGGACTGTGCGGTCCGATAACTGCGCCCAGACCACCAGAAAGTCTCCCAATGTATAAGTTACCAACATCATGCGAAAGACAATGTATCGGGTTACTGGTTGAGTGACCTGTGATGGGTGATTGGTGGGGTCTGATAACTGTGCCTAGTCCAGGAAACCCTCAATGGTGAACAAGCTGCAAAAAGTGTGAAACAGTTGGTGAAGAAAACCTAAAGGTGGGTCAAGCGGACTCTGTCTTTTCTTTTGAACTTTGAACAGATGAACCCAACGTGAGTGCTAAATTAAAGACTTGGGGAAGGGAATCCCAAGAACTCCTCTTTTTGTGAACTGTGATACATTTGAACTTGGGGAAGGAAGTCCCGGGATCTCCGTTGTATGTGAACTGGGATACATTTTGAACTTGGAGAAGGTAATTTCAGAACTTGACCAAACAATACTGAAGTGAATCAGTATTGGAACTGTATTGAACTTGAAATGGGGAATTCAAGAAGAAATGAAGCTGAAAGTAGCTTAACCTTAACTTTTGAACATTTATATTTTGCTGAGAAGATTCCCCCACTATGTTTAGTAGGTTTTGACGCAGACAGACTCTTGTTTTGGACTTGTAGATACAGACTTTCCTTAGTTTTCTTAGAAAGGGATAATTCCACCTTAACATAGGGCAAGTTAAGCGTTGCACCATCCTGATCATTAATAAAATTTTGTTTTGAAACTATACTTCTGTTGTCTGTCTCATCTCTTTTGATACCATGCCTGTCTCACAATGTCAACCATCCAGGTTTATTGTAGGCAAATTATTGAGACTACATCTCCAAAAAGATCTTGCATTCGGGGATGAAAGCAAATGAGAAAACCCCCTTGTTGGTCCAGGAGACAAACATATTTGATGGTCAACATCATCTCAATTTGATAGCACCGTTGAAGGCTTGCTCAAATATAAAGTAAGCTTAGTTATGGGCATGCCTTATATTAAACGGGACCACTCCCCCCTCTACCCTCCTCCTCAGAAAGGCACTTCCAATCCAATGAATTCCAATGTACACAGCCTCCTGTATTCCTCAAACACGCTTAGTTTGTCACTGTTGCACAGCCCTGCCTGTATCTGCCGCCAGCTCCTCTCCTCAAGTGCCACACCTTGTGCCTCGATATCGTTCGCATGGCTCATGACGGCAACCTCGCTGGGCCTGCCGTCATAAGCCACATACCCATACTATGCCCATCTCTTACCTGGCCATCGTGAACACTTACATTTCCAGGACCTGTGACGTCCTTGCCACATACATGCACACAATACTCCTCCTTCTCTTCGCATACAAGCACCCATGCAAAGAAGAAAGGTACTTTCAAATACGGTAAGTTCTGATGCATGGATCCTCCTTCTTTCTCGAACACTTAAGTTTAATTTGGTGACCGCTGTGCAGCCATGTTCGGCTCTGCCGCTAAACTATTCTCAACTGCTGCACCTCGCGCCTGGAAAACCCTCTGCAAGAACATCAAGTTTTGTTAAAAACCATACGGGACACAGGGGCATCAGTTAGGAGAAGGGATCCATTATCCTAGCCTCAAAGAACGGTATTTGATCTTGTGGAAACCTTGGAACTTCCATGAACTTTTGTTTGGAACACTTTTTGTCTCCAGAAGAAGGGAGTCATTCACTTGGGTTAGATAAAACCTTGAACATTAGTTACTGTTTAGTGTAGCATGTGAAAGCATCATGAAGTAGACACAGACAACTGAATTAAAGTTTGGGCTATAAACCTTTATGCAACAGAAACAATGTTGGAAAAATGCCTAGCTTGCCCTATGCTAAGGTGTGATTTCCCTACCTAAATAGACTAAGTATAGTCTGCGGCAGGAAGTCCAAAGTGAAGGTCTGTCCGTGTCCAAAACCTAAACTTGCCCTGACAGCTATTGTATACAGTGTGTAGGGTTGTTAGCGTCAAAAGTGTTTATATTAAAGTTAGAGATTCTTCCAGCTCTTGGTTTGTAAAGGGTTTCCCTTCCCCAAGGTTCAAAATAATTCACAGTGCAAAGGGGTTCCCTTCTCAAGCTTTGAAGTCTTTCATCTTTTCCAAAACAGTACTTTTTGTTACTTTCCGGCTCTTATGCTTTGGTTACCTTTCACCAATTTCACAAAGTACAGTTCCTTTATTTTAGTTCACACGAAACCTCCTTTATATTCAATTGCAAGCTTCTTTGCAGTTATTTCAAGTGGCTTTCCCATATATAGGTGTCCTTGGTCTAGGCGCAGATGTCAGACCACATGGTCCGCCCATCACAGGTCACGCACCTGACACACCTGTCTTGCCTCTTCCTCCTTGTATGCACTTTGACACTGTTTCAGCTCTACAGCGGTACTTGTTTTTCTCCCATTTCAAATCCTCATGATACTTTACCATTGCTTGTTCTGCCACTATTTACTTGTTGCCCTTCCATATCTTTCTATGGCTCTTGCCAATGCTTGTTCTCTCAATTTACACTTTTGCTTTATAGCGTGGGATTCCACAAAACTGCTTTCATTCAGATCAGCTTTCGACAGTACTTGCTTTCATTAGAATCGGTATTCAAAAAGTGTTTGCTTTCTTTCATTTAATTCACCCTGGGTTTTTGCTCGGCTCCAGGTTATCCTTTCATCTCTTTTACAGTTCGGTATTCACGAAACCTTTCACTCGGTTTTCTTAGCAGTTTCATGTCATCATGATTATCAATGGAAAAGGAAGGGCTCCTGGTTGAGACCCTAATCTGCCCAGGAGGGCTCTCTAGTAAATAACACAAATGAAAAGGGTCGGTCTTGCCTAAATGAATATCCCCATAGACTCATTAACATAACAGAGTAGTCGTATCTGTTTCTTCAACAACTATTTTATATTCAAAGAAAGACGTATTGGTCTATTGGTACACATGAACAATGAACAAGTTAATATTGGCTGGACATGAACATAATACATGTTAATTGTGAGGAATACATGTCTGAAAAAAGCCGTTTTGAAATTGTTGGTACAAACTAACATTCAGTGTATAACCACCTACTGTTGTGAAGAACAGGGGTTAACACAAATTAGAAAAAACAACAAATAGAACAGTGTGTATACATGGCACACAGGGGATACAAAAGTCTACACAGATGTGTTTCGGCCCTAGTGGGCTACTGAATTAGCCTGTCTTGTCCGGGCCTTCATCAGGACGACATAGATGTTGTGCAGGGAGCCTGTTCGGTGAGTGTGCTACCTACAGGATTAGGAGATAAGGGATAGTTTTAGATCTTTCTAATTTTTCAAATAGGCAAGACAATATTTCTTATTGCTTAATTAAAGTCAATTATTGTCTGGTTCGCACAATATCTTACCCTGCTGTGGCCTGAAGTTTTGCATGGTTCGAAATGTTTTAATTGTAGATGGAGGTCTAAGCCTTGTTAGAGATGCTCCTAGAAGGACTTCATATTATTATTGCTTGAAGTACAATCTATGGATAAAAGACTGGTGTCATTATACGTCTAATATGGACATGATCATATGGCCAGGATGAGTCAAGGGGCGCCCACTCCATGGGAGAGCTTACCTGTGCTCGACTAGGTCTGTTGTACACGCTGTGTTAGTGGCGCGAGAAAATGCTGTGGTGTAAACAGCTTCTAAAGTCTGTGCAGGTCGAAATGCCTGTCAATTTGAACAAACAACATGTGGGGTTTTACTGACTAGCTTGATATTGCAAGTCATTATCTGCATATATTGTGGTTAACAAACAATAATCTGCAATAATCTTGGAGGCGGCAGATTCCGCAGACGATTAAGTGTCTGACCATTGTGCTCTCTAGGATTCTAAAGTAAACTAGGAAAGGCGATGCAGTTACCTATCGCGTTTCCTGGATGTTGAACAGCGGCATTGTTGTGAGTGGTCGGCCCGTTATCAGGAGACTTTTATAGTCGGCACATATTCCGTCTCAAAGAAGTCTGCAAAAAAGACAGACCCTCATCAGAATAAGGAGTGGCATACTCGTGGGCTAATCCTGTCTGTGGTTACCTTGTCAATAGCTTACCTGGTTCCTAGCGAAGTGATGCAGCAGTGGCACGACGGTCTGTGTACTGCAAAAGGAAGAATTGTTGTCATGGCGACCAATTGTTTATATACTCTTTGGCCATTTTGAAGCACGTATTGCTTGTTGGTCATCATCTCTGCGATGTTCACTGTAGTGAGGGACTCAGCAGATAGCGATCTAATTTAGATCAATGTTTATGACAAATGGCATCAAATTCATCAAAATTTATGAGAACACATTTTTACAAAAAAACGGTCATTGTTGTGGAAGCGGTTTCCATGGTAACCGTTCGTGGGTCCGGCAAAATATAGGGAGTACTTTTCTTAGTTTATATTGAAAGTGAAGCCTCCATCTGGATGGTAAGTGTCATCATGTGGTCACCTATGACCGTGCTTTGGTTAAGGTGCAATCATGTCAATGTAACCATAATGCAAATGAATGGCTGAAAAAGGGGGTGCATAGCAAGGGCTAAACAGTGTCAAGGCGCCTATGTAATATCTAGTGCCAATCGATGCCAATACATGATGTTCACACATGGTGGCGAGCCAGGATATATTTATGTACGGTATGTCAAAAGGGAACCCATAATTACATTTGATGCGACAAAATCCTCTATATCTCAATCAATTACTTGGTACAAAATCCTCTATATCTCAATCAATTACTTGGTACATGTTATCAATTACTTGGTACATGTTATCAGGGTTTTCTGCTATTGTATGTATGCAGACAAATCACTCCGTTTCAAACATATAATTTTGAGGCATCGTGCATGCAATGACCCTAATTTTCTATGTGTGAACACAACATGGACGGATACTGTTGGCCAAAGGGTTTCAGTTAATTAGAAAAGGGACTTCCATTCAACACTCAGGTTTAGGCCCTCATTGACAGTATTGAGCTTGTGGACCCATCTCTGTTCGAGTTGTATTTGCGCTTTGTTGACATCTCCCCCTCTGAGGGTTGGTTTCACTTTTTGCAGGATGAACCATTGTAGATCTGTCTGTATGTTTTTTCTCAGTGTAATGGTCCACCAATGGTTTGTTAGGGACCTTATTACATATGCAGGACCTATGTTCTGAAATCCTGGTTTTAGCTGCTCTAATGGTTTTGCCTACGTAAAGTAGCCCGCATGGGCATTTAATAACATAAATTATCATTTTGGTATTGCAATTCAGTGGAAGCTACTTGACCACACGAATGTTGTTGTGGTCAAAGACCTGTATCTGCATTGTGAAATCACAAGCTACACAATAGCCACATTTGAAGTGGCCATGTACTGGAGGTAGATCCCAAAGAGTGTTTCTTGGGAACTCAGGTTCGATGAATGTATGAACCAGCGACTCCTTCAAATTTGTGTTCTTTTTGAAAGCGAAGCAGGGTGTTTATTCCATGGTCTCCGGGTGTTTGACTAAATACCAGTGTTGTTTCACTGTTTTCTGAATTAGGGTACTTAGAGGACTGAACATGGTTACACATACCACACGACTCATATTGGACTTGACTTTGGTTTCTAAACAGATGTCGCGGGAGGTGTTAGCCGCTCTCTTTTTAGCTTCCTTGATTGCTCTTCTTGGGTAACATCTCTGAGTCAGTCTGTCTTTTAGATCTTGCGCATGTGTCTGGAATTTGGCGGGTTCTGTGCAGTTAAGCTTTACACGCAAGAATTGCCCATATGGCAGATTGTATTTTAATCTCTCAGGGTGGTAGCTTCCAAAATGCAGTAGTGTTCCTGTCTGTGCTTTTTCTGTACAGTTCTGTTGCAAGTCTGTCACCTGATTTATAGATGTGTAAATCTAGAAAGTTGACGTTATGGTGATTCCATTCCAGGGTTAACTTGATGTGTCTATTTCCTTCATTCAACCACAGGTGGAATTGCAGAAGTCTGATTGATGTGCCTTTCCAAATGAGCAGGATGTTGTCAATCTATCTCTTCCAGGAAACGAGATTGTTCAGAAAAGGGTTGTTGGTGCTGTAGATGTTGTCAATCTCATATTTCGCCTTACATAGATTGGCAACATCAGGGGTGAATGTTGCCCCCATACTAACCCCATTTGACCCGTTTGTATATCTGGGTTTTATACAGGAAAACGTTCTCGGACATAGCCAGTCGAACACATTCCAGAATGAAATTAGTTGGTGTGGTTCGAATGTCATCTCTTTGGTCTAGGAACATTCACAGTGCTTCTAGTCCTTCTTGTTGAGGGATGGAGGTATATAGTGCCTCTACATCCATGGTCGCTCAGATCAAATCGTCGTGCATCCTGATGTTGTCAAGGAGTAGGATGGTGCTGGTTGTGTCCTTGAGGTACGACGGCATCTTGTTTACAAAGGGTTTTAAAAACGTGTTCGCGTACAACGAGAGGGGTTCAAGCAGGGATTCACAAGCCGATACTATTGGCCTTCCCGGTGGTTTGGTGGAATGTTTGTGTATTTTGGGCAATATGTAGAAGGCTGGGGTCCGAGTGTGTGTCTTGTTCAAGAATTGGTTTTCATCACTACATATCCAGCCGTGTTTTAGTGCATGTTCTGTAAGACTCTGGATCTCTTCTTGGAGACTCTTAGTTGGATCATGGGTCAGTTCTTTGTATGCCTCCTGGTCTCCCAATAAACATAGATATTCTGTATCATAGTCAATGGTGCTCATTGAGACAATACTGCCGCCCTTATCTGCCGGCTTTATGATAGAGTGGTCCATCTGAAGTGTCTTGAGTGCTTCTCTTTTGTCTTTGTCAAGATTATCAGAGAAGTAGTTGCAAATCTTGAAGCCTGCCATCACCTTTTTGGTGACGAGTCGTTCAAAAGCCTCTATTTCGCACGGTATGGTATGTGGAGGTGGGCAGAAAGTGGATTTTAATTTTAGGCCAATGGTATTGTCCTCCTTTAGTATGTCCTCTGGTGTTCCCATCGGGTTGATCTTTTGTTGTCCCGGTAGATATATTTCAAAAAAATATTTTAGTCGAATATTTCTGAAGAATCTCTGTAGTTCTAATTCAGTCTCCAATAGTCTTGCCTTGGTGGCTGGAACAAAGGACAAACCCTTCTCTAATAGTCTTTGTTCGGGTCCAGTGATTATGTGTGGGGATAAGTTGAAGATTGGTATCCGCTTGTCTGACCCAAGTTCTGATGTTGGTGCCACTGCCGGGTTCTCATCTGTTGGCCTTGGGGTGCTGGTCTCCTTCTCTGTCGTCCCTGTTGTCCTCCGCGCTGAAAAAAAGGATGTTGTTGGAGAGGTCCTGATGTACTGGGTAGGGTAGAGGGTCACTTCCACTTCCACTGCTTGTAGAGGAGCCTGAGAAAGTTACTCCCCTATTTTTCCTGTTGGTGCCTTGTCCTAGTTGTTGATCTGTGTAGAAAGTGAGACGGAGGTAAGGGTAAGTTCTTTCTTCAGTGTAGTTCTGGAGGTCCTGCCTGAACTTTTGTACTTTTCGATCTATTGTGATATTTTTACATTTTTCTATCTCTATCTCTAGTTTCTCAAGTTTATCCTTGGATTCCTGGATTGTTTTGTCTTCTAAGAAAGTCTTGTAATTCAGTACCTTGATTCAGGCATTCCTCCTCCACGGTGTCAATCACCAAATTGAGCCAATCTCGGCTACATTTGTTACCGACTCCACTGAACTTGTTGATGAATTTTGGGTTGTCGGTGTATACCCTTGGGATATTCCTTACTTGTAAACACTCTGGGATGATCCCTGCTTTTAAATATTCCAGCATAAATTTGCTGTGCATTTCGGTTCGTATTAACTTCTTTTTCTTTTGGGTTAATGTTTCCAAATCGTCTTTGGAGATTCCTCTGGCAAGTAGTCCTCCATCGCTGCTCACAGTGGAGGTCGTGCCTAGAAGTTTTTTTAAATAGTCATCTGTATAGGATACAATGTCGACTTTATCCATATCGAGTCCAAGATCTCATAGGGCTGAATTCTGGTTTGAGAACAATAGCTCAACCCATGGGATGGGCTTTTTTGCCCGCAGCCACGGGCTGTACTAAACAGTGGAAAAGGAAGGACTCCTGGTTGAGACACGAATCTGCCCAGGAGGGCTCTATAGTAAATAACACAAATGAAAAGGGTCGGTCTTGCCTAAATGAATTTCCCCATAGACTCATTAACGTAACAGAGTAGTCATATCTATTTCTTCAACCATTATTTTATATTCAAAGAAAGACCTATTGGTCTATTGGAACACATGAACAAGTTAATATTGGCTGGACATGGACATAATACATGTTAATTGTCAGGAATACATGTTTGAAAAAAGCTGTTTCGAAATTGTTGGTACAAACTAACATTCAATGTATAACCACCTACTGTTGTGAAGAACAGGGGTTAACACAATTTGCACAGTTATTCAACCGAGGAAAAAACAACAGATAAAACAGTGTGTATACATGGCACACAGGGGATACAAAAGTCTACAGAGGTATGTTTCGGCCCTAGTAGGCTACTGGATTAGCCTGTCTTGTACAGGCCTTCATCAGGACGACAAAGAGGTTGTGCAGGGAGCCTGTTTGGTGAGTGTGCTACCTACAGAAGTAGGAGATAAGGGATAGTTTTAGATCTTTCAAATTTTTCAAATAGGCAATACAATATTTCTTAATTAAAGTCAATTAATGCCTTGTTCGCACAATATCTTACTGTGCTGTGGCCTGAAGCTCTGCACGGTTCGAAATGTTTTAATTGTAGATGGAGTTCTAAGCCTTGTTAGAGGTGCTCCTAGAAGGACTTCATATTATTATTGCTTGAAGTACAATCTATGGATAAAAGACTGGTGTCATTATACGTCTAATATGGACATGAATCATATGGACAGGATGAGTCGAGGGGCGCCCCCTCCATGGGAGAGCTTACCTGTGCTCATCTAGGTCTGTTGTACACGCCGTGTTAGTGGCGCGAGAAAACGCTGTGGTGTAAACGGCTTCTAAAGTCTGTGCAGGTCGAAATGCCTGTCAATATGAACAAACACAATGTGGGGTTTTACTGACTAGCTCGATATTGCGAGTCATTATCTGCATATATTGTGTATTGTGGTTAACAAACAATAATCTGCAATCATCTTGCTATTATCAAAGCATATAGTAATTTGACTGAGTTCAAACTCGATCATCATTCATAACACCCAGACGGTCTCTTGCTCCATTGCGAGCGACCCGCACTGCAGCAACCCTGTGGTGTCCACCTCAGCATCCCAGGGTCACTCAGGTTTCTCTGACTCGCCAGGTAGGCTGTCTCCTGGTGCTCTTCTCTGCGACGGCAGGCTCGATGTGTCTGCCGCCTCTCCCGGTTCGGCGTGCCTCTCCCTCAGGGTCTCTGCCACTTCTTTCTCTATGGAGAGAGTGTCTCTGACTCCAGGAGGAATGCAGACCAGCTCTGCAACCGGAAACCTCTCGAATACTCCTGCCACGATCAGCTTCCACTGCAACAACTCTGCAGCTTGTAGGCACATCGAGCACACGTCTCTCTGGCTTCACCTCCAGCTTCTCCAGCAAGCGTTCCGCTGATGATTCTCTTGGTCTCACCTGAGCGAGACATTTATACCGTCCCCTTGTCTTCAGGTGTAGGCAATGTTCATTCATTAAATAGCGATCTTGGTACTCGGCATCCCTCTTCCTCGTTTCAAGAACCAGAGTATCGATTGGGGAAAGATTTTCGGGAAAAATAGGGCAGGGATTGACAACAGCATATAAAGGCCTGGGTAATGGTGTACTCATTGTTAAAGGGGAATGGGGGATACCGTGTCTAACACAAGGGTGCCTTGTCTCCACTCCCCAAGTCTCCCCCACCCATGTAGTCCTCCCTCGTATATCCACTCCCAGGGTTCGGATCCGATGGCGACAGCTTTTCCCTGGCCACCACGGAGGAGGATATATTGGGGAAAGAAGTGAGGACGCCCTCAGAATCCCTTACAAGCGATAGAGATAGTGTAGGAGATTTTTGATCCAGACAGAACTTTTGATTTGGACTTTAACAGACTTCCCGAGGCGCTCCCGAGGTTTCTTAATTTAGGTAGGGACAACCCTCTTAGAGCTAGGGATAGACAGGTTAGTTTTGTGTTGCTAAGTCTATGACGACCACCATAACGCCACTGGGTCAGTCTCTTCATTCCTGGTCGCCATAATATACATGCCGTGAATCAAATATGGGAGCCTTTTTTGTCAATACTTGGAGCTTCTAGAAGAGGGAGGCAAAGAGTTGTAGCGTGTGACTCCGGAACGCTAAAGAGTCTCACGTATTCTGTGGCAGAAAGCTGTTCCCACCAAACACATATCCATTTACAATAGCATTTTGCTGATTGACAGATGAAGGCTTGTTCATACTGGGCTCACTGACTACAGATACCATTCACACATGTATCATCTCACATTCGTATTACGGACCTATACAAGTTTGGATTCCATTGAGAACATTGTACTGCTGAGTAGGGGATAAGAAATCTGTTATGGTGTAGCTTTAATGACTTGTATATATATTTGTTAGGGTGTAGCTTTAAGGGTATGGAAATATACATGAATGTTTATTAGGTTGTTCAATTGCACTGGAATGTAAACATGGCATGAATAGAATGCAGCCCTGACATCTAAGAGCATGGCTGGAGTGTAAGCATGTCATTTTATGAGGTAGCATTCCGATTATCTGTGATGTAGTTGTTATGTTCCAATGTAATCAGTTATTGTGTTTGAGTGTGCCTTGATGTAACATTATGTGGCTGGAGGTCTTTTTCCTGGAATATAACTTAAATAAACAGTAATTGAACAATACGTGTATCCGGACGTTTCAATTGACATTGGCGACGAGGATTCATTAAGGAGAAGGTAAGACCTCTGCTGCATGCCTGCCTCCATGCTGTGAAGGCCTGAGCTGCTCCGAACGGCTGCTCCGTTTCGCGGAATGTTGCAGCAGCACACAAGTAAGTGCTTCGTCCGCCCTCTCCCACCTCTTCCTCGTCCTCATCGTGTATGGCCAAAAGCCCCCTCCTCACCTCACGCTCCAACACAACCTGCTGGATGCGGAGCTGCCTTCCGGCTGCTCCTCCCCTCACCGTCTCTGATACCGTATCACACGGTATAGCGGCGCAACGCAAAAAAGTAATATTGTATTGCGCTAAGAAAGGAAGTTAGGGTAAAGGTTATGAGATGAGTTGAGGGGTGAGGAGGGGTGAAAATTGAAGATTGATGATAAGGAGGCATATGCGAAGAAAGAGCATAGGTGACAAGAACTAATGAAATAAAGCACCAGTAACGAAAGGCCAATGGCAGTACTCACCTAAGTGGGACAGGAAGTGTTCAGAAGCAGCAACCCAGAGGAAAACTGAAAAGTGTAGCATAACTTTGGTTGCATCTCACCGCAAGCTAAAGCCACTGAAGTAGTGTCATGGCCATGTCAAATGTCAGTGGCCCACCTATGTTTATGGCAACTCCAGGACCAGTAAAGATCAAGTGGGCACAATGGAAGAAAGGATTTATGCATTATTTGAAAGCAGCTGGTGGTGGGAACTCCTTTTCCTAATGACAGGAAACTTGCCCTATTGATGCATCATTTGGGTTACGAAGGACAGAGAATCTTTGCAAGCGATGGTGAGGGAGATACAAGGTCTGAACTTGAAGGTGCGTTTGCGAAAATGGACTTACATTTTAACCCAAAAACCAGCACCATACCGGAAAGGTATAATTTTCGCAAGAGAGTGCAGGATCCAGGAGAATCAGTAGAAGAGTATATTACTGCACTCCGCCAATTGGCATCTTCGTGCAAGTTTCAAGGATCCTATGATGAACATTTACATGACCAGTTCATGACTCATTGCAGCTCTGATCGGATACGTGAGGAATTATGGCTCAAGGATGCCATTGCCAGAAGGGTTGAACGTTCATTAGCCTGCATTGCTAAATTGGCAAAGAGAGACACTAATGAGATGAAGGCAGAGGTTTTGAATGTGAATGAACAAAAGAGCACGAAAAAGACTATAGCTAAGGAAAGACAGCCATACCGAGGTGGAAATGAGACAAATAACTAGAAGCAAAAGGGAGAGAGAGGAGAAAAAGAAGAACGCTTGTGTTATCGTTGTGCCAGTAACACACATTTCGCTGCCTCAGTAGTATGTCCAGGAAGAAGAGCAGTGTGCTCAAAATGCAAAAGAAGGGGACACTTTGCAAATTGTTGCAAAAATTACCAAAATACTCAGAAAAAGGTCTTGTATGTCACTGAGGAGGAAGGACGGATATCATCAGATGATGAAAATGAATTTCTTGTGGAAAATGTGATTGTTAACACAATAAATGCAGTGCGCAATGTGAATGATGAGGATGATGAATGTGAGCGTTAGAGTGGATGGGAAGGAAGTATGGATGATGGCAGATTCAGGATCAAAAATAACCCTCATGTTGAGAGAGGTATTTGAAAGGGTCGTAAAGGGTGATGTACAAAAACATTTCAAGCCCGACATTAGACCTGGTGGTTATCATCGGGACCCAATTGATCTTTTGGGATACAGCATGAATCGATTTTAATTCAAGGATCGGGAATGTGAAGAAAACATATATATAAGCAAGAGAGGTCTAACTTTGGTGGGGTGGAGGGAGCAGAAAAAGCTGAAAATCAAATGGGACCCCAATGGTGCCTTGCAAGTAGACGAATCAGTCACGAGTAAACATCCCATGGTATTTAAGAAAGGTATTGGCAAGATAAAAGGTGTACAACATCAAATTATCTTAAGAAAGGGAAGTGTGCCTGTGGCAGCAAAATTAAGGCCGGTGCCTTTGACAGTGAGAGAAGGGGCCAAGGAGGCGCTTACGAAACTGTTGAAGTTGGATGTTATTGAAAGAGCGGGAGGAGTAGGCTGGACTTCTCCTTTGGTAGTTGTTAAGAAAAGCTCAGGTGAACTCAGTTTGTGTGTGGATTTACGTCAACTAAATAAGTGTGTGATGGTGGATCGCCACCCTCTCCAAAATTTGTCAGAGATGCATTCAAGGATTGGGCAAGGGAGGGTATTTTCCAAATTGGACATGGGGCCGTTTATCATCAGGTGGAATTGGAGGAGCGGTGTTGCAAATTGACAGCATTTGTCACTCATGAAGGAGTATTCTAGTTTAAACGCATGCCGTTTGGGCTTGTGTCTGCTTCGGCAGTCTTTCAAAAAGTCATGGACAGAGTGGTTGTTCGAATCAGAGGTGTATATTGTTTTCAGGATGATGTGCTAGTTTGTGGGAAGAATGAGGAGGAGCATAACAACATTCTTGATAGAGTTCTAGAAGTATTTGAGAAGAATGGCATTGTATTAAGGGAAGAGAAATGTAAGTTTGGCGGTTCTAAAGTTGAATATTTAGTCCATGAAATATCGATCAATGGATTAAGACCAAAAGAGAGCTTGGTAAGTGCTATAAAGGATATCAAAAGCCCAAAAGACAAAGCTCAGTTGAGATCATTTCTATGGATGACCAAGTTTTATCAAAGGTTTGTGTACAACTATGCTAGCAAGGTAATTGAACTAAGAAAATTGCTGACGAAAGGGAGTGAGTTTGTGTGGTCAGCTAAGTGTGAAGATGAGTTTGTTAGATTAAAACGGAGATTGATTTGGCAGAACCTTTAGGTCATTGGAGCAGTATTATCTCAAGTGGATGAATATGGCATGGAAGAAATCATAGCACATGCGTCTCGAGCATTAAGGGGTGCTGAATTTCGCTATTCTGTGCTGGAAAAAGAGGCGTTGGCTTGCTATTGGGCCATGGAGAAATTTGGAAATTTTATTTGGGGGGACATGTTTTGTGTTATGTACAGATCATAAATCCTTGAAAGAAAGTTTTGAAAATAAAGGCTTAGATAAAGTGTCCAGAAGGGTTGCCGGATGGATTACCCGCATGCAGTGTCATAGTTTTTAGGTTAAAGTAATTCCAGGCGAGGAGAATGTACTAGCGGATAGTTTGTCAAGATTGAGGAGAAATGAAAATGATGATTTATGTGTTGACAATATGGAAATGGTTTTTATTAATACTGATGGCATAGTATGAAAGGAAGAATGGTTGGAAGAGATGGGCAAAGATGAATGTTTAAAATTGGTTAATGCGTATGTGGAATCGGGAGTATGGCCCAGGAAAACCAAATTGGAACAGGTTACGGTACCATTTTCGGAGGTCAGAAATGAATTAAGTGTGGCTGATGGTTTTTATTTAGATGGGAGCGTGCTGTGGTAGCCAAAATGTTACGAAATAGAGTAGTTGATTTAGCTCATACAGGACACATTTGCATTAGCAGGACAAAGAGTGTTTTGCAAAACGACTATTGGTCGCCTGGTTTTGATAGGGATATAGAGAGAAGGCTACTTGAGTGCTCTATTGCTCTATGTGTAAGACAATTGGAAAAGGAGAAGTTGCAAGACAACAACCCCTGGTAGAGGTGGATGTACCGGGCGGGGCTTGGAGAGACTTGGCGGTGGATATTTTAGGTCCAGTTGATGTAGGGTATGGAAGGGGAATATATGTGCTTGTGCTGGTTGATCTATTTTCGTGCTGGTGTGAGTTCAGTATTGCAAGAGAGATTACTGGAGAGGTTGTAGTAAAGTAACTGCAACACGTGTTTTCTAGGGAAGATATTCCAGACAGCATTCTTACTGACAATGGTCATCAATATGTTGGTGGTTGTTTTGTCAGATATGTAAAAGAATGTGGGATCAAACACAAGAGGACTGCGTTTATATCATCCGGAAACAAATGGATGTGTAGAAAGGATGTATAGATGCATCATGGAGAGTATTCGTATGGTGACTGAAACAGGATTTGACAGGATGGTCGCTATTCAGGACACATTTTTGGTTTGCGCATGTCACCTTATTCGATCACAGGTATAACACCGAGTTGATGAGAGGCCGTAAACCCAATACTGCAGTTAGCCCACCGTGGTTGGGTAGAAGTAGGAAGACGACTATGTGGTGGATGGTGTGAAGAGAGACTTAAAAAGGAAGAAAGAGGAATGGGTGGCACGTGAGAATGCAAGGAGTGGCAAGAAGACATTGAGGATTGAGTGTGGAGACATGGTGAGGATAAAGAAGGGAGTGTTAAAGAGAAAAGGGGAAGCACTATACTCTGATCCCTTGAGGGTGATTGCTGTGTTGCGTGGAGCGATTCGTGTTGTGGGAGGACAAGTGTGGAACATCAATCGTGTTGCCTTGGTGAGGAGAGGTGGATAATGTGTGTTGACTGAATAAAGGAGGGAGATGTGTTATAGTGTAGCTTTAATGACTTGTATATATATTTGTTAGGGTGTAGTTTTAAGGGTATAGAAATATACATAAATATTTATTAGGTTGTTCAATAGCACTCGAATGTAAACATGTCATGGATAGAATGCAGTCTTGACATCTAAGGGCATGGCTGGAGTGTAAGAATGTCATCTTATGAGGTAGCATTCCGATTATCTGTGATGTAGTTGTTAACTTTCAGTTATGTTCCAATTTAATCAGTTGCTGTGCCTTGATGTAACGTTATGCGGCTGGAGGTCTTTTTCCTGAAATATAACTTAAATAAACAGTAATTGAAGAATACGTGTATCCGGACGTTTCAATTTAACAGAATCTGCACCAGGGTTTATGTATGCACATGGGAAAGAGACCATTATCAGAGTTCTGTGCAGTGTTTATCTTGAGAATACGTCTTTTGGCTTAAGTAGTTTGTGCTACCTTTAAACTGAAGTGGTTAATATGAGAGTTTGATTTTGGGTTAGGACTTCATGGCGATTAATAGGGGCCCCTAATTTGTAATGGTTGTTTTAGATTTTAACTGTAGGTTTTTTAACCTTAAATATGTTTTATATTGATGGGATTCTGATTCACTTCAAATTGACTGGATGGTAATATACATTGCCCTTTGCAATGCAGCCAATAAACACAAAACAACCATCACAGGTTGAGTGCCCTAGTAGCGGTCTCCATACAATTCCAACACAAAGTCCGACTCTCATATTCATCATTCCGATTTGAGAATAGTGCAGACTACCCATCCAACAATGCTTTGTTCCATGTTGAAAACACATGGACACAGAGTGGAGTTCCTTTCTTTACGGAGGACTAACCTCACAACACTCTTAAACTATTGGCTGGCCAAGAGTAGGGTATGCAGTTGCTGATGCGTGATGACTATGATATTCCTACTTAGTGGGTAGAACCCCACCGGTTACTTCATATGTGATGAGAGCAGTTAACAGGGAAAACGTAGCGAGCGCCATTATGCTAAGTCAAGGAGCTTGCTGAGACTGAATATAGTGTGAGGAGCCAGGAATGGGACGTAGACACAGAGGACTCATGCTTTGGGCTAAACTCAAAAGGGGTTGAGAAAATACCTCACTCTCTGTAGTTTTAAGAGGTATTTCCCTACCTCAACGAAAAGAAATGGCTCTGTTCTTTGTCAGGATGTCCAAAATTATATGTCCTATGTCTGTACTCCTATTCTGGCCCTCACACTCTAAAACTAAATCTAAAGTGCAAAGGGGTATTGTCTCTGGATCTTGAATGTACACACACATTCAAATCCCAGGCAAAATGTAAGTTCAGCCAAAGAGTTCCAAATGGAAAACTGTTAAAGGTTCCAGGGGCTGACTTCCTTGCCCAGAATCAACATCGCCAATATGATAGTTCACAAACAAAAGAATGCCCAAGTTCCTGGTAAACCAAGAGGACAGTTCATTCCTCTTGGATGGTTCACAATTTTGGGGAAAGCTCCTCTTCACACACAAGACCATTCAGAATTCCAAGGGCATGGGCCTTCCTTGGATTTCTCTTTTTAAATCACAACTTAGGTGCATGCCTCAGACTCGCAGGTCACTTACTATATTCGCCTGCCAGGTTCTTTTCTTTTTCAAGCAACTCGCAACCACCAGGGAATGGGTCTTCCTTGGGGCTGTCTTCTTTTAATGATATAAAGTTCACACTTGACTGTCCCTGGTGTATTTCCTTGCCAGGTCTTTTGTACAGACGTTCAGTATTTAACTTGCAGTCATTTTCAAATACTTAGCTCGGACTGGTATACTTTTTTTTTTATTATTATTTTATTATTATTTATTTATAGTGTGCACCTAACCCGGAGGTAGCAGGGCGCAGAGGCATCAAGAGTTTTGCGAAACTTGTTACACACAGAGGATGAAGTCCAGCTGAGGTTACATTACTGGAGCATCAAAGACAATGAGAGCCGGTGAGGCATGAGTTACAAGAATATACAGATACAAAATGAAGGTTATAACATGAATTGTAACTACACAGATCAGTTAACCACCTGTGTGTTCAGATTTACAGTCATAGTAGTGTGGTCTTTGATCTGAATTGGCGGTAAGGGAGGTAGGGAGTTCCAAAATTGCGCTGCTTTTACAGGAAAGCTATTCCCTCCAGACATAGTACGTTTAAATCTGGGCACAAGGAGGAGATTGGAGTTAACCATTCTAGTGGGGCGGGAGAAGGGTGGTCTGGTGAATTTAGTTATAAGGTATTGAGGGGCTGCTTGGTGGAGGCATTTGTGGGTCAAAGAGATGGATTTGAGGAAGATTTTGTCTTTGGTAGATAGCCAATTGACAGACCTTCTAGTCTCGGAAATGTGGGCTTTCTTTGGGATGCTAAGGGCTGCTCTTAATGAGTTATTCTGTAAGATTTGAATTTTGTTCGTGATATATTTGTTGCAACCTACATATAGCGCATTGCAATAGTCCAGTTTGGATAGGATCAGCGCCCTGGCTAGGGTGATGCAATTAGACGGTGAGAGGAATGGTTTGGCTGCTCTGATAAGTTTGCAGGTGTAAGATGTGGTGGATGCCATAGCATTAACTTGCTTTTTGAAGGTGAGAGTGGAGTCTAGGTAGAAGCCAAAGGTTTTGACCTCCTTGGCTACAGTGATCTTATTATTGTCGATTACAATGGAGGAGTAGTTTAGGTCTAGTTTGTTGAGATTTTGGGAGGACCCTAGAATGAGGAGTTCTGTTTTGTCATCATTCAGGCATAGACCATGTAGGGCCATCCATGCCTGGATGATGAGGTACACTTTGTTGACGAAGGCCAAATTCTTGTCATAATCCCCCGTCAGCGTGATGAGGATCTGGGTATCATTGGCATAGTTAGTGTAGGTGATACCCAAACCATATAGATCATCAAATGGTGCTTCGTGAAAATGTTATACAAGGTCGGGGGGACGCAAGATCCCTGGGGCACGCCACAGGTAATAGGCGATGGGTCGGCTGCTGCTAAAGGGGAGAAGACTCTCATCGTGTGGTTGTTAGGAAGGATTGGATCCAACCGGTTGCCTCTTGAGATAAATGGGCTGCTTTTTGTAGGTGGTTATATAGGATCTCATGGTCGACCAGGTCGAAAGCGGCTGAGAGATCAAGGAGTAGCAATAGTGCAGTCTTACCCTCGTCTCTCAGCTCCTCTATCTGTGCCTTGAGATCTATGAGTGCGGTTTCAGTACTGTGTTTAGGCCTGAAGCCCGATTGTCGGACTCCAAGGACATGGAAGTGTTCAAGGTAATGTTGGATTTGTTGATATGCTATTTTATCGAGGATTTTAAGTAGGAATGGTACTGTAGTGATCCTTCTTCCTCACTCACCGGTCTTCAGGGTCTCCTCCGGGCAGCTGTCACCTCCTGCTCCACACCGCATACACGTCCTCAGTGGACAGCGAGCACCGCTCGAAGTTTGCTCCTCTCTCGCTGTGTGGGTTTGCCGGCAGCTCGGCTCGCGTCCTGTAGACGCAGCCGTTGACTTACAATTGGATTTCTCCTTGTTAGGGAAAATTCTCTGTTTAGGCTGAATTTCCTAACCTAGTGAGTCCCCCAGCAGCTTTGCTGGATTTTTGGGGTTTATTTTTTTTCTCCTGCCAAGAGTGAGACTCTTTTACCCTCACTCTTGGGCATGATTTGAGTGTGTTTCTTTGAATCTAGATGTGTTTAATGGGCTATGGGGTCTTTTACTCCATAGGGCTTCATGTGTTTTTGTGATGTGTTACACAGCACCCTCAGTGCAGTGGCACAGGGGTGTCATAGTGACCCCCCAGTATAGACTCCATACCCTGGGACTGACTCCTGTCTCCCAGGGCATGTAAAGTCACCATTGACTTTACTAGTCTTACATTCTGAACAGAACCAGTACAAACCATCATATTGTGGACGTACTGGCTGGGGCAATTGAATTGCCCCGGGGTCTGTTAGTCGAGGGGGCACGTCTCCGTCCCCCCTGATCGAGTTTTGGCTGGTGGCAGTGGATACTACTTTTTATATTCAACCGCAAATATTTTCCTATGGGATTTCCAATTGTTTTAGGCTAGTACCTTTATTTAATTATTTACGGTAGCCTCGAACATACCGCCGGTTTATTTAATTAATATTAATTCTCCCGTTGGTATTTTTTGCCAAAACTTGATTCTAAAATGGCGTTTGTGTTCTCTTCTGTGACTCCAACCCAAGTCGAGCCCTTTGTTCCACTTTTTGGCGGGCTTCTCCACAGAAGCCCTCCAAAGTGGTGCCACTCTGTCTGGGGTACTTGGGAGGGGTGGAGGGAAATTTAGGCACCCTGGACTGAGTTGCCTAGACAACTCAAGTCGCACTCCATCCTGATTGGCCCAAGTGGTGAGCCGGCCGGCTCACCACTTAGCATGTTTGAGTGACAGCTAGGCTGAGTGAATGGGGGTTTGCTGCATAAAAGCAGGGCTTTGGGGACTGGAACTTCAGAAGTCGCCACAGGACCTAAGAATCCGACGAGGGAGAAGCCAAGCCGACCTGCCAAGACAACACAACTGGTGGAGCCCTGCTGGACTGCCTCACCACCACCTTTCCCAACGACAGAGGAGATCTCCCGCCGGAGAGTCTTCTTCCTTTGACTGGTGGGGATAACCAGTTTCACCGTCTTTTCGCTTTCCCGACGTACCTCGTGGCCTCCTTGCCCGTGCCAAGCACCCCAGCAACCGGGATACCATGTTTTACCACGACTGCGAAACTAAGGTACCACCTTTAACCGGAAAACTCTGCGGCTGGTTTCTGCCCTGGTAGTGCAACGACCTTCATCTTCCCTCCAAGTCGAGATCTTCTCTTCCCCTGGACGACAACGCAACTTGCACCCACTGCCAGGAACAACTTCCACCGCTGGAGGATCCTTCCCACTTAAGGTACCGTGTCCCGCCCGGCTTCCCTTGCTACCGACTGTACGGGGTAGATTTAGCCCCCGGCTTTCGAACCTGGGTTAGTCTGGGACACCCTGGCTAAACTTTGTTAAGCCTCTCTAAACTCTTTTTGAACACTCTGCAAGACTTTCTAAGCCTAGTGTAACTGTGTGATCTTGGGCGCATTTGTTTTCTGCTCTCTCTAAGAGGGGGTCCAGCCTTTGGACTTTGGCTCACCAGTGACTTTTTGCTCTTCTGCCTTGCTAATAGTGTTCCTGAATCTTAGAGTGGTGTACCTTTCCATATTCTGTCTTTTACCCTCCCTTTCTCACAAACTTATTGGAGTGCAATCTAGTTAAGCGCTCACCTCTGTATGAAAATAAGTGGTGTTTTACTGTGACTTATCTGATAAGGAAAAAGGGGTGTATATATTACAATAGTAACTGTGTTTAGAATATTTTACAATAAGAGTGCTGGAGTGTTTCAAACTGTGTGTTTTTAAATAAATAATCATATACTTTGATACCAAAGCTCTGGTCAGTGTTTGCTTGTATTATTGTATCTGAGTGCCTATTGTGTATACTTTGCATACTGCCTAACTCTTCTTGAGGGAAGTCTGACTGCTCAGCCACAGCTACCAGGTAAATCTGGGTGGTGCAGACTGCTACCAAGTGGGTTTACTGCCAACACCTGTAGTCTTAAATCTTGCAGTGTTCCCTAAGGGAACTGCACAGGTTTTTGCCTAACACTCCTCCGGCGCGCAGCTCCCGCTGCAGGCACTAAACAATGATGCTCCCAATACTCTGGCCTTCGCATGGCCCTTCCTGGCCCCGGTGCCACAGTTTCTTCCAGTTTTTACCAGCATCCTGGTTTCCCGATAGGACCACTCTCGGCTGCCTCAGACTCTGCAGGATTTCTCCCTCTGCAGGCCTCCCTGCTGGTCTCTCCCTGTTCTCTACGACTCCACCTTTTATACACCTGTAACAGTTTAACAGGTTGCACGTGTGAGTCTTCAGGCCCAATTACCTGACTACAATTAGTGAAGCATTCTGGACATGCCTGAACCTTACACCAGTCTCTAGGCCTCTTACTTGTCTCTGTACTAGAATGGTGAACGGATCTGTCACTGTCCTAGTCTCCTAGTCACCTCTTCTGCGTCCCAGTGTTACGCTCACCTGGTCTCTGCGGGGACGTTGGGGCACGGTTAGAACCCTCCCTGGATTTGGCTTCCCTGGATGTTGCTTTACCCCCCAGCTGCAGTGATTTGGTCTGGTCAGGTTGCTGGCAATGCCCTTGGGGAAAGGTAAGAGGCAGTGAGAATGCTGTGACTGAATTGCAATCCCCCTCGAACCCCTCGTGCCACAATGAGATGCGCAAGCGTTTTCCCATAGGCTCTCACCTGTTATTTTGCAATGATGAGCTCTCCGTCCTGCTTCTCTTCAGCAGGGGTGCTATAGACAGACCCAGTTGCTTCACTGGTCCGTATGCGTGACGGCCCAGACCGGCTGCGACCAATCCTCGTGGGGGGGTAAGTGTTGATAACAATGATTATTGTCTGTATGCTTCTGTAAAGTCTTTCCCAATGATTATTGTCCGTATTCTTAATAATGTCTTTCTTTCCCCCAATTGGTGTTGAAGATGCTCCGCTGAGTCGCGTTGCTGACAGTGTACCCACGCGGTGTCAGAGCGGGATGGAGCAGAAGCCACTAGAAGGTAAGTAGGGTTCCTAAATGAAACGCTAGGTTTAGGTGTTGTGCGGCAAAGCTTTAAATGTTTGTGCGGTTTCTAACCTTGTGCTGTCTTATTTCTTACAGGGACGGCCTGGCGTCAGAAGATGGAGAACGGCTATCCGGGAAGCTGTTCGCAGCTACGAGATGGAAGAACCGCATGGATGCCTGACGAGAAGAAGACTTCTGCGTGAATGAAGACTCCGACAGGTGAGGAAGAGGCGCCCAACAGAAGATGGATTAGAGGAGACAGGTAAGGTGCACACCGAAGATACTGAGGTGAAGCTTGTAGTACTTCAAGCAGTGGGATGGCTGGTTTCAGGTAAGGTGCGTGCTGCGGATGCCGGATCGAGATGGGATGCGCTCTGGGCGATGGTATAGCTGGATCCAGATAAGGTGCGCGTTGAAGATGTACAGCTGGAATCAGGTAGGTGCGCGCCAAAGATGTGAAGCTGGAATCAGAAGATGCAGAGCTGGAGACAGGTAAGAGCTGCAGACGGCGGTAAGTGTTACGCTGCATTCAGCAGATTAACGCGAAGCCTCCACATGCGGGTGGGGCCGGCTTAAATAGTCTGGCCCTAGCCACTCCCCTTTAGCTCCACCTTGTGGCCTCACCTTGCCACTCCCATAGATGATTGCACGTGCCTTCCAATGCTTTCTAATGGCTACGCCCGGCCTGGATACACGTGCCTTGGACCCAGAGCATACTTTCTTATGAGCCTGGCCCCAAAGGCGCCAGGACAGGGTCCATTTGGAGCCTTTGGAAGGAGGAAATAAGGGCCCTTGGTTAGTGGCCATGACACCCAGTACTATAGTGAAATGAATAAGAGGAGTGGAGCAGAGAGGGTTTACAAAAGCCTATAATGGCAGGGGGAGGGTGATGTTTGTTCTCATTTGGAAAAGGGGTTACCATGTCTCGCCTGTGGATATCCTCTCCCTAATCCCCAATGACCCTCTACCCAGGTGGTCTTCCCTCGCATCTCCTCCCCCGGGGTCAGGATCCAAAGGTGATGGCCTTTACCTGAGAAGAGGATCCAAGGAAAGTAGGTGTGAAGATACCCTCAGGTTTCTCACACCGGGTGCTGTAAATGCTCTTCGCCTGGCTTTGTTTCCGTTTCCTTCACTCCGCTGGATAGGCGTACTGTCCGTTAGTCGCTGTGCTTTCTCCATGCCTGTTTCTCCTGTGCGCACTTCTGCTGCTTCACGCTTGGCGGTGGCTGCTTCTCTGCATTCCAGCTTCCTTCTGTGGTGTTGGGTCTCGCCTGCTCGCAGCTTCCTGTAGCGTGCTCCTGCTTGGCATTCTGATCGGCGATCCTGCAGCTCACACACCTCCTCATCAGCTGTGTCGAATTTAAAGTTCCTGGCCTGTCGGAGCAATCTCCAAAGACTAGATTGCGGCATTGGTTTGCCGGTCCTAGTCATCTTTATTGTTCCGGCCCTCTTCCTCGTCTCAGTTGTTGTCAGACTGGTTTTAGCACAATACTGAGGAAGTGGATTACTCTATTTGGAGTATTCATCATTGCTCCCTCTCTCTTCCCTGTCCCAGTTGTGGATATGTTATTATCTGTCATTTGGGGAATATTGGAAGTGAAGTTGGCAAGGGGTTGAGGCTAGATATTACAACAGACGAGAGAAGTTTGGGTGAGTGGGCACCGATTATTACTAAATACTTCTTCAAGAAAATAATATACACAAACTTTGTATTGGGTTTTGTGGTCCTGTAGCCAAAATGCCCTCACTTGCACTGTGAAGGTTAGAAGTAGAATGGGGATGGTTCCTAGGCTGGGGTGACCCAGGAGTTTGCATGTTTTATATGAGTGAGATACGTTCGGACTACTTAAGAGAATACAGAGTTTACACATGGTGAGCCTAACTATGAGAATGACACTCAATACAACACACACAACTATGGAAATCCTGTCAATACCAAGAGTGCACAGACGTAAGTGCCGGGGCAAAAAAGGCATAAGTATGGGTCACTAATTCATAGTGACAAAGAAATGGAATTGTACTAAAATTGCAGTGAACACTGAAACTGGTACTGACATGTGTAGGGATGTTGTTTTAATGTATGGGCTCGCGCTTGCCTCTCTGCCCTGCCTCGCGCCTGTGTTTCCTTTCCTCTTGGAGCGGGCGCGAGGCAGGGCAGAGAGACGGTTGGCGGAGTCGCAGTTTGACAGGTTCTCCATGCGGGCCTGCTGGAAATAGAGCTTATGCTTTAACTTCACCCACCTGTGGCAGCCTCATCTCTTCAACATGCTGTTGATGTATGACGATAAAGGATTGAACTATGACTAATGTTGAACTCTTGTTTTCATTCCATTGTAAAACATTAGCCTATATCAGTAACACAATGTACAAGATAACATGTTCAAACCATGAATTGCAAATGATGAATGAATTATTTGTAGAATTACCAAGATTTTGTGACCATAGCCACAATCATTATGGAATTACCGTGAATCCCTTGTATTGCATCAGCCTTTGTGTATCAGTGCTATTAGTAAATCATTGTTTGAGACCACAAGTTTGAATCAACATATTAGGGGTAATATGAACAATATGCACTTAAACTCATTCTCGCGTAACGTGGAAATATCTAGCAGATATTATAATATGCATGAATTAGTGAGATGTCATTATTATAGAATATGCAAACCATGTGCCCACAAAAGTTAAAAGCATACGTGTAGTGGTATCACTCATACACAATTGAACATGGTCGCAGGAAACATCATTTAAGCCATAGAGCCCAGCGCAGGCTCTTAAACTGTGTGAAAATGGCAGCTGGCACGCAACGACGTCACCGGGGTGGTGACGTCATCACGCCAGCGGCATTTCATGAAATAAAGCTGAGCCACAGGGATCTGTTTTTCAGCAGACACAAAATCAATAGGTAAGTGGCGAACTAGAAAGGGAAATAGAGCTAAATGATTAGCATTACATACAAATATGCTAAAACCAATGGTGTCCTTTACAGGACACGAGTGATGAAGATCACAACTGCTGAAAGACCACAAGCGTGACCTGAAAAGCTATGCTTTTAAAGTCATGAATGCCATAAATGTACAGAAGTCATTTTATAATTATAGCAAGAACCTTATTGACCATATGTTACTTATATTGTAGGTGTACAAGGCAGATCCTAGGGCCTATAGGCAAACCCAAGGACAACAAGCTATTTCAGCTTCAAAAAATGTAAGCTAACAGTTGAACACACACAAAGCAGGACAAAACAGGCAGGTAAATCGAATTGATTTTGTCAAAACACAGCAGTGATATGGAAAAATATCCCAATACATTTATTTACAAGTTGTATTTATTTGTAATTATCCTGTAGAATTTGGTCCCTGAAGATGGTCTGAAATGAATTGGACTTTTTAAAGAGCCTGTGTCTGTGAAATAATACCTTCCTTTTATGGATATCACGTCGATGACTTAGCCAAGTTTACAGAACTGAATTGTGAATTTTGTATATGAAATCCTGAAAATGCATATGTATATTGGATTTATGAAATATATGTGTGCTACTCGCACCCGGTCCTTCCACATTCCTGGGTCACCCCAATCTAGGAACCATGCACAAGATATGACAATCGGCCATCATGGCCTGGGGAAATTAAGGGTTATAGCCAGAGGGAAGTGGGGTGTATGTGATTTTACCCAACAATGCCATATTGTTCCCCTGGGAATGACCCCTCTCCATGTGATCCTCCCACATAAAGCCATCTCCTGGGTCAGGTAGCGGCTGCCGCCCTCTTCCCATGGGAGGAGGCTCTCCCAGGGAAAGGAGTGATGGCCGAGTCCGATTCATCACAATAGGTTCCAAGTATCAAAATCCAAACTCATGAAGAAGCGACCGATTGGATAATGGGAAACTGGCCTGAACTAGATCCAATTTCACCTGCTACTTGCCAGTGAAACTGAAGGCATCCTTCTGAAAAATGTGCCGCAATATTTTCAACAGGGCAATTAAAGCATGCTCTTGCCGCCAAACAACTATGGGTATCTGCAATAGTGCAGTGGTAAACATATGATATGGCATTTATAACGTGCCTATACACAGGTGTTTCAAGGCGCGACGAGGCAAGGGAGGGGAACAGAGGGAAGACAGACAACGATCCTACTAGGCCAGGTGTCATTCAGATCGTGCAAGTGCATGGGAAGGGGAGGGAGGAGAAGTGCAGGGGGTAAGGTGGAGAGGACAGTGCAATACATGGGATAAGAAAAGACATAAACAATAAGTCAAGTACGGCCAGCAGATGGCAAGTGCAAGGGTAAATGCAGACATCAGGTGTCAAGTGCTGGTAGTGGGAATGTAGGGATACAGAAAACAGTCCCCAAGTGCGGGGTTGCTAGGAGGGCAGTGCAGGAGTGCGATTGGCGGGGGAGGGGACCTGGGCCCGAGATCAGAGGGCGGCCAGGCAACCAGTGCAGTGTCAGCCTGGAAGTCAGCAAGGGAGAGGAGGAGAAAAACCAGAAGCAAAGAGAAAGGTTTTGAGGTGCTTCCGGAACCGAAGATGATTCTCCCCAAGTTTCAGGGAGGCAGGGAGGCCGTTCCAGAGGGTGGCCCCAGCCGAAGAAAGAGATCTACCACCAACTCGTTGCTTGGAGAAGCGACTGACTCTGAGGGAGTTTGAGGCAAATGAGTGAAGAGCTCGAGAAGGAAGGTATTTAGGAAGAGAGAGTTGAAGGTATTGAGGCCGCAGGCCCCAGAAGGCCTTGTGGACGATGCAGAGGGTTTTGAACTTAATCCTCGCAGCCACAGGGAGCCAGTGCAGAGATTTCAGTCCTAGAGAGATACGAAGGCTGATTGGATGATAGTGAAAGAAGATTACCAATGACTTTGCCTCATAAACAAAAGTATGATTATTGTGTCTCTGATCAGAACTTGTATTTTCTGGCACTCCTTAGGGAGATTGGGTTTGCAGAAACATCGGGTTAAACTCAATGTTTGCCTGTGCCATCATTTCCTGCATCAGTCTTAAAGTTGCAAGACCTCAGTTCAGTACCTGCCTCTTCAATAGTTATGTCTGTGTCGTATTTGTGTTGCAGGTCCCCTGTATATTTGTAATATACTAACTTTGAACACTCAAGGACATTGTCATTTTGTTAGTACGGTAGGCTCTCTTGATTTAATGTTACAGAACAATGTATTTCAAATTCAAGAAAGCTGCCTCATCTCTAACTTCCATGTGGACGGTTACCGGATCTTCCAAATCCCTGCTAAAATCTAAAAAAGGGACGGTAGGATGTCCCTTTGGAGGCCAGCTAATTGGTATTATTAGTATTATGAAAGCTATCAGAGTTAAGATTTCCCCGAATTAAGCAAACTTACACGCAGTGGAAATTAATTTTAATTCCACAATAATGTCTGGGAGGCTGCTTGTCTTAAATGTTTATGCTCCCCCATGGGGCGTTTTTACCGACATAATTTTTTTAAGTATAATGGTGGTACTAGTGGGGTGGTTTAAAAGTGAGGAGGATGATCTGGTGTGACTTGGGGGTGATTTAAAGGTATAGGACGAAATTCCCGAGTTAAAATTACCGATCCCACCAAAAGACTTAAACAGCACACCGCCAAAAGCTCTAACTACTAAAAGTTCGAACCTTTAGCGGTGTGTATGTTTTGGTGGAGTCGGTAAAAAATAAAAAGGCTGCAGGGTTTCCCCCGCAACAACCTGCACAACATGCTTTATGGTATAGTGAGTGGGGGCTGCGGGGGACACCCCTGCAGCTGACCCGTAAAAAAAAAAAACAGACCTTTTAAAGATGGGAAATTTAGCCCCGTATAAATCACTCCGATCCGATTTAAATGCCTACTGTATAGACAATGAAGACATTCAGGAATCTGATAAGGTAAAAGGAAAAAGTGCCATGCTGCTGAAGGATGTAAATGGGCTGGGATGGCTTTGGGCGGGTTTTCTGAATGAATGGGAGCGAACCATGCTCAATGGTTGTACTGCTGGAAATTGTCCTGAACATTTTACGTGGACCTCCAGGGACAGACCACTCTGTACAATTTGTTGGAAGCAGGAGACTTGTCAATTGTGTTGAAAACCTCACTGCAGTACAAAATCAGTTTAGTGACCATGCAGCAATTGTGCTTCAGACTTCATTACATGTTAAAATTGGAGACAAACTAGCTGTGGGAGACGTTGATGTAAATACGGGTCGGAATTGGATTAGTTGGACAACTAACCAACCTAACAAAGCAAGTAGGTAGTTACTGCACCTTAATGATACCTGGATGCCCCTGTTGGGAAGTATGATGGCGAATGGAATTGAGCTTTGGATAAGGAATGTTTCTGTGGGATTAGCTTCACATTTAGCCGATGCCCATATTTGCATTTGCTAAACTACTCCTAGCCTTGCCTGCATTGAAAACCCACAGCCCTGCCACTGACGGCGCCCCACCGTGTCACAGTATTATACATAGCTAGTTCACTTGCCCTGGCGACTGCCCAGAGAGACCTAACTCTATCTTAACAAACCTAGTAAGCCTTTGCTCACAATGCCCACTCATACAACGAACCTCACCAACCTACACCTACTCTCTCTCCTACTAGCCACACTACAAATCTTAGCAACCATGCCCCACCCAATAAGTACCAAGCCCTCACTAACTACTAATCCAGGGAATTTAAGAACCAACGTTTATGCTAGCACTCCCTGCACCCTAGCAACTAGAAATGCTAGACTCCGCTCACGCCTCAGCAGATTACACGACCCACTTGCTAGATCACTACCTCCTGTCAACATCATAACTAGCCCCACTTTACTTACAAACTGGCCAATAAGACAAATACTAAGATTACTCATCTAGACCTTATCATCGCCACTAAACCAGACATCGCTAATAATTCCAAAAGACCCCACCAACAGCCATCACCTTCCACCACTACCAAATCTCAACCTGCTCCTCAAATCAAAGCTGCACTAATAAAACGCAAGGTCCTTAACAGCACACGCTACAGACATTGCCGACCTAATAATAACTAATAATATTGACTTCCTAGCCATCACGGAATCTTGGTTGCATGAGGCTGCAGGACCCCTACTTGCTGTAGCCGTCCCGGATGGTTACACTATAATTAGACAAGATAGAGAAAACGCACGAGGTGGAGGAATTGCCATTATCGCTAAATCCACTCTCGCTATGAGACTTGCCCAAACCCATAACTTACACTCTTGTGAAACCCTCACAGCCAAACTCCCTCTAACCGACTCCCAAACACTAACTATCCATCTCATTTACAGACCCCCAGGGCCCATTGGAACCTTTGAGGAGACCATCCTTACCCTCCTCTCAGACAATCTTAAAACTACATCCCAACGACTAGTCCTAGGCGACTTCAACCTAGGTTTTAATGACCCCCTTGATAAACAGGCCACAATTATAGCCTATCTGAATTAGGACTATCCCAAAAAGTTATTTTATTTGGATTTATAAAGCGCCCTGCTAATGAGCCCGCTCACACTAAAGGAAGAACCTTGGACTGGGTGGCAGAATACAATTGCACAGCCAATATTACTGCTATTACGCCCTATCCATGGACTGACCATTTTCTCCTGTCCTTCTCACTCCTCACTACTAGACCACTCTTGCCCACAATACTCACCACACCCCCTTGTCCAACCAGATATAAAAAAAACATAACCAGAGACACTATAATACCAGCTATCCTACCCACCTTAAATCGATTAGATGACAACCTTGACCCAAGCTTACTTGTGAAGGAATACAACAAAATAATGCTAACCACTCTGGACAGCATTGCACCCCTGAAACTCAGACCTAGCAAACCTAAAGCACACCTCAATATATGGTTCACTCCCCAACTCAAGGACCTTAGACTTCTAAAAAGGAGCTGTGAAACTACATGGAGACACCTTCCAACCACCGCCAATCAAATAAAACTCACAAAGATCTCATCGCAATACAAAAAAGAGATCTTCCTCGCAAAACACAACTCCTACAATAAACGCATCTCCAGGGCCAACTCCAGCACCAAAGAACTATTTTCCATCCTCAAAGAACTTGAATCCCCCATCACCACACCGGAAATTTGCACCAAGGACAAAATGTGGTGCTCTGAGATACAACAGGCCCTAACAAACAAAATAACTACCCTCCAAAACAAAATATCTAAAAAGAAAAACAATCAATCAACCACCTACCTAACCACACTGCCGCCAATGCCCTCTTAAAGACATTCTAACTAACCTAACCCCCCGTTTCTACATCTCCAAAATTACTACCCTTGAGGCTGAGAAAGTAATTCTATCGCTCAAGCCCTCAAACTGCCAGGGTGACCTCTGTCCGGCTCAGCTTATCAAAGACGCGACAAGAGATCTTGCGCCGTTCATCACCAAGCGGATTAATGCTTCATTCTCGTCAGGAACCGTCCCAGCTAATCTTAAACAATCGTGGGTGCTCGCACTATTAAAAAAACTAACTCTAGACCCGCTAATTCCAACCAACTATCGCCCCATCACCACCGTACCCTTCCTGCTCAAGATCCTCGACAAAGTGGGTGATCTCCAGATCCAAAAATTTCTTGAAGAGCATAAACTTCTGGGAGCTCGTCAATCAGGCTTCCGACCCCAACATGGAACTGACATAGCCCTTATTGACCTGAAAGCACAGGTAGATGAGCTGAGAGACGAAGAGAAAACAGCCCTCCTTTTACTATTAGAACTCTCAGCTGCATTCGACCTGGTAGACCACAAGGTCTTCTGCAGACACTTAGATACGGCTGCCAACTTTTCTAAAGAGGCAATCATTTGGATTGAGTCCTTCTTGAGTGACAGAACTATGAGGGTCTTCTCGCCCTCAGCGGCAGCAGACCCCATCCCCATCACATGCGGTGTTCCCCAAGGATCTTGCGTCTCCCCCACCTTGTACAATATTTTCACCAAGCCCCTCTTTGATGATCTGGACCTTCTTGGCATCACCTACACTAACTATGCAGATGATACTCAGATTCTCCTCCCTCTTTCCGGGGATTACGAAAAGGATTTGACCTTGGTGAACAAGGTGCATCTCATCATCCAGGCATGGATGGCTATCCATGGCCTTTGCCTGAACGATGAAAAAACGTAACTCATCATACTGGGTGCACACGCTAATATAAAAAAACTAGGACCAATTACACATCATTCATCATCGATGGCAATGTTATCAGGGTGGCCAAAGAGGCCTTGATTCCACCTTATCCTTTACTAAACAAGTTAACACCCTGGCCTCAGCCACAGCATACACATGCAAGCTGATCAGAACGGGCAAGCCCTTTCTATCAGATGATAATTGCATTACCTTAGCCAGAGCCTTGATTTTATCTAGGCTCGACTACTGTAATGTATTATATATTGGCGCCAATAAAGCTATCACCCAAAATATCCAAATTCTCCAAAACAACGCCGTTAGAGCGGCTATAGGTGTGTCCAAAAGGTCTCACATCTCCGCCATAAGGCGTCAAAACAATTGACTCTCCACTCTCAACAAAATCAACCTAAAAACAGCCTCCTTGACACATAAGGCATTGAACAACGCTGCCCCCAGTTACCTTGTAAACAGAGTCCAAAGAAGAATCTCCACGAGGCCCACAAGACTTACCAATGCCAACTGTATTAACATTCCTAGATTTAGACTAACCAAGATCGGGGGGGAACAGCTTCCAGGTCAAAGCGGCCCAACTTTGGAACTGCCTACCACACCATCTCAGGGAGGATAAACCCTACCACAGGTTTAGACTTAGTTATATCAACTGGCTCAAGGCAAATGATCACTAATCAAGAACATACCTGTGTATATTTCTCTGTATATTTGCCTTGTCTACCTACTTTTGTAGAACATACTTATGCACCAGCAATGCCCTTTCTATGTACTACCTTGTAATCATTTGTCCTATGTATAACTATGTATGTAACTTGTTAATTAAGCCTCGCATTGTCTGTACTGCTTGCACCCTGATACCCCCGGGTCCGGTGCGCATCATATAAATGAATAAACTAAACTAAACATGGAGGCATATATGCTGTGAAAGAGGGGCAAAAAGAAAGTAATACTTTTGATAAGGAAATATGAGAGGCCAAACCTGCTGTTAGAACGTAGATAAGGAGGGTTAAAACCTGGGGTGTGGCCTCTGCTGAGAAGGTCACTGTTATAAGGAAATGTAAAACCAAGTACACAAATTGGGTTAAGGGCTGGAAACGAATGTAAAAATGCCCGGTGGCAAAAGATGGTAATGGCGTTAGGAAAACGAGATACCAAATGCATGTGGCAGTTGTTGTTGAGCACAATTAAGGAAGATGAAGCCAAAGTGGTGAACAATCCCATTAGCGAGATACAGTGGCAAAAAACCTATTTTGAATAATTATTGACAAGAGGGTCAGTTGACTCAGTGGGTTAGCAATAAGCTTGTAAGTAATATTAAACTTAAACCCTGGAGGTGGACCAGTGCAGGAGGATCATCTGAGTGAGGGGTCTTGTGGGAGTGGGACACCGGATGGCGAGACGTGGTTTCCCTCCCCCTGTAACAGCTTACGTGGGAACTTTACCCCTCCTTCCCGTCACAAACTTTTTCACACGCAGAGTCTGCTCTGGGAAAATACAGACTCACACCCGAGCTGTGTACCTGACATGTCCCGCTACTATGATCAGGCGAAGTCATGCAGTTACTGACAATCACTCACACCTGACTTGCATTATACTCCCCACACACAGATAAAAGGCGGAGCACGAGAGCACACTCTGAGCGAGGCAAAGCACACGAAGGAACAGCAGTTTCGAGTCGGCAGCTGAACGAGGGGAGAAAGACTGTAAACCAAGAAGGGTTTGCAAGGAGGGAAATAACCCTTGACCGTTTCGGCAAGAAAATGTTACTTTCCAGAAACCTTCAAAGCAGAAAGTGTAAGGCCAGGAAACCAGACTGAAGACTCCTACATTGTGTGTCGGAGAAACCCGAAGGCCTTCCTGCGTAGCCATCCAAGGTGGGAAGGAGCAGCAGCCGCTTCGGTATCATCCTTGGCTCCAAGAACAAAGAAGCATTAGAGAGATCAACACAGTCGGTGAGTTGGGGAGACCGATGCAAGACTGCTCTATGTTGAAGTCAAAGTTGCAAGCGGCAACATTGTATAACTAGCGCTGGAACGAACATTGTTAAACGCGTGTGATGAAAGATGCGAGTAAAGCTAAACTGCTGATGAATGTTTGAACTTGGGAAAGAAAGATACCGTTAACAGAGTGGTCCGGCACTGTGAGTGTGCTCAGTCAAAGGTCTCTGTAAGGTATCTCTTCAAGAGAAACGAAAGCCAAAATATTGATGAGAGTATTGTATGAAGTGAATCAAAGTGGTCCTGTGACGATTTACGCAAAACCCATTGCACCTTCGAAAGTCTTCGATTTTGATATCAAGAGGATCTGAGCCCGAACAAGGGAGAGTCATGGTCCGAGCCCGAATGAGGGAGACCAAGAGTAAAAACATTGTGGTACAAAGACGTCCAGGCCTGAAGGAGGGAGATCCATGATGAACACTGGAAGAGAGAACTTGTGAATGTGAAAATCCTGATAAGAAAGGAACTTTGGTGCTTGTTTGTTACGACAGGCCCTCTGTAGTAAGAGACTGTTATTGGAAAATAAGCTTTGGCAGAAGGCCCTGATGCCTAAGCTTTGAACCGTATCCTTGTGGTAGAGAAGCCAGAGTGTGTGCGGAGCTCGAGCGTGCTGCCTTGTCTCATGCTGAAAACGTGGGAGGGAAGCAAACTGCTCAACTATCCCGACATATTATTTCTTGAACACTTATCTTTTTGCATACACTATTGTCCCACCCCATTTTGTATTTAGAAGCAAGGACTGGCAATAGGTTTATTAGTATAGGCCCTTTTCTTTTGACAGAGACTCGACTAGGACTGCACTATTATTATTTGATGGTCGTAGCTTCCTCCGCTCCTTAGATTTAAGTTAGATAGGCATTCAACCAACCCATTGAAGTTCAATAAACACCCTTGAACTGAGATCACGTGTGTCCCTCTTCACTGTTTGACACCATGCCTTCCTTACACCGCCCTTGTAAATGTGTTGTATGTGGACTTCCGTTTAGAATTCGACTCGGTTGACAGATGTAAATTATGGTAGAAATTGGAAATGTATCATATGCCAGGATGGCTTTTGCATCTGCTGGTACAACTGCATGAGAGAACATTTGTACAGGTGAGGGTGAATTGCGGATGAACCGGTACTGCCGGGTGCTGGGCCCTCTGTTTTTCAAACTCTTCCTAGCTGACCTGCAGAGGATTAAAAAATGTTCTCCTAAGATTGGACAGGAGCATGTGACAGATGATGTTATCCTGATCGACCACACCAGTGTGGGAATGATGAGATCTGTGAGGGAATTAAGTTCATATGCTGAGGATAATAGTATTATTGAACATGGAAAAAACAATATATACATTATTTGGTAGTACACGTAAACTCAAAAGAAGGGCCAACTTGTTGGGAAGACCAGATTGGATACTTTAATATATATAAATATCTTTGAGTTCCCATCGGTACTAGCAAAAACTATTGTCATAAGTAGAAAGTCCATCTCGGTCACGTTGTTGATAAAGAAATTTGCGGAGGGGGCAGCCGGCTATAGCCTAAAGGGTGTATTATTACTTTACAAACAATATTTCTGCCCAGCAATTTTATGTGGCATTGATGCTTTTTGTTTTAAAGAATTACCAGTGGCTGCAAGTATTGGAAGGGACATTTTGGAGGCGAATGCTGGGTTTTCCTCAAGCCGTCCCTATGGAGGTTATTGAGCTAGAATTGGGGCCAATCTCGTTGATGGGTCAGGCGGGGCCCTTCATATTAATGCACTTAAGGAGCCAGACTGCCACTTGTTAAACGTGATGAGGACGGTCATGAAGCAGGAAATAGCATATGGGCTTAGTGACTTCCATCGAATGAATGAAAAGTTTTTCGATATGATAGAATGGTTCCCTGACTGGAATTTGGAATATCACCGTTTAAAATGAATGTTTGAGAAGAAGATTGATATATGGAACTGGAATAAAAATGATGAACATCTTGCACTATTGAAAATGTACCACACTATCGTAACTCATAAAGTAAGGACACTTATCTGCTGCTTAGCCCGTCTCCCGCCATGAGATTTGTGCTCCTTATGAGGATCAATCAATTGCCCACTTTAACAGTATGTGGGCTGCAGTTGAAGCTTCCTTGGGCAAAACGATCTTGCCGAAAGTGCAGATTGGCGCATATTACGTAAACAAATAATCATGTCATGACAGAATGCAGGGCTATGGGAAATATCTATTTCTGATGCTTGTTAATCTGCTTAGATTCACATGCTGTGCATATCGTCTGACATCCAGTGGTCACCGCAAAGTATTGCATCTTGTCTTTCGAGATTTGAAAGGGGACGTCGACATGAGCGTGCCTGTAACACTGTCCCTATCGTGACATGTAGTGTTCCCAAACTCCCTCATGTGACAAGGCCCTCAGATTGTTTTTTTCCGGGTCGCCTTAAGCGGAGCTCATCCAGAGACATTGGAAATTGTTCCATCGACCTTTGGTCGAATATATTATAAATAATATTTAAGATCACCCTAACTGTCCTTCCTTTCGATGGCTGTTCCGGATCTCCGCCAAAACCTCCAACGGACCTTCGACAGACGGTGATCCATTCGGCGCTGCCGACCACGTGGCCGGGCCTTCCAGCCGGCCTACACAGTAGGGAGAGCGGTGTCGGGTTGGACATTTGTGTAAAATCTGAAAATACCTTTCCCTTTCCTCCCTCTTTCCTCTTTGGTCTTCGTCACTTTCCCTATCCTCGGCTATGGAGAGGACTCCATTTAGGTTTTGCCCCATTTGCAAAGGCAGATTTCCTTGGAGAGATAAGCCTCAACGGTGTAACCGTTGCTTGCCCCTCGATCACAACAAAGAGGGCTGTGTGGCTTGCAAGCTCCTCCGTCCTAAAACATTGAAGGAGCGCCATGTCAAGCAGTGGGTGGCCTATGGGATGTCGAAGGGCGAGTCATATCCCCAATTACACAACCGTAGGCCGAGGCAATGCATCTCCCTTCTGCGGAGGACGTTGCCGAAAGCATCGCAAGAATTGTTTCGGCCAACGCTCATATGCGGCAGCCAAAGGATTCGCTGAGGCCTACGGAAAAGGCCAGGGATCTGTCGAAATCCAAAGATAGTAAAGGGGAATACCGGAACCCTCCGCCAAGCCTAAGAAGAAGCATAGGGACACGCCACCTCTGTCGGTCCCCCGGGAGGGGTTTTCTTCGCCATTGAGACAAAAATCTCAACGTTTGGCGGCAGAGGATCGGTTACAGGAGCCCTTTCCACCTATACACCCCTCTGGGTCTTCTGTCGGGACTAGGGAAACATTTGAGGATAGTATGGAGAGGCTTGACAAGTTTGTTACCCTCTCGGGCCTTTTGGACCCTGTGGCTAAATTTCCAAGACTCTTTGACCCCTCTCAGGAGGAGGATGTTTACACTTACGACTTCACTGAGGAGGAAGTTCCTGCAGACACTCAGGATGAAGATCATTTCATCGATCCTGAGGATATGCACGACCCCATAGAGGGGTGCGGGGAAAACCTGGATATGGGTGACCCTCAGCCTTGTCAGTCTCCAAACCCTTCACCAGATCCTGAGGCCCTGTGTTAGGATTCCCCCCCCCGACTACTCCCACTAGACAACCCTCTCCAGTGGACGATCAAATGACGTTTAATGCCATGTTGCGCAAAGCAGCAGAACGTTTCAAAATCGCCACCGATGAAGCTGTTCCTGAAGCTGACTTTGTGGAGGATATTCTTAAAGAGAAGCCGCCGGCCAGCCAGGCTACTCCTCTCCTCAACTCGATTAAAAAGCATCAGGCTCCCTCGTTAGCAACACCTGCACTCACAGGAGCTGTCAATCCGAGGATAGAAAAGCTTTTTCGGCCTTCCCCCTCTGATCACCTTTATATCAGAGGTTACTCCACTCCAGACTGGTGGTGACCACTACAATGAAAAGGGCAGGGTTTCCCCTAACAACCAGGGAGGCACCCACTGACAAAGAGTGTAAAAGACGCCCTAGGAAAGAGGATCACGGCCGCAGAAGCTTTTTCTACCAGCATTGCTAACAATACAACCTTGTTAGCCAGCTACGTGGACGCTCAATGGGCCTTGTTACAGGAAGGCCTGCAGGAGGTACCTGAACCGCTACGGACTCGTCTTCTGGCCAAAGTAACCAAGGGCAGACAAACCAAAGTATACTTAAGAACACTTTGGATTCCGCTGAGACAGCGGGTCGATCTTTGGCTCAGGGCACCCTCCTAAAAAGACACGCATGGCTAAGAAACTCTGGGTTCAAGCCAGAAACGCAATAAACCTTTGGAAGAGTCCAACCTATTTGGAAGAGTGGTCAACAAGGCCCCCCGAGACCGCAAAGAAGGAGCACGATACCCTAAAGACGCTAGATCCAATCACATAAAAGACCCTCCACAAGGCGAAGATCTGGGTCCAGGCACCTTTTTTGTGGCCAATGCTTCCCTCAACACCACTACACCTCGGGAAACAATTGGTCCTCTCCACAGGGAACCAGTGGATACACCACCCTGTATCCCCAAAGGGGTCAGCGTCGTGGGAATGAAAGAGGCCGGAACTCTTCTCCTAGAGGCTCCCCGGCCTCAGGTTCAAAATGACCCAAAGATTTGTGTTGCCTCCCCGGTCGGGGGCCGGTTAACATCATTCCTTCAGGCATGGGAGGGGATAACTACAGACCAGTGGGTGCTGAAGACCGTGGCCCACGGGTACTGTATAGAGTTCAACAGGTCCCCACCGTTCAGACCTCCACTCGCAAGACTAGCAAGACAACTGATGCCAGACCATCTGCATATCCTTCAAGAAGTCAAGACACTACAAGAAAAGGAAGCCATTGAGGTTATACCTCTTTCACAGGTAAACAAAGGTATTTATTCAGTATACTTCCTTGTATCCAAAAAGGATCTCACCATGCGCCCTGTATTAGATCTGTGCCCAGCGAACAAATTTGTAAAGCCACAAAAGTTCTGCATGGTCACTCTGCAGGAAGTAATTCCCCTGCTCTCACAGGGGGATTACATGGCAACACTGGACATGAAAGATGCATTCTTTCATATTTCAATGTTGCCGACGCACAGAAAATACCTCAGGTTCATGATACAAGACACACATTATCAATTCAAAGTACTACCCCGCACCAAGGGTATGTACAAAGTTACTAGCAGTGGCAGCAGCACACCTGCGCAGGCAATCCATCGCGGTCTGTCCTTACCTCGACGACTGGCTCATAACAGGGGACTCTTACGAAACCTGTCTGTCAAATACCCAAAGAACAATAGATCTTTTATTCAGTCTGGGATTCTCCATCAATGAGAAAAAATCCAGCCTCAACCCCAGTCAGGTCAAGCAGTTCCTAGAGGCTCGAATTCGAACAAAGGACGGCCTTGTCTTCCCCTCCAAAGAGAGGGTCCAAAACATGATGTTTCAAATCCCTCAATATGTAGCCAGTCGAGAGGTGACGGTATGCAAGGCTATGCGACTGTTAGGAATGATGGCGTCATGTATTTACTTGGTTCCTCACATGCGCTTGCGCATGCGTCCAATGCAGGAGTGGCTCAGCCAGTCGTGTCAGGCCAGCGGACAATGGGACGATCTAGTGGTTGTCTCACCAGCCCTCGTTCTCTCGCTACGGTGGTGGTCGAGGGACAACCTCTTGAATAGAAAATCCTTCACCACTACCGCAGTGGAGGCCACTCTAACTACAGACGCATCTCTCACAGGGTGGGGAGCTCACCTGCTTCAACAAACAGCGCACGGTTGTCAGACATAGCATCCAACCACATAAACCTGTTGGAACTATTAACAGTATTGAAAGCACCGAAAGCTTTCCAGACACAACTGCAGGGAAAGACGATCCTGATCCTCACAGACAGCACCACAGCCATGTACTATCTGAACAAACAAGGGGGCACTCACTCTCCAGGACTGTCTAAACTGTTCCAGAACATTTGGAAGAGGGCTCTCAAACACAACATGTTCCTGTTGTCACAACATGTTCCAGGGGAACTCAATCTTCTCGCAGACGTACTCAGCAGAGATTTCCCATGGAGTATAAATGGCGATTACACGAAGACATCGTCTCCAACGTTTTTGCAGAATGGGGCTTCCCAATGATCGACTTGTTCGCAACTTTGGAGAATGCTCAATGCCAAGATTATGCCTCCAGGTACCCCCAGAACCGTTCCAAGGGCAACGGACTCTGGATAAACTCATCAGGGAAATTTGTTTACGTCCCCCCCCCACCCGACTCCCCTACTCAACAGGATAGTGCACAAGATGCACCAGGAACCAGTCACGATGATATTGGTGGCCCCCATGTTGGCCCGCCAACCCTGGTTCGCTCATCTGATGGAGGTGTCTCTATCTCCTCCAGTGAAACTGCCTTGCACGTACAACATGTCGCAAGACAAAGGGGAGACTCTTCACCCATGCCCGCAGACATTGAACTTAGCGGCCTGGCTCCTAAAGTCATAGAGTTTGGGCACCTGCAACTCCCTCAGAGATGTATGGACATACTATGGGAGGCAAGAAAACCTAACACTCGATATTGCTATTCCAGTAAGTAGAAGCAATTTGTCATCTGGTGCAACTCTAAGAGCATCAACCCTATTGACTGCTCTCCCACACATACTGTTTTGTACCTGACTCATTTACTTGACTCAGGCCTGGTCTTTAACTCTCTAAAGGTTCACTTAGCTGCTCTTTTAGCCTACACTAGATCACAACAGAAGATGTTGTGGTGGAACACACCAGTTATTAAGGCTTTCATGGAGGGAGTAAAGAGAATTCACCCTCCCATTTCTAACCCGGCTCCCGAATGGGACCTAAATGTGGTGTTGACTAGACTTATGGGGTCTCCCTTCGAGCCCATGCACAGAGCGAGTCTTAAAGATCTCATCTACAAAACTACCTTTATAAAAGCTATTACTTCCATTAGGAGAGTAAGTGAACTACAAGTGCTCTGTTTTAGACCCCTTTGTAACAGTTCACAGAGAAGAGTTGGTTCGGCGCACTCACCCTAGGTTTGTGCCTAAATTCATTTCAAAGTTCCATGTGAACCATTCCATAGAACTACCGACATTCTTTCAAAACCCTTCAAACATGGGAGAAAGAAGCCTGCACACACTTGATGTACGCAGAGCAGTCATATTTTACATGGAAAGAACTCGAACACTAAGAAAGACAAATCAGTTTTTTGTTTCAATGGCAGCAGGTAGAGAAGGAGACCTGGTCTCAAATCTACTATCTCTAGGTGGATTGTCAAATGCATCACACTCTGTTACACTCTTGCTAAGAGATAACTGCCCTTCAAGCCTAGAGCACATTCTACTCGAGGCACTGGGGCTTCCATAGCATTAATTGCAAATGTTCCCCTCAAGTCCATTTGCAAAGCGGCAACCTGGAGTTCTGTACACACCTTTACAAAACACTATTGCCTAGACACTCATTCTAGGTCTGATTCTCAGGTGGGACAAGCAGTACTAAGACATCTTTTCACTACTGTTCCTTCTCACAACCCACCTCCAACTCCGGGTACTGCTTGCTAGTCTATGCACAGCATGTTATTCTAAGAAGATTAACAAGCATCAGAAGACATGCATTACTTACCGTAAAAGCCTTTCTGATGATTGTATTTGCTTAGATTCACATGCGCCCACCTTTCCTCCCTGCTCGGATGGAAGGAACATAGACGTCTTACTACTTCTCTCTTTCGGTACTCACAATGGTCATAGGCTCCCTCACGGCAGAAAAAATACAATCGGAGGGACCTCGACGCTTGAGGGATTTTGTGTACACTACACGTCACGATAGGGATAGTGTTACAGGCATGCCCATGTCGACGTCCCCTTTCGATTCTCGAAAGACAAGATGCAATAATGGATGTCAGAATATATGCACAGCATGTGAATCTAAGCAGATACAATCATCAGAAATGATTTTACGGTAAGTAATGCATGTCATGTGCATTCTGGGCAAATTCGTATATCGTTATGACACGATCAAAAGTAGTGCTTTTTGACAATATTGCGTAAACTCTGGGAATTCCTCTTTGCGCATTGCCCTCTATAGGGTATGGAAGCAAGTAGCAGTAGGGTTAAAGTCATGAAAATTGTATTGTGAGTTATGTTTAGCCCTTTAGTTAACAAGCAGGCTGATTTTATGTTTACAAAAGAGGTGGCGTGACAGAATCACTGTGATTTTGTATGAATTGTTGGAAATGTATTTATACGCAATATCATTTATAATGAATGAATTTGTGATGCAGAATGGGGTCTTTTAAATGTGACATTTTTGAGGTTTGATGTATATAATATGGAATTCAGTAGTGAATTTTAATGTATGTGTCATGTAAATCTGGATTGGAATGACAATATTTTTTTGAATCATTTTTATTTATAGAACCTATGCTTCCGATATATATGAATATCAATAACATCACATAACTTCAAAGGATAAAAATATTCAAATATACATTGATGATATGTTAAGTAATAGAAACTACCATAAAATCATCATAACAACATTCAGCAAACAGTCAATTTAGCAAACACAGTCCTATAATATTAATGGTAGTTACATGTTATATCGATTGGACATGTAATCTATTGGCACACACAGTACAAACAAAGACAAATACATCACAATACACACACAAAAAATTCACTCATACATTATTGAAAGGGCTCCATGCGTTACAGTATTTTAAAATGTGAAAAGTTCTAAGGAACTAGAACACATTAGCTATAAAAAACCTTAAACATATATGTCCAACGGTAATCAATGATGACCTACCAGGATAGCCAGAAGATGTATATCGATTGAGAAAAACTGCTGGACTAGTGTGGTGCATATGGCCTGCCATTGATTTATGGAATTGTGGAGCTTTCATGGGTGTCCGGTCAAAGGATCGAATCAAAAGGATCGAATGACCTTTTGTTAGAATCCAAAAGGACCGAAAAAGGGTTGATTTTTAAAAAACAATTATTATTATTTATTTATTTATTTATATCTTTAAATTTAGTGTACATAAAAACGTTATTTATAAAAAGAAAACGCAGGGTTGGGGGAGAACGCCCCATTAAAAAAAAAAAAATTAAACCCTGTTTTTTCGGTCATTTTGAGCCTTTTGTTTTCAAACCTTTGACCTACAACCGCTAGTTGATGCCTGCCGCATAAACATGATACATAAACACACAGTCTTAGTATGTTAAGTATCTTCTTATAATGTTTTGACTTCCAGCTTTTTGACATGAAAATTATTTTACTGTGTAGTTCAATTATTTTTATTGTAAAACACCACACACCCATGGGCCTCAGAACACTAAAACGGGGGAGAATATGGAACGGGAGGGGAGTCATCACAGAACATAAGAGAGATCATCAACAAAGGTCAGACCAAGAAGCAAAGAAGAATCTAGCCAGGAGCAAATAAGTAGGATTTAAGGGTTTTTTTGAAACATGAAGCAAAAGGAATGTAGCAGAGGCAGAAGGGCAAACTGTTCCAGAGAGTTGGGGCAGCAAAATCAAACGCTGAATTGCTGTTATGCTGCAGCTTGAAGCTAGGGACATCCAGCTGAAAAGAGCCCTTGGAGTGAAGACATCTCCTAGGAATAAAAAGTTTGATGCGACTGGTGAGATAGGCAGGGCTAGAACCTTGAAGGTATTTAGAGACTGGCAGAAGTGACGTGATCCTGGCGGGCAAGATTACAAACAATAAGGATCTGCGCCCTTCTGGATAACTTGCAATTTATGAAAGCTGGTTTGTGAAGTACCTACAAGAACGCAGTTGCAGTAATCCAACTTCGAACCCACAGTTGTCCTACCTAAAAGACAGCAGTTGGAGTCAGAAAGGTATGATTGGAGTAATCTAAGATAATATGCATAAGAGCATCTATGCTGGTTGATGTGAGGAGTCATGGAGAGTTCAGAGTCCAAGATGAATCCTATTGTCTTTACTTTGTCAGCTACTTTAATGGTGCAGCCATAGATTGAGAAGGAGCAGGAGTGGGAATCTGACTTCTTGATACGTTGACTAGTACTAAGGATGAGCAGCTCGGTCTTCGCGTTGTTCAGTACAAGAGAGTTGGTAGCCATCCAGGACTGAATACCGAAAGAGACTTGATAAATAGCAATTAATATTAGGTACTATACGGTCTAACCATAATAACATACTCCACCTGCCTGTCACAGCTGCTCTGTCAGTGTTGCATTGCTTTTAATCATTAGAACATTACTTCTCTAGACCCATTGAGATACATGTACTATATGAAAGCAGCAATTAACTAGCACAAATCACTAGAACTGCAATCCAGTGTGCATGTTAAATGTTATGCCAGTAATCTTGAACTTGTATTAATGATGTGAATCTCCTTTTCATTCCATAGGTGATTGAAGCCCGGGAAAATGCAACTGTCCTCCTGTTAATTTCTCTGATGGACTAATAACGAAAAATGCTTCATTGATGGAATAGACACTAACTGCACATCTCGGGTTAAACGTCGAGGTACTAGTTGGCTTTTCAAATTAATGGAGAACTGGGACTGCAGAAGCCTACTTAATAACTGAGGGGTTTCATCCAAAATGGTAGTTGGATCATAAGAATGCTGTATTTTCCGCAAGAAAAGCCTATTGTTTAGCCAGTTCATGACAGAGCACATCTGGCATTTTATACAGTCTAAATGTAAAAAAAGTTCATTTAAATGATTTTCGTGTTCTTCTTTGACTTCAAATGGGCAAATAGTATCCATACACTGAATGTGCTAAAACCTTCAGTAGCAACATATCTTCTTTGTTACCAGAGAAGAGCCACAGATGAGCAAATTAATTTATGCCCTGAATTCTGGAAAGGGTAGAGTATGAAGGGAGTTCTGAACTACCAGAGAGCACATTCAGATACAGATAAGAAGCCTTATCATTGTACTGAATGTGGGAACAGTTTCCGTAAAAAGCAAACCCTTATTTGGCACCTGAGAACACATACAGATGAGAAACCTTATCATTGCACTGAATGTGGGAAAAGCTTTATTACAAAGCAATCCCTTAATTCTCACCAGAGAACACATACAGGTGAGAAACCTTATCATTGCACTGAATGTGAGAAAAGCTTCAGTGCAAAGCTATCACTTAATGGTCACCTGAGAACACATACAGGTGAGAAACCTTATCATTGCACTGAATATGGGAAAAGATTCCGTACAAAGGATACCCTTATCGGTCACCTGAGAACACATACAGGTGAGAAACCTTATCATTGCACTGAGTGTGGAAAAAGCTTCAGTGCAAAGCTATCTCTTATTTGTCACCTGAGAACACACACGGGAGAGAAACCTTATCATTGCACAGAATGTGGGAAAAGCTGCAGTACAAAGCCATCCCTTAGCAGTCACCTTAGAAGACATACAGGTGAAAAACCTCATCTGTGCTTAGAATGTGGAAAAAAGTTCCGTGATAAGCAAGGACTTATTGTCCACCAGAGAATACATACAGGTGAGAAACCTCATCTGTGCACAGAATGTGGGAAAAGCTTCCGTGATGAGAGAGGTCTTATTGACCACTGGAAAAAACACACAGGTGAAAGACCTCATCAGTGCACTGGCTGTGGGAAAAGGTTCAGTCATAAAGGAAGTCTTGTTTCCCACCAGAAAACACATACAGGTGAGAAACCTTATCAGTGTACGTACTGTGGGAAAAGGTTCATTCAGAAGGGAAGTCTTGTTTCCCACCAGAAAACGCATACAGGTGAAAAACATCATCAGTGCACCGACTGTGGGAAAAGATTCATTCTGAAGGCCGGTCTTGTTTACCACCAGAAAACACATACAGGTGAGAAACCACATCAGTGCACTGACTGTGGGAAAAAGTTCATTCTGAAGGGGCATCTTGTTTCCCACCAGAAAACACATACAAGTGAGAAACATCATCAGTGCACTGACTGTGGGAAAAGATTCATTCTGAAGGCCGGGCTTGTTTACCACCAGAAAACACATACAGGTGAGAAACATCAGCCGCACTAACACTTTTAAATAGAAATGTCAGTGAGGAAGGCTTTTTATAAAACAAATGAGACTGTGATTCATGGCTATTGTCCAAAATTGTGGTCATCAGTTTTAATTGGCAACTGAATCCCTGTGTTTTGTACAGAGAGCCTGTAAGTCAAATTGCAGTTTACGATTGCGGGTTGCACTGGTCTTGAAATGCATCCCTCTAGCAATATTAGAATGGGAGAGCCTGCTTTCTCTGGTAAAGTACCCAGACTATGAAACAGTGCCAGAAGGATGGCCACTGGAAATTTAGAAAATGCCTAAAGACATGGCTGTTAAATCAGTAACCATAAACTCTTGTCACTTACTGCAGGGAAACATCATACTAATTTCTTAACATTAAGGCCCTGATTCATGGAATTATTTGCATGTAAATCGGGGATTTGCGTGCCATTCTGCCCTCAAATCCCCATTCGTCAACAGGGATTTGCAGGCAGAATGGCACGCAAATTCCCCTTTTAAACACAAATAATTCCATGAAACAGGACCGGAGTTATTAAATTAAATAAGTGCTCACTTAGTGCCAGGAAACATACAGATGGGTGAAGCCTCATCAGTTAAGGGAATATAGGAAAACGTGTTGTCCTCTATGCTGTATTAAACCATCAGCCCATTGTCCAAAAACTAAGATACATGCATCAGGGACATTGCCAACTCAAGATTACAATCCTTCCTGGCTAATCCAGCATGCCATTATAATGCATCCTTTAGCTCCAACTCCTCAGCATACAGGATGTGACATGCCCCAGGGTCACTGATACTTTTAAACTATTCTACCATTGGCGAGGCAAATCCACTACTATGGCTCCATGTTCGACTCCTATGCCAATGGCTTGCAGATTCTGCTTCACTTATTTGGCAGCACAGCATTGGCGTGACTGAATGTTCAGAGCTGTTGGCCGCTAACAAGAGGAGAAGAGTCAAACTGGCTCAAGTAGAACTCTGCAAAGCAGTCTATGATGTACACTGTTCTCCTCTGATCACTTAGCTCTCCCTAAATGCTGTGGTTGGCAGCTGTTTTTCTGCCTTAGGGTGTTGTAAAATCGACTTCTTTTCTTATGCCCCCTATTTTGCCATCAGTGATTACAAACGTAATATGTCCCATGCTGTACTACTACAGTGCCATTTACCATGACTGCCTCTAGTGTCCCTGCACATCTTCAGGCAGCGCGTAACATTGCAGCCCTTCTCTCGGACATTGGACAATTTTAACATATCACTTTTTCATCACCATCAACACTGGCTAGCTATAATTTCTTCTTATTTTTTTATGGCAAAATAATCTGTTGCCCTCGCTTTACCCTTATATGTAGCTCCTCCATATTGGAGTTCCCATTTACAGAAGGCTTATGTATATCTAATGGTGCAACTTGTTGGATCTTATAAATTCCCTCTCTTTACACTGCATGTTAACAGAGTCAATCTGGCCTCCAGGTGCTTGCTGGAGACCCATCTCTTCTTAAGCACCTGGCTTCTGTACTGCAGTTACATGTCCATCTGTTGCTGGAACCAAGAAACCTGTGGTTGTTAAAGAAAATATATAAATTAAAGAAGTGTCCCTGCTCTACAGGTACATGGTGTATTGCCCACTTTACTTGTTACTTGCTAAAAGAGGTACATATTCCCAAAAAAGCTGCAATAATCCTACCAATAAAATAGCAAACAAACACATAGCCTGCCCCCTGCTTTCACCCAGAGTTCCATGGATGTGTTGCTATCAGGGGTTCCATCAGTGCTGTGCCTGGTAAAAGAGTTGTACAGTTGTGACTGCCCAATCTGTGGAGGAACTTTAGGGTACAAATGTATCCTTTAGATTTTGTGTATTGCTAGGTGTAGATTCTTTTTGCTCTACCAACTTCAGAAATTGGAGTCAAATACTGCAACTTCAACATGTCTGGGCACTGCTTAATACAGTTTCTTTTGTACACCGTGCAGTTAAGCCCTACACTGGGTATTTCATAAACCTTGAATGTCCTGTTAGGCTGCAGATTTAAAACACTGCTCTCAATTTCCCAGAGAAGTACATGATCAACAGATTTCACAGACTGACATCCTTGAGACCGACAAGGACTGCATACAGAGACTGCCTCTCCATCCCTAACTACAAACGCTCTACCATAGGAGGTAATAGCTTCCCAGTGAAAGCGGCTAAACTGTGGAACTCCCTACCACCCACTCTTAGAATGGACTTACCCTACCAAAACTTCCGTTCCAAGATGATGTCTTGGCTGAAGACAGCCACTGTCTAAACATACTGAGCTAGGTTTCCGCATCTCCCTCTTGTCACTTGGACATATTGGATACACAACTGTTATCTGTATATATGTATATACTCCTGCTTACCTTCATTATTATTGTGTTTATGCCTTGTACATATTTTATTGTCTGTAGCTATGTTTCGCAAATTCCTGTATCTGCTGCGCCCTGTTACCCTAAGGTATTTTGGCGCATTACAAATAACAAAAAAACAAATAAACAAGTGTGCCTCGTCTAGAATCCCTTGTAACCGAACACTGTAGCATTTGCCCTTTTGTGCGAAACTCTTCATCTCTACTTTCTTCCCTCCCATCGGGATCCTAGAAAAATGTCTCACACTTTTGCATTCTAACACTGGAGCATTTGAGATGATACGATAGTTCCCTGGCCTAGGATTGGCTTAATGGGGTACGCCTTACAGAAGAGAGTGTGCAATGTACACTGTTTAAGCACTATTGTGCAAGACCTTTGATCATGTTGTGAGCAAGCTGAAGATGTTACAGGTTTTCCATTTTATAATATATAAATGTTTTTAAAAAGTACCTTTTTGTGAATATAGCAGGCACAGCAAATTAAATAGAAATATTCACTGTGCTATGAAATGCTGATGAAAATGATTTTGATATTCAGCCACTATCTATCCCATTATTTCTTCGTAGTGCCTCCATTTTGTATGCTTTTATTGGTTTCTTTTGTTCTTTAGTCAAGGGTACACCTTTTCCTGGAACAGGGGTGCATCATTTGTTTTAATTGTTAGATCTGATCTCTGAGTTAGGCCCCTGATCCTAATTTTATGTTGGAATGGCTGTGATTGTGAATTTTGTTTGTTCACATGTTTATTTTCTTCCATTGATTTCTGATTCAGGCACCCTAGTTGAATCTTTTTTAAAAGAAATATCTAATCTGACACCTCACACAAATAACCTTGATGTTACTTACCTTTTTTGTGCCTTGCCTTAGGTGTGCCATTTCTAATCAGGCGTCTCCATGATGGATCCCAATTCTTGTGTGCTAGCCTCTTAATAATTAACTGTTTTGTTTTCCTTTTTTAATTTGATTTGTTTGCTGGATAAATCTCTGTTGCTTGATGAGTTTCTAATGTTTTATCCTAGAATTTTTGGAGTTAAACATTTGTCAGATTGCATTTTCCTCTGAATAAATTGGTCCCTCTGGATTGTATTTCCCTGAATGTTCTTTGATGTCTCACAATCACATATGCACATCATCTTGTTTTGTGTTGAAAATGTGGACAACATGTGTTGGTGCCCAGAATTATTTCCATTACTATGTGGTGAAGAAAATGTCAAACATGCCCAGGAGAAAAATAAATGGATGGCTTCGACTGAGACGGGAGCTGATTTGGATGGATCAGGCACGCAAGTGCTTAAGAAACCCATGGGTGGAGGATGACGCAACCACCTCCAGCTGCTGACACACCTTGGCCTCCCTACAAAAACACACACCTTCTTGAAGGAGTGACAGAAAAAAATATTAGTGGGGATAAGAAGATGACAAATATGAGGGACCACAGCAGAGCAGGGGGCGCATGTTTATACTGACAAATTCACCCATTGTTCCCTGCCTTCTGATTGGATGCTAGCTGGTAGCCTGTTGCTAATGCCTATATTAAACTTAATAAACCAAACTTGACTCAGTCTTAGCTGCAGCAGCACTACCCTTGATTCCATTCAGATGTAAAGCGTGAGCTAACTGTTGCTCCAAGAAAGGTAAGAAAAAAATCAAAACTGTTATTACATGCAAGCGTTTAAGAGAATAAGACCAAACTTGATGTAAAAACAGTGCTTTATTCAAAAACCTTCTGGAAATGTATCATTAAAGTATACAATATACATGCACATTGACAATTAGCAGATTTCATTTTCACCTAAATGAATTTAAATATATTACGAGATGTAGGTAATGAAGACTGATTCACCAGCACATTTTTAGGCTGTTTTGGATCTTTACAATGTTATACTGTTCTATAGATGTTATGCCTCTAACTTTAATCTGATCCAACTTTCATTTTAGCTTGTCTGTTATGAAGTCCTGTTGGGGCACCTATAGTATTGCATGCACCTGAAACCAGTGACATAAACATTTGGGGCCCGATTCATAAATCAGCGTGGAAAAAGGGGCGTTTTCATGCAAAACGCGCGCAAGCAACCGTTTACCGAATCATGGAACACATTACGCATGGCTTAACTGAGACTTGGGCGGAATCTGTGCAAGCCCAACACGTCACAGTGACACCGCGAACGCCTTGCGCGAGATGTCCAGCGAATGCACATACCGTCTGGTGCAGTCACCTAAAAAGGGGGTGGAACACGTGGAATGGGGAACAACAAGCGTAAATGTGGGCATTACGTGGGAAGTACCACAGTAAAATACTTGCTACGCCCACACGTGCGCTAACAACACATATTCATGGAATGGAACAGGGCTCTCTGGCGCACGAAAAAAGACGCTCTAATCCAGAAACACGTCTGCCATGCAAAAGCTGGCGTAACTGTTGCAGCACACAAAAAAATGCATAAAAACTGCATGCAAACGCGTATACCGATACGATGAATATACCATTTCTTGCAGCCGTGATCGTGGGACACTGCAGGAGGAGGAGGATAGCCAGGGCACGTATTCTTTTTACCCAGGACCAGCCTTTTTGGGATGCCTGATGACCAGGTCTATGGCAGGTATAGGTTTCCACCTCATCATCCTAGACCTGGTCAGGGAGTGGGAAGATGACCACACATCACCCACCCTGTGCTCCCAAGCACTGAGCCCCTTGGAAAAGGTGCTCAATGTACTGCATTTTTTGGCCACTGGGTCATTTCAGTGGACAACTGCCATTGTTGGGGGCGTTTCACAGGCCACGCAGTCACGCTGCCTACACCAGGTGTTGGCAATCATGACTGCACGCCCTTCAGTCTGCAGGCACATATAGATGCCCAGAACACCCGCCGAAAGGCAGGCCATGTTCCAGCACTTTTATGGGGTGGCACACTTCCCCAAAGTGCTTGGTGCCATCGATTGCATCCATGTGGCCCTACGTCCACCTAGGGCCACAGAGCATATATACGCAATCGCAAGCACTGGCATTCCATCAACGTGCAAGTTGTATATGATGCCAAGGGAATCGTCACCTCTGTATATGCCAACTATCCAGGGTCCACCTATGATAGTTTCATATTCAGAGTGTCACCCCTACACCGGGCCCTGGAAGCTGGGAGGCATGGCAGCACATGGCTCATTGGTGAGTACTAATGGCCCTGCAAATGCATACATGTCTACCACAGACAAAACCACACCACTGACGACCCATCTCACTTCCATAGGGGACAGTGCCTACCCTCTGAGCACCTACATGATGACGCCATTACCGAACCCCACCACACCACCCCAGGTAAGATACAACACAGCCCATATTGCTACTAGGGCCATAGTGGAGCGGACATTATGGGTGCTCAAGTCACGCTTCCGCTCCCTTGACCACTCTGGTGGTGAGCTACTATTCGCACCACCAGGATCACTGTGTCAGCATGTGTCCTGCACAACGTTGCAATACGGCGTGGCATACCAGTGGACATGGTGGTGCCCCCACATCCCCAACCACATGCATGCCGGCTGCGCATGGGAGGGGAAAGGGCACGTGGCGAGGCTGCCCATACCCAGCTTGTGGCATAATTTTTCTCCTAAAATCCAACCTCTGCGGAGTGCACTCAGCCCTGGCACATTCCAGGTCACAATCGATGATGACAAAGGGACAATCATCTGTCCCAACCTTACCATCCTGAGAATGTTGCCTTGGAAGTGCTACATTGTGTGCATCCCTAAAAGTAAAAACATCTGGTGTGAACAAAAGGAACTCATGGAAGATGGAGTATTCCACTAACACCATGCCAAAGTACACATCTAAATGCTGGTATGTCACCTAAACCCTCCCACACCTCATGTCACCTGTCTCACACACCATGTCATGGCATGCAATTTCCAAACTGAGAAACAAATGGCCCACACATAACACCAGTGTCACAAAGCACTCAACAATCAATGGACCAAGTTCAGAAATAACTCACTGTCGCCCATAAATGTAACAATATACACCAGAAAAACATCAATTGGCCAGTACAACATACCACATACACAGCACCCAAGAGTGAATCCGTCTGACTGTGACCATACATAATCGCACCTGTGTCTCAATGTGTTGTGACTTACACATGGCACCCTTGTATATATGTGTGGCACTGTCAACCAAAGGGGGCAGGGAATCGCATACAGGTGGAAGACCAACACAAATGGAGATTGCCAAGTCAATACATGAAGAAGAAACATGAACAAAGTATGGTTCTCAATGTGCAAACAAAAAGGGACACAATCATGAATCCCACTAGGGGTGTAAACATTTGTTAGACTGGAGACTGCCCACAGACATAATGGATGGCCCATGCCAATGTGTAAGTCACTTTCGCATGCTGTCCTCCATGGAAAGGGGAAGCAGGAGTGGCATATGTGTCTGGACCCTAAGGCACTAACAAGGAGGGTACCAACACGAGACAAGCCTGCTTGGGTCCAGCTGGAATCTACAGTGGATGCCCTCGGCTGCCACACAAAGCAACACACTGTCACATCAATGCGCAATACACACAAAAAGACTTTGAGGGGGGGGAATCCCCACCCAGGAGGGAGGAGGTGCAGGGTGTGGATGTTGAGAGAAATAAAAAACCCTCCATGGGTTAATGGGCTGCATGGCTATCATGGATCCAGCGACCTGTCGCTGCTGTCGCCATCCTCTGGTGTTGCACCAGAATGTGGTAGTGGCAAGGGAGGTTCACCATGTATGAACCTGGTCTGGTCCTCGATGGCAGTGGCCATGCAGGAATGAGATGCTTGCATCTGCAACCCGAAAGCTCGGAGGTCTCCATGCAACACCTCACAGGATGCACGCAGTTCCTCCCTGATGGCACGAGTCATGCATCTGCTGTTCAAACCGTCTACTGCTGGCTGCCTCGAGTGAATACATTACAAAGACTAGGTCCTGAAATGTCTCCATTTTAAAAAGAAACGTTGCTATCTAAGCAAGAGTTAGAAACTCCCTTTAGAACACGTTCATAAACCGTATGAAAAGAAATGGAAACTTAACAAATATCAGAACATTCAGGACAGATGCAATGGACTACAAATTGGACATTGTATATACGTGGCAGGAATATTACAACACTAATTGTAGGGATGAACGTTAGTTAAATAGAAGGAGCTTACTAGTGACAAAAGATTCAGAGAGTACTTCCTCTGACATTTTGACTGTGGAACAAGAAGAGGCATGAACGACGAAGTCAAGACAGTGGGCCTCATTGCGAGTCCGGTGGTAACTCTACCGGCGGGTTGCTGCCAGACTCAGAATAATTTACCAGCGCCTGACCTCCTGGTGCCACTGGCTTATTCCGAGCCAGGCGGCTGGGAAGTCAGGCGCTGGTAATTTTGTTAATCCACATTCCCATAGAGTCCTGTGGGACTCTATTGGACTGGGGACACAGGAGCACCGGCACCGTTAACATTGTTGCAGGTGCTCCCGTGACAAGTCTGCCTACAGTGGCCGCTGCGCTCTGGCAGGGTCAGACCTATCGGGCACAACGGCTCCAGCAGGCAGACATGTAGTTTGCCGGTCCGGAAATAAGGGTGCTACACGCCCGCTCTTGAGAGATGTTCGGACCATCGTAAGCTGGTGCATGATGCCAGCAGTGCCAAAACACACACGGAGGAGAGAGGGAGAGCAGAATACACACTACGTTATCCCTTGATGAGCATAAACATTTCAACGTCCCCAAACCCAGGGGGCAAAATTGAGGAACGCTGGTCCACCACGATGCACACCAGACTCCCCCCTCTACTGCAAGGCACTGAGGAAAAGAGTTGAAGGCCAATTCCCCCACTCTCTAATCGAAAGATTCCGAGCGCACGCACATCGGTGCCAACAAACAGTCCCTCCATAGTGAGGCGGCCAAATCTTACGCAGTAAGCGCAGACTAATCATTGGGAGGCCCCCCCTTGAATACACCTCCCAGAACAGCGCTCAACACTTCAGTACGCCTCAAGTAGGGAAGAGGGAAGCACAACAGTGGGAACCGAGGACTACAGCGATTGCTGACACCACTAGCAAATAGAAAGCAGCATGCAAAGACGCAAAACGTGCTTGGAAGTAGGGCTAAGCCACGGGCAGGTGCCCCCCTGAAGGATACAGCGGCATGCACTCCCTCTCGGCCAACATCCTCGGCCTAACCTGCCCCCCCCACCGCCCCGGAACCCAAATACTCACTCAAGCAGCCGTTGGCAGTGTACATAAGAGATAGGGGACGCAATCCTCACAGAGACACTCTGCTCACTGCAGCCCCCCCCCCCCCGGGGGAGAGAAGTACAGCCAAGTGCATATGCAGAGCTGGATCGACCCAACCACAGTCCAGAAGTTACAAGAATTCTGCCAGGAGAGTGCAAACATGGTGGTTCTCCACCACAGGAAGCCCCTCTAATTTCCAGGGGAGACCAGGAGACCTCCACGAAAGCAGATGTGTGTCTTCTGCTAGATGAGATTTGCTCCCTCAGGAACAGCATGACAACGACAGTTAACGCCCTTCAGGAGAGGGTACATAAAATCGAGGAAAAAGTGGAGGTCCTGGAAAACTATCAGTATTCTACAGACCTCATAGAAATGAGGGCAGAAAGTCGTTTTCAAGATGTGGAACAAAGAAACAGACCTGGCGGCAAAAGTTGCTGACTTCGAAAACAGAGAGAGGAGAGCAAACATATGGATTCAAGGCCTCAAGGAAGCTGGTCAGGTCACTCTTCCTGACCCCCCCATCCCCTTAGCTAGAATTCGAGAGAGTGCATCAGGCTGGCGGCCCCCCAGGTGGCCCAAGATCAGTTTTAGCCAAGTGTCACCACTATAGGCACAAGGTGGAAATAGTGCAGCAAGCCGGGGTACGAGAGCACATACTTCGAGGACTCAAGAGTTAAAATATATCAAGATCTGTCTGCCACCACACTCGCTCAGAGAAGAGACTGTTGCCCCTTAAACTCCTGGCTGCGAGAGCACAGCATAAGATATAGATGGTTTGAGCAAGTCACTAAGGAATACATGGTGGTCTCGGGGGAGGAAGCGACCAGCGTGCTGCGAGGCTTGAGAGAAAGGGAAGGAATGGTAGACACTGAGGAACATCCTCAGAGCTAGCCAGGAAACCAATCATACCCTGGCCAAAGAGAGGCTGATCAAAAGGAACAAGAAAATACAAGAGGCTTAACACCCCCTGATCGTGGAGGGTGCACCACAAAAACGATTCTACCAGGGTGGGCCATGGAAGGGCAGAAGGCGCACTCTGTCTGAGGCAGGGAGACAGTGATCGGATCAGCTAACCAAAGAGAGTGACTTACCACAATAGCGACACTGCGGGCCATGGCTCACCACACACTGTTCGCCGGGCTGGGTGATGTATCGAGTGGTTATTACGCTCTCATGCTAGTTATCTGTTGATAAGTTAAAGATTCATGTTCATTGGGTCCTCGGAGAGACACCCGTTGTGTAAACCTATGTTTTTTCCTAGGGGGTCTCCAATGTTAGGAGGAGCCCTTTTTTCTCCTCTTTTTTTTCAATGGGAAATGGGGAAGCAGGGGAGTTTCGGGGGCATTTTTATGGGAATGAGAGAGAGAGAGGTGTCGAAATACAGAAAAGTCCATCAGAACACACCAAGCAACAGAAGGGTTGGCAAATCGTGCTCCTGGCCATCAAACCAACGCGGCACTGAGATATGGCCACATCAAAGATTTAGAAGTGTACTTGCGCTGGGGATGGGGCAACACACTCAGCCAAACACAGTGCACAAACTTCATAAAAATCATGGTGGCTGATTCAGTACAGATGGGATAATTAAATGTCAAGGGTCTTAATTCACCACAGAAAAGTTCAATGCTGGTGAAAGCTTTCAAACAGGCTAAATTGGACCTTTTATTTGTGCAGGAAACTAAATATAAACAAAATGAGGAATTTACCACGAGGGGCAGGCAATTGGCGGGAGCCATTTGGGCATCTGGGCCAGAAAAGAAGGGATGGGTGGGGATCTTGTACTGTGCTTACCTGGGGCTGCAGATTTCACAAATGCATAGAGACCTGGGCGGAAGATATGTTATTGTACATGGGACCATCAGATCAAGGGAGGTCACCTTGCGCTCGGCATACGCCCCAAACAATCAGCAATTAGCATTCTGCAGGGATCTCTTTGTGCTACTGGATATTGGGAGGACGGGACCCCTGATTTGTGGGGAGATTCCAATTTGGTTATGAACCCAGCATTGGACTGGAAATCTTATAGAGATGGTGCTATCCCCCCGGGACGGGATCCTTTCAGAGTTTGATAAGGGAATATTTTTTTGGTTGATTCCTGGAGAGTCCAGCACCCGCTACAAAAGGCATACACCTTCTATTCCTCCCACATCAAACATTTTCCCGGATAGATTATATATTCCTAGAAGGGGAACTTGAACACCACAAAGAATAATGACCATCGAGTTAGTCGGGGGCGGTCGGACCATGATATAGTAGTGGTTGGGTTGGACCTGGGTCCTAGCAGGATTTTAGACAGACGGTGGATATGCAACAACATGCTTTTTAAGGAGAGGCTTTTTAGGGAATCACTAGAGGCAGAGATATGGGTATTTTTGACACAGGCTATCTCCCACGCATGACAGTATGGGAAGCGGTGAAAGCCACATTAAGGGGCCTATTAATCGCGCAGTGGGCATCAGTGAAAAGAACTAAACTGCTTACAGAAACCCAGTTGAAGAGGGAAATAAGTGGGAAAGAAACTGCCTTAGAGAAGGGTGAAGGGGAGACAGCCAAAACCCTAACTGAGATCAGAGAGCTTAGGCAAGAGCTGAAGGAAGTCGGGCAGGGAAAGGCCCTAGCCCATCGCAGATATGTTAAACAAAGATACTATTAAAAGGGGGACAAGGCCCACACCCTACTCGCAGCCAAACTGCGAAAGCAAAGAGCGGAAAGAGCGGTTATTTATTTATTTATTTTAATTTTTGTAACAAGCCACATGCCCCTAAGCATGGGGGCCTGAGAGTCAAAACTAGAGCCTCCAAACTTGATTAGTTTGGGTCTCGGCTGAACAAGAATCGTGGCTTCAGAGCAGCGAAGATTCATGGAAGAGTGGGAAAAAAAGGCGCACACTCCTCCCAGGTAAATCAATCAAATCCTAGAAATCCAGAAAAGTTGCTCAGGGTCTCCAAAAGGTAAGGGAAATTAGCACATTTTGAGAATACTACTTAACACTCGTCCCCCCAGACTAAGATACAGGTGGATTTAATCCACTCCTGGATGAATCTCCTTACTCCAGTCGGTCAAACATCCTGGAGAGACCATCAGCATTTTGGTGGTGACACGCAGACCTGTGTTCAATGATAAAATCAAACCCTTGGAGGCAGATTGACCATCTTAATAGTTTTGAGTTTTCCCCTTTCATTTGCATCAACCATCTCAAGTGTTGGTGGTCAGTCTAAATCACAAAAGTAGATCCATACAAGTATGGTCTAAACTTCTTCAGAGACCACACAATGGCAAAACATTCACGCTCTATGGTTGCCCACCTTGTTTCTGGTTCCTTCAGTTTCCTACTGATGCACCAAATGGGGTCTCTCTACCTTTCTCATCAAGTTGACTAAGGACTGCACCTATACCTGTATTGTATGCATCTGTCTGCACAATGAAGGATTGGTGATAATGAGGAGCTCTTAGGGCTTGAGCTTGACAAAGGGCCTTCTTCAGGTTTTCAAAGGCTTGAGTGCACTCCCCATTCCATCTAACCTTTTTAGGGAATTTTGGAGAGGAGACTACATTCAAAGGAGAAGCTCTGGTCCCATAGTTCTCAATGAAATTCCTGTAGTACCCAGTGAGACCTAGGAAGGCTCTCACTTGGGTTTGAGTGGTAGGGGTGACCCAGTTTTGTACAGCTTGTACTTTGCTAGGCAATGGCCTTATTTCACCTCCTCCTACCTCATGACCAAGGTAGACCACTTTGCTCTGAGCAATTTGACATTTGCTTGCCTTTATGGTCTGATGGGCCTGCTCAACAGCCTGCAAAACATGTCCTAAGTGGGTCACATGTTCCTCCCAGGAGTGGCTGAACACTGAAATGTCAACCAAGTATCACATGCAGAAGTCCTCCATCCCATTCAGAACTTGATTGACCATCCTTTGGAATGTAGCAGGTGCATTCTTTCATCCATCTTAAACTGGTAGAGGCCTGCTGGGGTTTAAAATGCAGTTTTCTCCTTGGCATGGTCTGTCAGGGTCTGTCAGTGCTATTTGCCAATAGCCTGACGTCGGATCAAATGTCAGATCAAATGTACTGAGGTACTTGGCTGCACCAGCTTTATCCACCAGTTTATCCACCAAGTTTATCCACCAGTTCATCTGTCCTTGGTAAAGGGTGGGCATCAGTCTTAGTGACTGCATTTAGAGCTCTATAGTCCACACAGAATGTCAACTCAACTTGGATCCTGCGTTTGGTACTAGAACAACTGGACTAGACCATGGACTTTTAGATGGATCTATAACTCCGAGATCAAGCATCTTTTTGACCTCTTCCTTTATGTGGGATCTCACATGTTCTGACATTCTGTAACCTCTGCGTTTCACAGGTTAACAGTCGCCAGTGAGAATATCATGCTGGCCCCAATGGGTCAATCAATATATAAGAAGACAAAGCTATAGTGCCGATGCTAGAGATACAGAACATAAATACTCAAAGTAATTTAAATGGGGGACCAGTCAGGATTAAAAGGTGCATATCAAATTTTAATAATGAAGCATAATGATTAAAACATAAAAGGGGTCCACAGTACAATACTTAACATCCAATATGTAAAACAACAACAAGGAATACGTAGCAAGCTTGAATAGCAAGTTAAAACGGTGTCACAGAAAAAACAAACACATAGGGTACTTGTAAAACAAATAGTATGGTACCCAATTCTGTTAGAATAAATGTGTCATAGATTTATATCTCTGTTTATAGTCCAGAGAGATGTCTCGACATGTTTCTGTTCATCAAGGCATTAGTATAGAACATTCATCAGGAGGGAGAATTTTAACAATGTTGCCTAGTTACAATTGGAGCAATAATAGCAACAACAAAAGTTTCATAGCATCTGGAAAGTAAAAACACAAAAAACAAAGGGTCAGTTTATGGATAGCTAAATACTTTGAAGAGTTCTCACGCAAGAACAGAAGCACCATATGAAGGGGAATATTTACCTAGAATGGTGCTGGTGGGGGTTCTCTACTATAAATAGTAGGTTATAGTAGACGACTATGTCGGTCCTACGGAAGACAGAAATGTCAATTAAGCATCAAGGATTGCTTAAAAAGAAGCATAAATGAGCTCACAGCAATAAAGTAGAATTAATAGACCAATCCGAAAGAACTCGGCTATGTTAAAGAGGAGCCATTGGCGGAACACGCCATAAAATGGAGCCCGAAAAATGGGAGTTCAGAGAGGAGAGAGCAGCGATGACCCATAACATGCATGTGCACCGATATAAACAAGGAGGTTCGTAAGGTCTTAATCAGAACCAGTTGGAAAGAAGCACCGTGCAGCAGATCAGTGGAAAGGATGGAGCCCTGGGGAATGAACAATGAAATATGAAAAGAAGTATGAAAAAGAAGTAAGGATCGCAAAGGCCAGTGGTGTGCATGTGCCGGTGGCGAACCCTCAATTCTAATCAGAAAAGTGGTGAGTGTTGTCGTGACAGCACGGGACGGGGAGGATGAATACCTTGTAAATGTGACAGCTGAAGTACAGTCTACGGACAAGCCTCGAGTCGGGCTTGGCTGAAGGAAGAGAATCCCTTCATTCAACGCTGTGAAAAAGCAATTACGTAAATAACAAGAAAGATCCCATCAGACGTCTAAAGCTACATTGTTCTGGACCAGCATGGCTTTAAAGGTTGGCAATTGGGCGCGTGGCTTACCTAGTGAGGAACGTACGTGGCAAAAAATGCCTGGTACCAGTCAGGACGGCTCCGTGGATCGACTGAAAGCGCGAGTTAGCCGATGCCTCAGAGTAGTCATGGAAACGCGGCAGTCCTTCTATCATGTTTGTAGAGTCAGAAAATGCCCAAAGAGGGGCGAAAAGGTGGCGGCCATCTTAGACTTGAGTGTAGAGAGGCTAGGATAGATGAGGCACCAAGGTAAAGCGAAGATGAAAAAAGTAGAAAAAGTAGAAAAATTGAACGGTAGAACCAAATATAAATAAAGGTCAGGAGTAAACAACTTTAGAAGAATAATAAGATGAAATGGATGAATCAAACACCCAAAAAAATAGGGGGGAGACAGGGGAGGTCAGGAAAATGACAAAAATGGGGACAGAGGTCATCGAGATGACATGTGCAGCAATTGGCTCAGGAAAGAAAAGTAATAGCCTTAAAAGAGAGAGCTAAATATTGTGCCATTCAATGGATTCATTAAGGCCAATGACATCACTACGTAAGGTGTAGATCATTTTCTGTTCCATCTTCAACAGTTTCTTTTCGCGTGTTACACAATTAGTTCCTTTAAGGGCTAGAAGTACAGTCCATGTAAAATCCTCATGCTTGTGCTTCTGAAGGTTGAAATGTTTCACCAGAGGAGCAGTTTTGTTCTTCAGGCAGCTTAGGTGTTCCATGATGCAGGTTTTTACTTTGCGAATGGTCTTCCCCACATAGTGCAGTCCACATATACAGGTGATCAGATATACCACAAACTCGGTATTACAATTGGTAAGGTTCTTTTGGGTCCAGCGTTTTGAAAGGCTTGACCAATGGGTCAAGCCTGCTGAAAGTGAAAACAGGGAAGCAAACTGATTTAAGAGAAACTTGCACTAATCCTGTTGTTCAGATGTCAGATTAGAAGAGCGATTAACTCCTTCCATGTTCTCATCTAAACGTTCGTCTCTGAGAAGGTCAGGTAGAGGTTCACTCCCCTCCTCCTCTTGAGCTGAAGCTAGAAGCAAAGTTCCCACTTCTGGTCTCGAGACATATGCCTTCAAACGGTTGGTGTGAAAGACTCTGGGAGCCTCCTTAGGTCTGCCTAAATCCACCAGATAGTTCACCTCTCCAAGTTTCCCCACAACCTTGAAGGGTCCTATCCATTTGTCCTGCAAGGCCCTCTCCCTTGTTTGCACCATAACAGTACAAACTGGTCTTGGGTAAACTCAACCATGCCGGCCTTCTGGTCATGCCAATGTTTGACCAGAGCCTGACCTGCTTTTAAGTTATTACTAGCTTCTGCCATCATGTGTGACATTCTCCTCCGGAGACCTATCACATAGTCACTCTGACTGGCTTGGGGGAAGGAGCACTCTCCTTAATCAGGGCCAATGGACCTCTGACTGGATGGCCATAGAAAAGTTCAAAGGGACTGTATCCAACTCCCTCCTGAGGGACCTCTCTATAAGCAAAGAGAAGGCATGGCAGTAGAAGGTCCCACTTTCTTTTAAGGGGTTCCTCTAAAGCACCTATCATGCTCTTCATAGTATGATTAAACCTCTCTACCAATCCATTTGTCTGTGGATGGTAGGCTGTAGAGAACTTGTAAGTGACACCACAGTTTGTCCACGTGGCTTGCAGGTAGTGGGACATAAAATTGGATCCCCTGTCGGATATCACTTCCTTAGGAAACCCTTCTCTGGTAAAAATACCAAGTAGAGCCTTAGCCACAGCCTGAGCAGTAACAGTCCTCATAGGTATTGCTTCAGGATACCTGGTAGCATGGTCTACTACAACCAGGATAAACCTGTTTCCTGAAGATGTGGGAGGGTCAAGGAGACCAACAATGTCGATGCCCACCCTCTCAAAAGGAACTCCCACCACTGGGAGAGGCACCAAGGGTGCCACATTCTTAGCTCCCCTCTTGCCAGAGGT